>NC_133140.1:70152143-70752976 GCF_048418815.1 Hemitrygon akajei | reverse complement strand
CCAGAATATCTGGGTACAGAGTCTTATTGTGGCTAAAATATCAATTTATAGAATGAAGTTATTTAAAGCAATCTAGGAAAGTCTTGTTCATCTCACAGTGCACCTGCTCTTAATTTTAAATCTTTTTTTAATTTTAGTATGTTTGATGTGTAGATTCTGATAAGAGGATGTTCTGTTCTGCTTTGCTAAACAGCAGGTTGAAGGAAGCAAAATAACTTTGAACTGAGCTGAAGTTGTTCCAATGGTTGATGACTGACTTCTTTAATTGAAATGAACTAATGTCAGGAATGGTACTTCCACCCAGAAGAGTTTAAAGTTTAGCTGCAAGCTACTGTTTGTTTTTAAAAGCCACAGGGAAACATAAGTTCCCTTTTTGCCATAAATTAACAAGTATTTGTAACTAAATATGTTACAGTGAAGAATAGGTGGTACATTTTGGGATTTACTGACCCACAGTCATACCAAATTGCCAATAAATTTGCATTACATTAATCAAACTACATTTCCTCTGAGGTCAAACTTATAGAACAGAGACCTAAGTAACCTAAGGTACTCATTCAAATTTTGTTTCAATAGCTTTTAAGGCTTGAACAGCTTTAAACTTTAAAGTCAATTTACTGCAGCTGCATCAGGATTTTTTTACAAATTCAAAAATATACATTTCACAACAAAGAAAAAGATCGGATTGAAGCTAATGTCTTTTCCCTTTGATCTAATTCAATTTATATTCAATTAGAGTCAGAGGTTGGATTATATTTAGATTTTAATACAACATGATTTGTTTCTTTTGTTGCACATTACCATTGCACACCTCACTAGCAAGAAGTTCCCAGCTTTCTTCACAGTCTTACAAGTTAACATATTATCATGTTTATTTCAGCCATGTTCTAAGGACAATGCTTTAACCTGCTAAACATTTTATATTAATGACCTGTTCCCATAGAAGGCCATGGGGTCTTAAAAGGGGATCTATGCAACCATCTAAGTCTACAGAAGATTAGATGACTTTTAAGCAACATTGGGTCACTTGGACTCTCAAACGTGCTTTATCAATTAAATGGCTGGTCACTGCTACATAACTTGATTCTGTAAATTGTACAGGTTCTTTGCTAAAATCCTAAATATGGTATCTTGGAGCGGCATGGTAGCATAATGGTTAGCACAACACTTTACAGTATCAGTAACTGAAGTTTGATTCTGTCCGCCGTCTGTAAGGAGTTCATACGTTCTCTCCATGACCGTATGGGTTTCCTCCCACAGTGCAAAGACGTACCATTTAGTAGATTATTTGGTCAGTGTAAATTGTCCTGTGGGTTAAATCAGGGGTTGCTTGAAGAGTCAGAAAGGCCTATTCTGTGCTGTATCACAATAATTTAAAAAAAATAAACAAAGAGAAGCCAGTAGAATAAGCCATGGAAAAATGAATCATAACAATATCTGGGTTTTACTAACATTGTTAATATTACTGGCTGTCATTTGAGTCTCGGTACAGCTAACACAGATGTTCACATTACCTTCCTCAGTTAACCAAGGTTATCTGATGCTATGTGCCTGTGGTAGGTAGTCTTGCATATTTAGCATTGTGCCTATGTATACATGTACAGCATTTGTACATGACAAAAAACACCACTTTGACTTTGATGTAATGATGGTTTGAGTTTCTTTAGAAATCAGTTCTGATCAGTTAAATCAAGTGACATGGGAGACAGCAGGTTTCCAGATGAGCTCAATGCCTCCTATGCCCACTTTGACCACCAAAACATGAAGGAACAATCATGAAATCCCACATTCCCCATTGATCTGATGAGTTCAGTCTCTGAAGTCGACATGTAAGTTGATTTCAAGAGGCTGAACACACAAATTCCTAAGAAGAGCATGGTGGTCTGCCTCAATGACTATCATCCAGTAGCACTGACAGTCCCGCTGGAACTGTTTCTACTGACAGGAGAAGAGGCAACAGCATGTCATTGGCATCTTAATACTAGCTGCTTCGACAGATGGAGCTCATCGTCCATGGTTGGCAGTTCACCTAGGAGAAGGAAAGCTCTGATCTCAAACCTTCCCTGCCTTCCCTACCTACTCATAAGGAAGACTTCTGGAGTAAAACCCCGGGGAAACCTCTGGAGCAGAACTCAACTTAAGTTGAGTTCAATGCTGAATAGTAACTCCTACAATGTCACTGGTGCCAAATTATATTGGTTTTGCTGTTCCTTTGGATTCATCAGCTGTGTGGAGAGAAGAAAGCCTGCCGTATGGACAACAGCTTTCTCTCCATATCATACTGCCCTGGTCTGCGTATCATGTATACAACTAGAAAGCAACATCCATGGTCATCCTCAACAAGTGGTGGACCACTTTAGAAGCAGAATGCCAAGCTCACCATATTTTGCATGGCCATCAAGTTCCAATCAGCAAACCTTTGCCACTTGATGTGATCCATGCTTTCAGTGCCAACATCACATGCCCTCAATTTACCAACCCTAACCCATACATCTTTGGAAAGTGGATAGAAACCGGAGTACCTGGCAAAAAATGCACATGGTCACAGGGAGAACGTACACGTTTGTACAAACTCCTTACAGCCTGCGATGAAAAATGAAAAAATTCTTAACTCAAAGATCTATTTACTATCATTTATTGTTTACATATCTGAAGTGACTAACGCAGCTCTTTCAACAGAAGAAGCAAAGTTCACATGCCTGCTCATTGTGATAATCAGTTGTTGGTGATTTTGTCCACCCTTTTCCTTCATAATATTTTTTTGGGCAGCTTGGTGGCAGACTGATATTGATTTGGTCCAGATAAAATATTTAAATCTTGGAATCAACGTCATCAGAATCAGCCTTATTATCTCTGACAAACGTCTTGAAACTTGTGTTGGTGGCAGCTATACAGTACAAGATATTAAAAAAATTAAGTAATTTGCAAAATAAATAAATAGTGCAAAGGATGAATAATGAGGTGATACTCACGGGATCATGGACCACTCAGAAATTTGGTGACAGCGGTGACGAAGCTGTCCTTAAAATGTTGAGTATGGTTCTTCAGGCTCCTTTCCCTTCTCCCTGATAGTAGCAACGTGAAGATGGTATGCCTGGATGGTGGGGGTCTTCTGAAGTCATCACCTCTTGAAGATGCCAACGATGGCAGGGAGGGTTGTGCCCATAATGGAATTGGCTGAGGCTACCACCTTCTGCAGCCACTTGAGGCTCCGTAATGATCAGTGATCCGAAAGGATCAGCTTTATAAAACTGGCACTTTGCAGAAGGCTTGGCACCCCGTCTTGCCTGTGCTTTCTTTTGTTAGCATCTGTTACCTGAGACAGGCGGCCTTAAGAATATAAAAGTTCCTTGTCAAGTATCATTAATTCCAGTGCTTGCAGGGTAGCAGAAAGACCTGACACCGTTTCAGTGGTTGCAGCAACGAGGCTAATGGAGACCATTCTGTTACAAGTGAGAAAAATGCATCTCAGGCCAAGTAATAACCGTGATGTGTGACTAAAATTGTTATTACTGAGGTTTCACAGGATTCAGTTATTGCACTTGTTTGACGTGGTTTAGGATCAGTGGTTTAAAACTACCCCAAACCACCTGCATAAGTATTTCTTATTTCAAAACAAAACTGTTGGAACATTAGTGGTCGAACATATATCATCTACTTTTGGTGTGCTCTCTTCCATCAAGTATATTTATTATTGGAAAACAAAACAAAAATTAGATATATATTTTCATTTCTACATTGATTTTGGGCTGCTTTGCATGATTATCACCCAGTGCCTCTCGCCAAAACCCTGAGCTGCCAAGCTCAGCTGACGTTGACAAAATAAATTTACATTCTTTTCTGGTATTACGAGTTTACATTGCATAAATAAGAAATATATGCCAGACTGGTGGTTGTTGGAGAATCAACCATTTGTGCCCACTTGGCGATTATCAGTAGCGACCTGCTCTATTTCCTGCTTTATTCTCTGTAAGCCACTTGTTTTTAGAGAGTATCTAGTATTGACACAATGCGTGGTTAGACATCATTGGTGGTCACGGCATTGTGGTTTGTGACTCCAATTATTAAATCTGTTCTCTGAATCTGTTCAAGGAAATGTGGGTTTCATTTTGGTAAACTATCTTTTCTCAGGGTTGTCTTGGTGTTTGCCATTCAGCAAGAAAAATAATCACTGAGATTTGAAGTTAAATGGAAAGTAAATGGGGATATGTAATAACCTAAAGTACCAGCGGACATAACTAAATATTATTCTATGTATCTCCATTAATTTTATTCACATGAGGTGTTACTGTGAGGGTTATGGTGGGAAGGGGAAATGGAAATTGTTTTCATTTGTATACTAAGCTCCACTCTGAAATTCCAACCGTGGGACGGCATGGTAGCGCAGCAGTTAGTATAATGCTCTACAGTACTGATGACCTGGTTTCAGTTCCCAGTGCTATCTGTAAGAAGTTTGTATGTTCTCCCCATGACTGTGTGCGCCTCCTCCAGGAACTCTGGTTTACTCCCACAGTCCAAAGATGAATGGCTTAGTAGGTTGATTAGTTACATAGGTGTAACTGGGCGGTGTGGGCTTGTTGGGCAGGAAAGGCTAGTTACTGTGCTGGATCTCTGGATCAAAAGAAAAATTAAAGTAATAAAGCTTCAGAGCTACACATCAAAAGAAAATTCTGATCTTATTCAGTCATGGCACTATCTGAATTTGTGAGTTCTTATTCATCTCTATGTAATGTAAAGTCGGCATTAGTAAATTTCTTATGTAAAATCCCGCAAGCACGTAGAAAGCCAGCTGTAAAAGTGCATAGCTCTCCAATTACACAACGTTCAACCTCACACAGCAGTGAACTGCTGCTTCTGAGTTTCAACAATCCGGATTCAATCCTGCCCTTCAGTGCAATCTACGTGGAGCTTGCATATTTTTCCTGTTACCATGTGGATTTCATTCAAGGACTCCCATTTTCTCCAACACCCCTAAGACATGCAGGTTGGTCAATTAAGTGACTTCTGGAAATTATCCTTTGGCTCAAATAGATAGCATCCATCATTAAGAACCCCCATCATCCAGGACGTGCCTTGTTCTCGTTACTACCATCAGGAAGGAGCTACAGGAGCGTGAGGACGCACACTCAATGATTCAATGATTTCCCTCTGCTATCAGATTTCTGAATGAATATTGAATGCATGAATGTTACCTCACTACTTTTTCATTTTTACTTTTGTACTACTTATTTAACTATATATGGAAAATACATGAATTAGAGTAAGTAGACACATACATACTGTTATTCATGTTTTCTCTATTAATATGTACTGCAATGTACTGCTGCCACAGAGGCAACAGATTTCACGACATATGCCGATGATATCAAACCTGATTCTGATTCTGAAAATCCCTTGAGTTGAGAGGCAGAATCTGGAAAGTGTTGACGGGAATGTTGGGCAAATAAAATGAGATTAATGTCAAATACAAAGTTGAGTTTATTGTCATATGCACATGTACATGTATGCACAGGTACAATGAAAAACTCAGAATTCTGTGTAAATGTGTTATCAAAATGCATCTTCTGGCCCGAGCATCAATTTGCAGGAGCATCAAAGCTGGAAGCATCATGTAAGCATGGATGGTTGATGCATGATCTAGACCTTGTAATGAATTTCTGTAATGAATGGTTCAGTGTGACAGTTCCCAGATGACAAAGCTACACTTTCATAGATCCTTAACCATTATAAAGTGTCATGTCTTGCTTGTGTATTGTGAAAATTGTGAATCCACTTCCCAAATCTTTATATCAAGTAATGTTGCCATGAGATAATTTGCCCAGTTTATGCATATAATAAACAAACATGTTTGTACTAAGTAACAATTGCAAAGTAATGTTCAAGATACTGGACTAACAGAGGGAGTTATAGACTATTGATCACATCATGGCAGCTAAGATATTTAAGTTCAAGTAATTAAATTTGAATTTAAAAAAAACTTGTTTCTGTAGTGATAATCATAAAAACAAAGCCATGATGAACCAACAGCTCAGGGATGAATATTTACTTGTCCTGCCCTAAATGGAAATATAAATGACTCCAGGCCCACCAACATTGATACTGTAACTCTTCACTTAGTCCTCAGAACATGGGATATGAGGGTGGACATTACATGATGGTGTCTGTGAACAGATAAAATATACATCATCATATAGGAGTTGATGAAACAACAGATTATATGGTGAGCACAGGGTGCTGCAGGTCTCCTAGAGCCTAATCTGTTTCATTGAAGTATCTAGAGAATGACTGAAACAACATAAGATTTTATCTAGTTAACCAGCCTCACGTGAGGCACCTTATCAAATGCCTTCTGAAAATCTCAGTAAATGATGTCTACTACCTCACCTTTGTCCACCATGCTTGTTACTACTTTGAAGAATTCCAACGGATTTATCAGTCAGGATTTCCCTTTACAGAAACCATGCTGACTTTGACTTTCTTATCATTAGTCTCCAAGTACCCTAAAACCTCATCCTCAATAATAGACTCCAACATTTTCTCAAGCACTGAAGTTAGGCTAACTGGCCTACAATTACCTCTCATTTGAGTTCTTCCCTTCTTAAAGAATGGAGTAATATTTGCAATTTTCCAGTCCTCCAGGATCATGCCAGAATCAAGTGATTCTTGAAAGATCATGGCCAAAGCATCCATTATCTCTTCAGCAACCCCTTTCTGGACTCTGGGATGTCGTCCATCTGGTCCAGGTGACTTATCCACCTTAAGACCTTTAAGCTTGCCTAGCACTTTTATCCTTTGTAATAGCGACGGTATGTACTCCTGCTCCCTGTCCCTCACAGACCTTTGGCATACTGCTAGTGTCTTCCACAGTAAAGATTGAAACAAGATAGTTATTAAGTTCCTTTGCCATTTCTACCTCACCAGTGTCATTTTCCAGTGGTCCAATATCAACTCTCACCTCCCTTTTACTCTTCATATAACTGAAAAATATTTTTGCATCCAGCTTTATATTATTGGCTAGCTTGCCCTCATATTTCATCTTTTCTCTTTGTATAGCTTTTTAGTTGTCTTTTGTTAGAATTTAAAAGCTTCTCAATCATTCAACTTCCCACTCAGTTTTGCGACCTTATGCGCCCTTTCTTTGGTTTAAATGCAATCCTTAACTTCCCTTTCTGCCACGGTTGATTAGCCCTGCCATTTGAGAAATACTTCTTCTGCTGGACATATCTATCCTGGCCTTGTGAATTATTCCCGGAAACTTCAGCCACCTCTGTTCTGCTGTCATCCCTGCCAGCAGCCGCCTCCAATCCTCCTGGGCAAGCTCCTCTCTCATGTATCTGTAATTCCCTTTATTCCATTGTGATACTGGTACATCTGACTTCTGCTTCTCTCTCCCAGATTGCAGTATGAATTCAATCATATTGTGATCACTGCTTCTTAAGTGTTCCTTTATGTTAAGCTCCCCAATAAGATCTGGGTTATTACACAACATTCAATCTAAGATAGCCTTTCCCTGAGTAGGCTTGAGCACAAGTTGCTCTAAAAAGCCATCTCGTAGGCGTTCAACAAATTCCTTCTCTTGCGATCCGACACCAACCTTATTATCCCAATCCCCTTGCGTATTGAAGCCCCCCCCCCCCGTTACAATTATGATGTTACCCTTATAACATGCCATTTCCAGCTCCCTTTGCAATCTCAACCCCACATCCTGGCTACTATTTGGAGGCCTATAAATAATTCCCATATTTTTTTACCCTTGCAGTGTCTTAACTCCACCCACAAAGATTCAACATTCTCTGTTTAAAGATGTAATTCCATCTCTTACCAATGGAGCCACACCACTGCCTACACCTTCCTGCCTGTCCTTACGATACAAAGTATATCCTTTGATGTTAAACTCCCAACTGTGGCCTTCTGTCAGCCACGAATGAGTGACAACCACAACGTCACACTGACCAATCTCTAACTGCGCCACAAGTTTGTCGACTTTATTCTGAATGCTAGGCACATTTGATATCTCTTTTTTACCCTTTCAAGGTTCTTTTGAAGGCCCTGACCTGGAGTTACACGCTGACTTTGGTTTTTTGTGGAAATTGGATCCTCACTCAAGGCCTCACGACCAGCCATTTTTCAATATGCCAAAGACGCGTCCCGGAAGACTAATGCGCCTTGGTGCTGGATTTTCGTGGCTCTGGGGACGGGCTGATTTGAGGCTGGTGCTGCCGCCTGATTGCCGTGGGAGTACACAAAAAATCAAAAGCAGCAAGCTGGCTGCTGGCTGTGTGCCCAGGGACCCCAGTTCGTTGGGCACAGAGCTCAGAAAAAGCGATACAATTAATCAGCAAGTTGTTTTGTTATGTCTCCCTTTTCACTGTGAAATGGGACACCACTTTTTCCCTTATTAGAGAGAGAGAGAGAGAGAGAGAGAGAGAGAGAGAGAGAGAGAGAGAGAGAGAGAGAGAGAGAGAGAGAGAGAGAGAGAGAGAGAGAGAGAGAGAGAGAGAGAGAGAGAGAGAGAGAGAGAGAGAGAGAGAGAGAGAGAGAGAGAGGGAGAGAGAGAAAGAGAGAGCCTGTGGCATGTTGAATACTGGGTGAATGAGTAGTCTTTGGGATACTGCAAGTCTGTGTCTTTATTAATGCTTCGCTGCATGTTTGAGTGCTTGGTGGGGGGGACAGGGGTGCTGATACTTTTTTGCCGGAGGGGGCGGTCATTGCTTTGCTGTTGTTTATGCATGGGGGGAGTTGGGGGGCTTTAGGGTTCTAACATTTAACTGTCATTCATTCTTAGGGGCACTCCCCTGTTTTCATGGATGTTTGCGAAGCAAAAGAATTTCACGATGTATATTGTATACATTTTTCTGACACTAAATGTATCTGTTGAAACCTATTGAAACACCTTCAGTCCTGCATTCTTCACCCTTATGAATTTTGCCTCTGTTGTACGAAATAGCTCTTCATTCTGGCTGCATTTGTACCCAATCATTGGCCTTGTCCTTCCTTACATTCATGTTACATATTATAACATCTACTTGTGAACCTGCTGGCTCATCATTGGCTCTGTCATACTGGTTCCCATCCCCCTGCCCTATTAGTTTAAACCACTTTCAACATGTTGACGTGTGCACTAAATTGATTGTGATTGCATTGAGAACTGGGAGGATTCAGTGTTAGCACATGTTTTTGGGCATAAACCGGTCAAATGCTTATTAAGGATAGTATCATTTTGATCTATTTCATGATTTGTTTCCCCAGGGCAATCAGTTTGCCAAGATACTATCATGATTTTGCACATTAAAAAAGTTAATTAAAATAATATGATAAAATAAAATGAATCATACTAAGTAGACTTCTTATCATTTTATTTAAAGCAGGCGACTCCATTTTTGCTGGTCTGCCTTTGTGTGAAGCTGGGTTGCCAAACTGCAAGTGCATGCAGATGCTCCACTCTGTCTACATCCACTAGTCTTTGCGTTGATGCATAGACATCTTACTTTCAGTATGGCACTGGTTTCTACCTTTCAGTGGGCAGCTGTGGCAATTGAAGGCTGGAGAATGAGCCACTGGTTCTTTATCAAACTGTATGCAGAAGGGACAGACTGACCTCGCAAGCAAGTTGGTATGGCCGCAGAGTCACTGAGAGATACAGCTTAGAAAATGGACCTCCAGCCCACCATATCAATGCCAAGTATCAATCTCAGACAGCGATGAGAGGGCAAAGAAGAGAGAGTTAGATTGGCTTGCTGAGTGGTGGCATAACAACAACCTCACACTCAATGCCAGCAAGACCACGGGATTGATTGTTGACTTCAGGAAGGAGAAACTGAAAGAAAACACACAACACTCCTCACTGAGGGGCCAGTGCTGGATAGGGTGAGCAGCCTCAAGTCCCTGGGTGTCAACATGTTGCAGGTTCTCTCCTGTGCCCAACATATGGATGCAATTATGTAGAAGAAGGCACACCAGCGAATTTAATTCATTAGGATTTTGAGGAGATTGGTATGTCACCGTAGACACTTATAAATTTCTAATAATATATGACAGAGTGCATTCTGACTGGTTGTATCTCTGCCTGGACAGGATCCAATGCACAGGATTGAAAATCCTGCAGAGGTTTGAAGACTCAGCTAGCTCCATCATAAGCATGACACTCTCTGCCAACTATGCCACCTTCAAGTGTTGGTACCTCAAGAAAGCGGCATTCATCCTTACGGACTCTCACCATCAGAGACATGTCCTTTTCTCATTTCAGCCATTTGGAAGGAGGTACATGATACTGAAGACCCACACTCAATGTTTAAGGAACAACTTCTTCTCTTCCAGCATCTGATTTCAAAACAGTCCATGAACCCATGAACATTACCTCATTATTTTTTTGCACTATTTTTGTACCTTATAGTAATTTTGATGTCTTGCACTGTTCTGCAGCCACAAAACAACAAACTTCATGACAGATGCATGCCAACGACAAAAATCCAATTCTGATTCTGATTCCTACCCCACTGCATTCTCTCATTGGCTCCACACTCATCTACACACCATGGGAAATTTACAGCAACCAATCAGAGAGTAACATGCACAGAATGTGAGAGAAAACCTAAGCACCCAGTGGAAATCTGTGCTGTGACACGGAACACACACCAACTCCACACAGACACCAGTGGAGGTCAAGACTAAACCTAGATCTCTGGAGGTGTAAGCCAGTAGATCTATTGGCTGTGATCACTATCTGAAAGGGCTGCAGAAATATTCAGTTGTTACATTTAAAGGTAATCTTTTTGAAAGAAAAATGTAAGGGCTAATGAAAAAGAGCAAGCATTAGATTGCAAATACAAGAAAGTCTGCATATGGTGGAAATCCAAAGCAACACACACAAAATGCTGGAGGAACTCTGCAGGCCAGCCAGCATCTATGAAAACGGTAAACAGTCGACGTTTTGGGCTGAGACCCTTCATCAGGACTAGATAGGAAGAGGAAAAGTCACAGTGAGAAGGTGGGGGGGAGTACAAGGTGTTAGGTGATAGGTGAAACCAGGAGAGGGGAGAGGTGAAGTAAAGATCTGGGAAGTTGATTGGTGAAAGAGTTAAAGGGCTGGGAAGGACAGAAGACCATGAAAGAAAGGGAAGGGGGAGGAGCACCCGGGGGAGCTGATGGGCAGGGAAGGGGATAAGATGAGAGAGGGAGACAGGGATGGGGAATGGTGAAAGAGAGGTGGGGGGACATTAATCAGAAGTTCATTAAGTTGATGTTCATGCCATTAGGTTGCAGGCTACTGAGACAGAATAAGGTGTTGCTCCTCCAACCTGAGTGTGGCCTCATTGCAGCAGTAGGGGAGGCCATAGACTGATAAGTTGGAATGGGAATGGGAAATCAAATTGAAATGAGTGGCCACCAGGAGATCTTGCTTTTTGTTAGATTTAGAATTAGATTAAGACTAAGATTTAGAGTGAATGGATTGAATACCATGTAGGAGGGAGGAGTTAGATTGATCATGTCATAGGTTTATATAGGTCAGCACATCATTATGGGCTAAAGAGCCCAAACTGTTTTGTACTGTTCTATGTTATATTTTTTACGTATTGCACTACACCAGCTCCATACAACTGGATACCCTGAGAAGAGGGTAATTGATCCAGAGATGGGCATTTGAGTTCAATCATGGCAGCTGGGGAATTTAAATTCAAGTCATTAAGCAAATCTGAAGTCAACAATAATGGGGATTATTAAATTGCCAGATTATTACAAGAAACTATTTGGTACATTGTTAATCTTTATCATCGAAAATATAGTCTGCTCTCTGCTCCACCGACTCCCCAGCTCTTTCCAATCCCTATTCCATCATTTCATTCAGATCCAGAAAAGTATGGCTGTTTGCCTTTTAAAGTCATCAGATGGTTTCTTGATTCATGAGGAATCAGAGATGCCTTGAACGAGATGCCAGGGCTGGAATCACTCCTAACTGCTTCTTTAGCTTAGGAGTAATTAGGAATGAGCGACAATGAGGCAACATCCTCTTCATGAGAGCAACTACATTCCAAAAAAAAGATTCTGTACAGCATCACCGCAACAGTCAACCAGAAGAACACATACAAAATGTTGGATGAACTCAGCAGGTCAGGCAGCATTTTGATGTTTTTGGCTGAGACCCTTCATAAGGAACTGCTGATGGGACATTAACCCTCTCGATTCATTGCCTGAATGTCTCTACTCTCTTCACCTATTCTGATCTTACCACCTCAAAATGCACAGCTCTCCTCTCTCTCCATATTAATTCCAGTCCTGATGAAGGGTCTCATCTTGAAATATTGACTGTTCATTTCCCTCATAGATACAGCTTGACTGGTTGAGTCCCTCTAGTCTTTTATGTGTGTTGCACTAGATTTCCAGCATCTTCTGTCTCACTCTTCTCTTCTAACAGATTCCCTCTTCACTCCTTTCCCTCTTCCACCTATCAACTCCTAGCTTCTCACTTCATCCCCTCTGCCCAACCCATCCACTTTCCCTTCACCTTGCTTCACCTGTCATCATCCAGTTTACACTCCTTCCCCTCCCCCCCACCTTCTTATTCCAGCCCTGATGGCCCAAACAAACCATCGACTCTTTATTCCTTTTCATAGATGCTGCCTGACTTGTTGTGTTCCTCGTGCATTGTGTGTGTGTTAATCTTCAGATCCTCTTGTGTTTCTCAGTAATCAACTGGATGTTGCTTTTTCATGGCTTTGCTTGAGAGATAAGTGCTGGGAGAACTCCTCTCTCTTCTTTGGCTAAAACCATGGGAATCTTGCATCTACCTGAGAAGGCAGATGTGACCTTTGTCTAATGGCTCATTTTAATTGTACTTTCTCAGTATTAAATGATGTCCTCATATCTCTGAAATGAGTTCTCAGCCTGTGACCTTTTGACTCAGAGGATGACTTTGGAATTTCCTGTTTTAAAAGGAATGAACTATTAGATTGGAATATTGGATAGGAACGTGGAGATCTTTCCTCCGTGATAAATTTAATGTAAAGATAAATAGTTTAGGACTCTCACAGAATGCTTTTAAATCCTATTGGGCAATTTATTTTTAGAAGGATTTTTCCAGGCTTTGCGGGTACTAAGGAAGACATCTCAAATTTATCTATTGCATACACAGCTCATTAAATGCTGTGGTTACTAGTCATGACGGTTTGGCAGAAGCACTCATTTGAAGGGTCAGGCAGATGTTTAGAGCACTTTGCTGGTATTGTTTCTACATAAGAATGCAGACATTCACTCTACAGTTTTCTGACAATGCTATTGAAAGTGCTTGTCTCCATGAGGATTTTCCATTATGTGGATAGTAGGGAAATAAGGCTGTTTAAACAACCGTAACTAAATGTTGAATGTCCAACTGAAACTGTTTATTTCCCATAAACAAAACATCTAAAGTTTTGGGATTACCAACATACACTAAACCCTAGCCAAAAGATATAACTTTCTGTCTAAAATGCATTTTTTAATTAAAAGGTTTTTGTGGCTTCTTCCCCGATTCATAAAATGACCTCAGTTAACCCCTCCCCCCCAAAAAATTGTGATTTTCTCTCTTAATATTAGTTCAATACAGTACTATGCAAAAGTCTTAGACACATAGATATAGCTAGGGTGTCTAAGACTTTTGCACTGTACTGTATATTATGCCTTTTCAGTTAACAAATAATGCTTAATACTACTGAGCTAATAGAAAGCTCTTAGTTCTGTTTCCCAACCACCCTCCTATTTTAACCAACATACATTATTGTACAAAAGTCTTAGGCACCCTAGCTATATATATATATATATGTTAAAGACTTCCGTGCAGCACTGCCTTCAGAAGTCACATTAACTTTAAATTCCTGAATGTCACTATTTCAGAAGACCTGTCTTGGACACATCATATACTGTAAATATAATTGCAAATAAAGCACAACAGTGCCTCTACTTCTTTAGGAGTCTGCGGAGATTCAGCATGTCATCAAAAACCTTGACAAACTTCTATATTTGTGTGGTGAAAAGTGTGCTGACTGGCTGGGTTGCAGCCTGGTTTGGGAACACCAATGCCTTTGAGTAAAAAATCCTAAAGAAGTAATAGATTTGGCCCACTACATCATGGCTAAACCCCTCCTTATCATTGAGCACATCTACATGAAACGTTGCCATAGAAAAGCAGCATCCATCATCAAATATCCTCACCAACCAGGCCATGCTCTTTTCTCGCTGCTGCCATCAGGTAGAAGATACAAGAGCCTCAGGACTTGCACCAGTAGGTTCAAAAGCAGTTACTACCTCTCAACCATCAGGCTCTTGAACAAAAGAGGATAACTACATTCATTCTATTTCTGGTGTTTCCACACCAATGGTTTCACCTCAAGGACTCTTTACCTTATTATTTCATGTTCTCGTTATTTATTGCTGTTTATTTATATTTACATTTACACAGTTTGCTGTTCATTGATTCTACTTACTGTTACTGTTCCATACATTTGCTAAGTATGCCCACAGGAAAGAGAACCTCAGGATTGTTTGTGGTGACACGTATGTACTCTGATAATAAATTTTACTTTGAACTTTGAAGTTTGAACAAAATGCCCCCATACTTCATTATTTGGGGTGTAACAATTTAAGGGCCATACCTGCCCATTCACCTCCTCTCTCACCTCCATTCAACCTCAAACAGTTCCTCCTAGTGAGGCAACACTTTACATGCAAATCTGCCGGTGTTGTATCCAGTGCTCCCAATGCAGCTTCCTCTATATTGGTGAGACTTGTTATAAATTGGGGGACTGTTTCATTGAATTAAATAAAAATCCTTCCCCCTCCCCTCTTTTTCTATTCCTCACTCTGGCCTCTTATGTCTTCTCAAATGTCCATCACCTCCCCTTTCTCTTTCTCTTATGGTCCACTTTCCTCTCCTTTCAAATTCCTTCCTCTCCAGCCCTTTACCTTTCATATCCACCTGGCTTCACCAATAACCTTCCAGCTATCCTCCTTGCCCTCCCTCCACCTATTTATTCTGGCATCTTTCTCTTTCCTTTCTAGTCCTGAGAACATAGAACATAGAAGAGTACAGCACATTACAGGCCCTTTGGCCCACAATGTTGTGCCGACCCTCAAACCCTGCCTCCCATATAACCCCCCACCTTAAATTCCTCCATATACCTGTCTAGTAGTCTCTTAAACTTCACTAGTGACGAAGGGTCTCAGCCTGAAATATTGACTGTTTGTTCATTTCCATGGATGTCGCTTGACCTGCTGTGTTCCCACTGCATTTTAAGTGTGTTGCTTTGGACTTTCAGCTTCGGCAGGTTTTTTTTGTCTTCATGAAAAACTATTGCTTACCAGCATTACTGCATTTAACTTCTGGTCAATATAGCTCCTGCATAGAATGCTCCTTCAGTTGACATCTTCTGGATAGGTCATGAAACCATATATTTCACTTCTTTTATGCCTTTTACATTTGAATGTAACTCTGGTACTGTCGGGGCCTGCGATGTGCAGTTTTGAGATTGTTTCGGTGTTCAAGCAGTTTCCAAGAGGATTCTGCGAGGCAGAACCAACATGTGTGAACCTTGTGGCAGAAGGCTGCAAGACGGGGCATGAGCTGTTGTTCGACTCCATTTTGCTGATTAAAGCTTCATTGTTCACCGATTAAAGCAATGAAGGAGACTGAAACATAGAGGTGAATGCGGAAGATGAGCACTGACTGCCTGCCTTTTCATTACTGGTGGGATCGCTCTGCTGCCGAAGAGAGGAGACTACCCTTTGATCGCTGGTAGGATCGCTCTGCCACCGGAGAGGGGAGGCTACCTTTTGATCACAGTGGGATCACTCTGCTTTAGAGATGAGCCTTTTGGTGTTGAGGTCGCTCTGCTGCCAGAGAGGGAAAGGCTTGCTGCTGTGCCTGGAGAACGCTACCCAGGTTTTTTGCATTTTGTATATGGGCTCGGACAATAGACTTTTTTCGGAATTTTATATTGTTTTTTATATTCTGTATTTTTTGCCTGATCGTTCTCTCTCATTGGGGGGAGGGGGTCGATGCACCTCTTCCATTTTTGCTCATTTTTTTGTGTGGGGAGGAGGAAATTGGGGGTTGATGATGACCATCTTGTTGCCATTCTTTTTCTTTCTTGGTGTCATGGCTATCTGGAGAAGAAGAAATTCAGAGTTCGATACTCTGATAATCGATAAACCTTTGAACCATGAGCTAACTAGCCATGCTTGGTATTAGCCAGATTCAGTATTACTGAGCAGAGCTTTCTGACCTCTCCCACAAGTCATGTTGAATAGGGACTGGTCAGGGATTGGCAGTAGAGCAGGAACAATGAAAAATAATTCTAAGGATTCTCTTTGAGAAAGACACTGGGAGTGCTTTAGACCTTCACTCACTGACAGAGGTACATTGAATGTGTGGCTCAGTAGATGGTCCTTCTGTTCAGAGTTCAAAGGTCACAATTACAGCGAAAGATGTCAAATCATACTCAATGGATTCTATGCACAATTGCCTGGAAATAGCCAGAAGCTTGATGAACTGCTGAGCCTACTCCAAGTACTTTCCCATGACTTATGCCCATCAGATAAAAGGCAGTGAAACATCCCCAACACCAGAAAGCATGGGTCAAATTGACCTGGGAATTGTCCATGGAATCAGAATGATTCCCACTCTGAAGCACTCAAGATTCCTGAATACAAAGTACTAAATGAGCTAATTCCCCAACACTTATGAATGAGAGTCGTCTCTGAGACACGTGGACCCCAAGCATTTTACTGCATATTGAAGCCACATCTTCCTGCTACCTTAACACTGATAGAGTTCCTCTTGTCCTTACTTCTACTCCATGAGCCTCTGCGTCCAGCACATCATTCTCCGCAACTTCCACCATCTCCGAAGGGATTCTACTACTAAACATTTCTTTACATCCCCGCACCTCCCCCCTCCCCCGCTTCCTTTATCCAGAGGGATTGCTCCTTCTGTGATTCCCTTGTCAATTTATCCCTCCCCATTGATCTCCCTCCTGGCACTTATCCCTGCAAGTGGCCGAAGTGCTACAACTGGCCATTCACCTTCTCCCTCACCTCTATTCAGGCCCTAAACAGTCCTTTCAGGTGAGGCAACACTTCCCCTGTGAATCTGCTGGACTCGTATCTTGTGCTCCCGATGCAGCCTTCTCTACATTGGTGAGACCCTTTGTAAATTGGGGGACCGTTTTGTCGACCACTGCTGCTCCATCTGCCAAAAGTAGAACTTCTTCGTGCCCAGGCACTTTAATTCTGATTCCCATTCCCATTCCTACATGTCAGACCACGGCCTCCATTTGTGACAAGATGCGACCAACCTCAGGGTGGAGGAGAAACACCTCATATTGTGTCTGGGTAGCCTCCACCCTGATGGCATGAATATCGATTTCTCCTTCTGGTTAAAAAAAATTCCCGGCCCTCCTCTTCTTTTCTTCCACACTCTGGCCTCTTAACTCTTCTCACCTACCTATCACCTCCCACTGTGTTCCCTCCTCCCTTCCTTTCCCCTATGATTACATTCCTCTCCTATCAGATTCCTTCCTCTCCAGCCATTTACCTTTCCTGCCTGCCTGGTTTCCTTATCACCTAATAGCTATCCTCCTTACCACCCCAACCTTTTTATACTGGTGTCTTCCCCCCTTCCTCGCCAATCCTGAAGAAGAGACTCAGTCTGAATTGTCAACTGTTTATTGATTTCCATAGAAGCTGCCTGACCTGCTGAGTTCCTCCAGCATTTTGTGTGTGTTGCTGTCGAAGTCTTGTCTTACAAAATGTTCTGTGGGCCTTTTAAGAGACTTTATAATCAGAAAACTTTAAAATCCACCCGAAGAGATGATAAGAAAGCCAACAGAAGAAATACAAAACGATACAAGTTTGGTTTGGCAAATAAGGTGGAAGTAAATCCGAAAGGTTTCTACAGTTATATTAAAAGCAAGAGGATAGTGAGGGATAAAATTGTTCCCTTAGAGAATCAGGGTGGTCAGCTATGTGTGGAGCCGAGGGAGATGGGAGAGATTTTGAACGATTTCTTCTCTTCGGTATTCACTAAGGAGAAGGATATTGAATTGTGTAAGGTGTGGGAAACAAGTAAGGAAGTTATGGAACCTATGACAATTAAAGAGGTGGAAGTACTGGTGCTTTTAAGAAATTTAAAAGTGGATAAATCTCCGGGTCCTGACAGGATATTCCCCAGGACCTTGAGGGAAGTTTGTGTAGAGATAGCAGGAGCTCTGACAGAGATCTTTCAGATGTCATTAGAAACGGGGATTGTGCCGGAGGATTGGCGTATTGCTCATGTGGTTCCATTGTTTAAAAAGGGTTCTAGAAGTAAGCCTAGCAATTATAGACCTGTCAGTTTGACATCAGTGGTGGGTAAATTAATGGAAAGTATTCTTAGAGATAGTATATATAATTATCTGGATAGACAGGATCTGATTAGGAGTAGCCAGCATGGATTTGTGCGTGGAAGGTCATGTTTGACAAACCTTATTGAAATTTTTGAAGAAGTTAGGAGGAATGTTGATGAGGGTAAGGCAGTGGATGTAGTCTATATGGACTTCAGCAAGGCCTTTGACAAAGTTCCACATGGAAGGTTAGTTAAGAAGGTTCAGTCGTTAGGTATTAATGCTGGAGTAATAAAATGGATTCAACAGTGGCTAGATGGGAGATGCCAGAGAATAGTGGTGGATAATTGTTTATCGGGATGGAGGCCGGTGACTAGCGGGGTGCCTCAGGGATCTGTTTTGGGCCCAATGTTGTTTGTTAATATACATAAATGATCTGGATGATGGGGTGGTAAATTGGATTAGTAAGTATGCCGATGATACTAAGGTAGGAGGTGTTGTGGATAATGAGGTGGGTTTTCAAAGCTTGCAGGGAGATTTATGCCGGTTAGAAGAATGGGCTGAATGTTGGCAGATGGAGTTTAATGCTGAGAAGTGTGAGGTTCTACATTTTGGCAGGAATAATCCAAATAGAACATACAGGGTAAATGGTAGGGCATTGAGGAATGCAGTGGAACAGAGAGATCTAGGAATAACAGAGCATAGTTCCCTGAAGGTGGAGTCTCATTTAGATAGGGTGGTGAAGAAGGCTTTTGGAACGCTGGCCTTTATAAATCAGAGCATTGAGTACAGAAGTTAGGATGTAATGTTAAAATTGTACAAGGCATTGGTAAGGCCAAATTTGGAATATTGTGTACAGTTCTGGTCACCGAATTATAGGAAAGATATCAATAAATTAGAGAGAGTGCAGAGACGATTTACTAGGATGTTACCTGGGTTTCAGCACTTAAGTTACAGAGAAAGGTTGAACAAGTTAGGTCTCTATTCATTGGAGCGTAGAAGGTTGAGGGGGGATTTGATCGAGGTATTTAAAATTTTGAGAGGGATAGATAGAGTTGACGTGAATAGGCTGTTTCCATTGAGAGTAGGGGAGATTCAAACGAAAGGACATGATTTGAGAGTTAGGGGGCAAAAGTTTAAGGGAAACACGAGGGGGTATTTCTTTACTCAGAGAGTGATAGCTGTGTGGAATGAGCTTCCTGTAGAAGTAGTAGAGGTCAGTTCAGTTGTGTCATTTAAGGTAAAATTGGATAGGTATATGGACAGGAAAGGAGTGGAGGGTTATGGGCTGAGTGCGGGTAGGTGGGACTAGGTGAGATTAAGAGTTTGGCACGGACTAGGAGGGCCGAGATGGCCTGTTTCTGTGCTGTGATTGTTATATGTTATAAAACATACATGCAATCAAAAACTACAGTTAATATTAATAATAAGAAAGCATAAAATAACTCAGACATTTTTCTCATTTACGTCTTTCTGTAGGAAAGTCTCCAATCTTACACCATCAATCTCCAGGATAAAGTGAAAGGCCAGATGCAGCGAGTTCCTCCAGCATTTTCTGTGTTTTGCTTTGGGCCAGGTACAAAGTTCATCCAGACCCTCTTCTCAGGACATTGATGCTTCTCAGGACATGATGCCAGGTTGAGTGGTGAGCAAGCGTAGAACACACAGTTGAATGCACCAGTAACTGAGGGCCAGCTCATCTTGGATTTCCAGCTTCTACTGTGCCCACGCGGATTTCTGAGTCAGTGGTTCCCTTTGGAATTGCCAGCTATTAGTCAACGCAATTTACACCTTCATTTTTGAATGAATTGTCTTATTGTTTCCACTGTGAATATACGAGGATATCATGTGGACCTACCTTAATTAAGTTGCCATCAACTTTCTTAACTTAGTATTAATTTTTCCTTGTTGAGCCAATTCATTTTCCATCAAAAATATTTGGATAATTCTGTCTAAAGCTATGCAAGATGAAGAGAAGTAAATGTGGTATTTTGAGCACTATGCATGTCATATTAAGCCTTTTATAAATGTGTGGCATTAGGGCTTTCACTTTAAAATGTGATCGGAAAAATTAGTCTATACTTTTCAGACATTTTGGCTCCTGTACCGGTTAAGTTAATTTCAGCCACTCTGGATCCTTGCGCATCCAAATGACTGCTTTCATTTCTTTACAGTTTCTATAGTGTTACACAGAAATCTCCAGCAAGTACCTTTGAAGTGCAAAGGCTACTGAATGAAGAATAGGTGCACTGCCTTCCAATGCTACAAATCCAAACAAACGTCCCCTGGAACTTCAGAGAATACACTGTGTTCCACAGACAGGAGAGTGAAAACATTTGTTATTCACTACATTTCCAATTTAGATGAGTTGGGCTTTCCAATGTCTACTCGTAAAGTCCAGATGCTAACCAAGATGCAATGTGTTTGTGAAGTCACAATCAGCAACATCCCAAAGCAAAAAACTACAGGTAATTGAAATCAAAAATAAAACAGAAAATTCTATCTACATGTTGAAAATGCAGTCTCAAAGTTCAAACTATGTACACTCAGTATGCACCTCTGATACCTAATAAAGAGGCCACTGAGTATATGTTTGTGGTCTTCTGCTCCTGTAGCCAATCCACTTCAAGGTTCAGTAGTTATTTGAGTTACTGTTGTCTCCTGTCAGCTTGAAGCAGTCTGGCCATTCTCTTCTGACATTTTCACCCCCAGAACTTCTGCTCACTGGATTTTTTTTCACATCTTTCTCTGTAAACTCTAGTAAACTGTTGTGCATGAAAATCTCAAGAGATCAGCAGTTTCTGACTTACTCAAACCACTCTAGCTGGCACCAACAATTATTCCATGTTCAAAGTATTTAGATCTCATTTCCTCCCCATTTGGATGTTTGTTCTGAACAACATCTCAGTTGTAGAGTTCTTGAAAGTGAGTCCACAGGTTGTGGAATCAGTTCAGTGTTGAGATGAGTGTAGTTATCCCTCATTGATGTTGGAGGAAGATGTGGTCTTCAGCAAGGTTTGATCAGTGCAGTTTGAGGATTGGACTCACTTTTAGAGAACTCTGCAATTCATGTTACACTCAAACCCTGCATAACACTACCCCACATAGCACTGATTCATTACAACACGGTTATTCAATTCTTTATTGAAATTCTTTTTTAAAGTAACAAAAATTCATTCTAAACAACATTCAAAACTTCTCAAGAGCGGCCACCATTATAGTAAGCTTTCAATTAGCCAATGAGAGGGCTTTACATACGCACTGAGCCAATCACAACCAATCATATATTAGTTCATGCTCTGCCTCCATCATGTGTGTACATGTTCTTGCTCCCTCATCAATTTATTCTATTTTTTCACTCATAGTGTCTGTAAAATGGTCTGCAACTTCCAGTGAGGGTAGTGCATCGAAGATGTCTAGGAAAAGCATTAGGATGGTTGTGAAGCTTCTATGATTGTAGGCAGAACCAGTCATCCAAAACACCATTGAACTGGCCAATGAAGTGGGATTAGAGGATGTTAATGATGACAATGTTGACGAGTTACTGCATTCTCATGGTGAGAGCCTTAACAATGAAGAGCTTTGAGAACTGGCAGAGCAATGGATCCTGGGTGAAGCTGAGGACATGGATGGAGAAGAGGAAACACCAGCAAGAAACCTCACCACAAAATTCCTCACACTAGCATCTCCACAGTCACACAAGTCATGGACCAGTTCATCGATAGTGACCCTGACTGAGAGCAGAACAATAAGGCGAAGATAGGTGTTCTCGACATGATTTCCTGCTACTGAGAACTGATTCACGAGAGGAAACTTAAGCAAAAGCAGTCAAACCTTGGCACCTACTTGAAGAAGAAGCCAAAGTTAGAGAAGCTCCTGCAGCCTGGTCCCTCTTGTAAGATGTAACCACCACCTCCGCTGTTGCAGTGATGCATTACTGCTCCACTGATGTACAGGTTAGGCCTATTTGTGTGTTTGTTACCCCATAAATTACTGTGTATACATGAAATAATATATCATATATCTCAGGTTTCTTTTTTTTTAATCAGGCATACATGTCCATTTTCGAAATGTTATAATGCATAGAGCTGATTTACATAGTGTTCCACCGCTGAGAAACACATCCTCAGTGTTGAATGGGGTCTGAGTGTATATGTGTTTCTGGTTTCTAGTTACTCCTTTTCATTGCTATTTTGCATGATTTTGATTGGGGCAGACTGGCTCTGTGGCCAGTAGTCAACCAAATTTAGTCAGCACTACTGAACTGAACTGAAACTGAACATTACTGGGTTGTCTCAATGACTCTGCAGTTTGATGTTTCATATCCTGTGTGTTATTTACTTGATTTTTTTGCTGTTTTCATGATTTGTTTTTTTTTTTTTTTTTGCACTTTGGCTATTTGATGTTTTCTGTGAACAGGTTCCATGGTGTTTCTTTGTTTTGTGGTGCCTGCAGAAAGATGAATCTCAGTGTTGTATACTGCATATATATCTTGATAATAAATGTACTTTGAATCTTTTGAATGATGGTATGGGGCCTAAGGCTCCTACACCACCTACCCGATGATTGTAGCAACAAGAGAGCTTGCCCTGAATGATGGGGGTTCTCTACCACCTGTTCTGAGAAAATGTTGCAAGAATAAAATGAATTAAAGTAAGTGAAAAAAAGAAATCAATAATTGAACTTGCCTTGTTTCCCTTTTCCCATTTACTTTTCAGGGCTGGAAATTCCTCTTTACAGACAGCAATGGAGTTGAACCCGGGTTCAACTCTTTACAGCGATAGCATTTGCTATCCACTGTGCTACTGTGCTACAGTGCTGTCCCATCTCCAACCACATCTTCAGATTCAGCTACTTCCTCCCTTTACTGGATCCTTCTGCCTCCTCTGTAAACTATTAAGAGAGACATCAGTGAAGTATGCTGGAGGCTCAGTCTATTGGAACTTCAACCTACCACTGTACTTGCTTCCTTTCTCCCCCCAGCTCCAAACAACTCTAAAATACATCTTTGAACTATCATTTTAAGTACAGGTGTTGAGAAATCTTCTCATGGGTTCACATCATTACTTGGTCCAGCTGAACCATTAGACCATAAGACATAGGGGCAGAACTAGGCCATTCGGTCCATCGAGTCTGCTCTGCCATTTCTTCATGGCTGATTTATAATCCTTCTCAACCCCATTTGCCTGCCTTCTCTCTGTAACCATTGACATCCTAACTATTCAAGAACATATCAGCCTCCGCTTTAAATATACCCAACAACTTGGCCTCCAAGATCGTCTATGGCAATGAATTGGGGTGAGGTGGTAGCACAGTGGTTAGCATGAAGCTATAACAGCGCCAACAATCCGAGTTCAATTCCTGCCGCTGACTGTAGGGAGTTTGTGTGTTCTCCCTGTGACCATGTGTGTTTCTTTTGGGTGCTCCAGTTTCTTCACACATTCTAAAGACATACTGGATAGTAGGTTAATTAATCACATGGGTGTAGGTGGGTGGCATGGGCTCATTGGGCTGGAAAAGCCTTTTACTGTGCTGTATTTCTAAATGAATAAATTAAATAAATAATAAAATAAAAAAAAGAAGCAGTTCACAGATTCACCACCCTTTGTACTGTGCTCAGCCCACTGCTGTTCACTCTGCTGACCCACGACTGTGCTGCAACACACAGCTCGAACCACATCATCAAGTTCACCAATGACACGACCGTGGTGAGTCTCATCAGCAAGAATGATGAGTCAGCTTACAGAGAGGAGGTGCAGCGGCTAACGGACTGGTGCAGAGCCAACAACCTGTCTCTGAATGTGAACGAAACTAAAGAGATGGTTGTTGACTTCAGGAGGACACGGAGTGACCACTCCCCACTGAACATCGATGGCTCTTCGGTAGAGATCGTAAAGAGCACCAAGTTTCTTGGTGTTCACCTGATGGAGAATCTCACCTGGTCCCTCAACACCAGCTCCATAGCAAAGAAAGCCCAGCAGCGTCTCTACTTTCTGCGAAGGCTGAGGAAAGTCCATCTCCCACCCCCCATCCTCATCACATTCTACAGGGGCTGTATTGAGAGCATCCTGAGCAGTTGCATCACTGCCTGGTTCAGAAATTGCACCATCTTGGATCACAAGACCCTGCAATGGATAGTGAGGTCAGTTGAGAAGATTATTGGGGTCTCTCTTCCCGCCATGACGGACATTTACACTACACGCTGCATCCGCAAAGCAAACAGCATTATGAAGGACCCCACGCACCTCTCATACAATCTCTTCTCCCTCCTGCCATCTGGGAAAAGGCACCAAAGCATTCGGGCTCTCACGACCAGACTATGTAACAGTTTCTTCCCCCAAGCTATCAGACTCCTCAACACCCAGAGCCTGGACTGACACCTTACTGCCCTATTGTCCTGTTTATTATTTATTGTAATGCCTGCACTGTTTTGTGCACTTTATGCAGTCCTGGGTAGGTCTGTAGTCTAGTGTCGTTGTTGTGGGGTTTTTTTTCTCTGTGTTGTTTTTTACGTAGTTCAGTTTTTGTACTGTGTCATGTAACACCATGGTCCTGAAAAACGTTGTCTCATTTTTACTACGTACTGTACATAGCAGTTATGGTCAAAATGACAATAAAAGTGACTTGACGACTTGACTTGACTTGACCCTCATCTCTGTTCTAAAGGGGTGTCTGAGGCGGCACCTTCTGCTCCTAAACTCCCCCCTCAGGAACCACCAGGAAGTATATTGATTAAAAATCTGTTCATATAAGATCGCTGCACCAACCATTGAGCACATTTACATGAAACACTGTCGTGGGAAAACAGCATTCATCATCAGGGATGCCCACCACCCAAGTTCTCTTCTAGTTGCTGCCATCAGAAAGAAGGTACAGGAGCCTCAGGACTCTCGCCACCAGGTACAGGAACAGTTATTACCCCTCAGCCATCAGATTCTTGAAACAAAGGGGATAACTTCGCTCAACTTCATTTGCCCAGTCATTGAGATGTTCCCACAACCAATGGACTCACTTTCAAGTACTACTCATCTCATGTTCTTGATATTTATTGCTTTTTATTATAATAATTATTATTTATTTTTATATTTACAGTTTGTTGTCTTCTGCACAGTGGCTGAATGCTCAAGCTGGGCAGTCTTTCATTGATTCTGTTATGCTTATTATTATATAGATTTATTGAGTATGCCCACAAATAAATGCATCTCAGAGGGTGTTTATGGTGACATATAAGTACTTCGAAAACAAACTTACTTTGAATTTTACCTTTGCCTCTTGTAATCTTGTAAACCTTGATCTCCCATCAGCCTCTGCCACTCAGAGTAAACAACCTGGGTTTGACAATCTCTCCATATAGAACTTGCTCTCTGTCCAGAGAACATACTGGTAAATCTCTTCCACACCCACTCCACATCCTTCCTATAATGGTGTGATCATAAATGAATGCAATTCTGCTGATAGAGCCTAACTAGAGTTTTATAAAGCTGCGAAACAGCTTCCCATCTCTTGAACTCGGTTTCTTAATGAATAAAGGCAAGCATGCCATATGCCTACTTTACCACCCTATCAACCACTTCCAGGGTCTATGGACTTAAACTCCAACATCCCTCTGCACGTCAACACTACAAAGGCTCTTGCCTTTAACAGTGCACGCTCCCTTTACATTTGATCTCCAAAAGTGCAACAGTTTAAGTTTGGAGAAAAGTCCGACTGCCATTTCTCCACCCATAGCCACAAATGACCCATATCTCACTGTGCTCTTTGCAAGTCTATGCTGATTAAGATGTCTAACTGCTCCAGTATAAAATTGCATTAAAATATTTTAAAAATAAGGTTGCGCCATAATAAAAAATAAGCATATCAAAAGGTCTTCTTTTGTGTTACAAGTTATTCAAAGGCCAGATATAGGTCAAAAAGCTCTGCCCATCAATACCTGTGTTTCCTTGAAGACATCTTCAAGGAGTGGTGCTTTAGGAAGGCGGCGTCCATCATTAAGGACACCCACCACCCAGAACATGCCCTCTTCTCATCGTTAACAAGGAGAAAGAGGTATAAAAACCAGAAGCACACACTCAACGATTCAGGAACAGCTTCTTCCCCTCCGCCATCTCATTTCAAAATGGACATTGAACACTACCTCACTACTTTTTTATTTCTGTTTTCTGTACTACTTATTTTAACTTACTATTTAATAGATATACATATATATACTTCATGCGATTCAGTTTCTTTTCTTTATATTTATTCATCATGCATTTCATTGTCCTGCTGCCATAAAGTTAACAAATTTCACGACATATGCCGGTGATATTAAACCTGACTCTGATTCCAACTCAAAACCCTCGTAATATATCTGCTGGAGATAAAGAAATAAATGTTAGTGCAAAACTACCAAATTTAGAGTTCAGCAATCTTTAACATAAACATGAGCTGTAACTTAAAATAAGATAGTGACAAACTGCTGCCAAGAAGTTCTATTCTGTGACCTAATGCAGTTGTTTGGCAACTTACCGAGAAACCTGCTGCTCTAAGTGAATGAAACTTGCCTGCATACCCGTCTTCATGGGTGGTCAGTGATGGAAATGAAATATGTATGCTGACAAGTGCTTTTACAAAATCCAGATTATAAACTGTAAACTTACTGTCATATCATTAAGGAAAGAATGCCCGGGATACCTTTTAAGATTTAATTTGGGTTTGTCCAACGTTATATTATATGATCTAGAGATTGGGACCTGCATTTTTTTTTCAGTGTAGTGCATTAGACACGAGTTTATAAAGTATCTGCTGGGAAGTAACTGCCCTTCTAATATGTAGAAGATCTTACGTGTTGTGTGAATAGAAGCAGTTGGGAAAATCTTCCAAGTTAAATTTTAGTACATTTACTGTAACAAATGGTTAGACAAATGGCTTCATTCTCAACAGGAAACTAAACTCATCTACCATTCTCAGGTGTTTTGATTGGGAACCAGAATCAGGGTTATTGTCACTGATGTTAATCATGAAATTTGTTGTTTTGCAGCAGCAATTCAGAGCAGGCAGGACAAATTACTCTATATAAAAGATAAATAGCGTAGAAGAGGAGTAGGGAGGTAGTGTTCATGGGTTCATGGACTGTTCAGAAATCTCTTTGGCTAATGTAGTTAATAATCTCTTTTATCCATACTGTCTGCCAGTGATACTGATGGGTTTGTCCTGGGGTATTCAGGTTTGAGCTGGTCATGAAGTGACAAGAGCCATGTCCAGTATGTGTCTATATCTTTTGTCTCTTAACACCGCTTTATTAAATTCCTGATAAGGCTGAATATTAGAGGATTAAGAACATGACTTTATTGACTGCCTGACTTTGGACGCAACCGGACTGTTGATTCAGTGGTGGCTGTGTGTTAACCTTTCTTGTTCGTAACTAACCTTCCAATATATAGAAGCTACTGGCCAGCCTGGAGCCAGAATGGCAACATGCCTAGAGCTTATCAAACCCAGCACACAGGGGAAACCAGATCTAAGCTCTAATGTTGACAGATAATAGAAATCATGGAACAGGCCATTTGACCCATCTAGTCGATGCTGAGCTATTAATCTGCCTACCTGCATCAACTTGCACACAAACCATAGCCCTCTGTGCATCCTTCATCCACGTATCTACCCAAATTACTCTTAACTGTTGATGTCAAAACTGCATCCGTCACTTCTGCTAGAAGCCTGTACCACACTCTCACCGTCCTCGGAGTGAAGATACCCCTCATGTTCCCCTTAATATTTCACCTTAACCCATGAGCTCTAGTTCTAGTTTCTCCCATCCTCAGTGGAAAAAAGCCTGTTTGCATTTACCCTATCTATTCCCTTCATAATGTTAGATAACCCTAGCAACTTTGCCCTCATTCTCCTATGCTCTAAGGAATAAAGTTCTAATCTATTCAGCCTTTCCCTATAACTTAGTTCCTCAAGTCCTGCAACATCTTTGTAAATTTTCTCTGCACCCTTTCAATCTTATTGACATTTTTCCTATAGGTAGGTGACCAGAGATCACGCAATACTCCAAATGAGGCCTCACCAGTGTCTTATACAACCATGTCATATATAACATAACTCATCACCTGTATCTAATACGTTGATCTATGAAGGCCAATGTGCCAAAAGTTCTCATTACGACCCTATCTACCTGTGGCACCACTTTCAATGAGCACATTTTGGTAAATGACTTATTTCATAAGGGCAAATAATTTTAAGGTGACGGGAGGAAGCATGGGGGATGTCATTGGAGGAAGCATAGAGGGATGTCATTGGAGGAACGTATAGGAGGATGGCCATGGTAATTTTTTTTACACCAAGAGTGGTTGGTGTGTGGAACCTGCTGCCACTGGTAGAGGTAGGGGCAGAGGCAGATATATTCGGCACATTCAAGAGATTCTTAGATAGGCACATGAATGACAGAAAAATAGAGACCTATGTGGGATCGAAGGGTTAGATTGACCTTAGAGTAGGTTAACAACATTGTGGGCTGAAGTGTCTATATTATGCTGCACTGTTCCACGTACTACGTTCCACCAGGAGCATTTTGGCAAAAATCTTGTTTGAGTGAACTCTGAGTAACAGCAAATTCAGAGCTGAAACAATAACTTCAATACCTGGCCTCTATTGTGTTTTTTCCCCCCCTGTGTAACAGATGAAGCACTTGAAAACCAAACAACTGGTAGTCATCAGCCAGAATTGAAGAACTACTGCACAATTTTTTATTCTATCTAAGCTCCTACATGTTACCTTTGGAAGAAATAGCTCAGAGTCATACAGTTTAGACAACATAATTTCCGTAACTTCCGCCACCTCCAACAGGATCCCACTACCAAGCACATCTTTCCCTTCCCCCCTCTTTCTGCTTTCCGCAGGGATCGCTCCCTACGCGACTCCCTTGTCCATTCGTCCCCCCCATCCCTTCCCACTGATCTCCCTCCCCGCACTTACCCTTGTAAGCGGAACAAGTGCTACACCTGCCCTTACACTTCCTCCCTCACCACCATTCAGGGCCCCAGACAGTCCTTCCAGGTGAGGTGACACTTCCCCCGTGAGTCGGCTGGTGTGGTATACTGCATCCGGTGCTCCCGGTGCGGCCTTTTATATATTGGTGAGACCTGACGCAGACCGGGAGACCGTTTCGTTGAACACCTACGCTCTGTCCGCCAGAGAAAGCAGGATCTCCCAGTGGCCACACATTTCAATTCCACATTCCATTCCCATTCTGATATGTCTATCCATGGCCTCTTCTACTGTCAAGATGAAGCCACACTCAGGTTGGAGGAACAACACCTTATATACCGGCTGGGTAGCCTCCAACCTGATGGCATGAACATTGATTTCTCTAACTTCCGTTAATGCCCCTCCTCCCCTTCTTACTCCATCCCTTATTTATTTATTTATTTATTTATTTATTTATTCCCCCCTCCTTTTTTTTCTCTCTCTACCCCTCTCACAATCACTCCTTACCTGCTCTCCATCTCCCTCTGGTGTTCCCCTCCTCTCTTTCTCTCTAGGCCTCCCATCCCATGATCCTTTCCCTTCTGCAGCTTTGCATCCCTTTTGCCAATCACCTTTCCAGCTCTTAGCTTCACCCCTCCCCCTCTTGTCTTCTCCTATCATTTTGGACTTCCTCCTCCCCCTCCTACTTTCAAAACTCTTACTATCTTTTCTTTCAGTTAGTCCTGACGAAGGGTCTAGGCCCGAAACGTCGACAGTGCTTCTCCCTATAGATGCTGCCTGGCCTGCTGCGTTCCACCAGCATTTTGTGTGTGTTGCTTGAATTTCCAGCATCTGCAGATTTCCTCGTGTTTGCAATTCAGGAAACAGTCCGTTTATCCCTCCAGGTTCATGTCATCAGAAACGCTCCACAAATCTTATTTTTTAATTCCTCATGTGTTCTCTCCAACTTCCCTGGACTCTGTCATGTGACCATTAGGGACAATTTCAAGTGTCCAATTAACACAGTGATCCCCCTGTATTTGGAATGTGGGAGAAAACCAGAGTGCTCAGAAGAGACGCACACCGCCACGGGGAGAAAGTGCAAATTCCACACAAGCAACTCCCAATGTCAGGATTCCAACACCAAGACACCCAAAGTTCTGTTCAAAAATGCCTCAGAGCAGTGAAAGATATGAAGAACCATACAAGAAGTAAAATAGCTTGTGGAATGTAATGAAACCAAAATACAAAAGCAGACTAAAAAGGAGAGGAGAGCAAATCATAACTGATGCCGTTAATAACAAGGGAGCCAGGTTATGCAGTTAATTTAACTATATATATATATATATATATACTTACTGTAATTTAACTATTAGATATATACTTACTGTAATTCACAGTTTTTTCCTATTATGATGTACTGCATTGTACTGCTGCTGCAAAAACAACAAATTTCATGACATATGCCAGTGATATTAAACCTGATTCCAATTCTGATTCTGAAAAGTCAGGGTCGATGAGCAAGATAATACAATATTACTTTTTATTGCCATGTTCTTGTTTGCAGGTTGGTGATGCTGGAAAAATAAATCTCATCAATAACTTTCCCTTTGTATTCTGAAAACACCAAGGACTGTGTCATTAATTTAGATGCTATCTCCCACCGCTGCCTGTATGTTCCTTCTGTGACGACGTGGTTTTTATCCAGGTGCTCTGTTTTCTTCCCACAGTCCAAAGATGCACCAGTTGGTAGGTGAATTGGTTATTGTAAATTGTCCCAAGATCAGGCTAGGATTAACTCAGGCGATTGCTGGGTGGTGCTACTCCAAGGGCCAGAAGGGCTGATGCCACACTATATCTCAATAATTAAAGATAGAAAGAAATGAACTAACATGACTATTTTATGAGGAAAAAATGTACAATGACCAAGAAGACAATGTAAAAAATTATAAGTTATATGTCTAGTAAATAAAGACAATAAGCAATATGATCTTATTATGTAAAGCTCTGTGATTTGGTCTAGAGTCGGCCAAGTATATTGTTAAAAATGATACTAGAAGAGTGAAAAGTTTCAATAAAACATAATATTGTGACAATTTTTAAATCAATCTGATGAATATTCTCCTGCAGACACACAAAGCCCTGAGGAGTTAAATTTTATTGAAAATTACTAATAGATTTTGGATTGGAGTATTAATTGATGACACTGCACCAGCTGATGAGATGAAGGTGGGGCAGGGTGTGTGAATAACAGTAACTAGTCTGTTGTACTGCAATAATGTCAATTTACTCACAACATATATGTAAGGCACAGAAGAATGCAACTTCTCTCATTAAAAGCAGGATACCCTCTCTAGCCAAGTAGCAGTGGTGCACGTACTAAAACCTGAAAGACAAAGGAAATTACCTAATCAACGCCATTCCGGCTGGCCTTAGTAATGTCACTAGATGCAGCCTTTCGGAAAAATGTCACAGTTCTTGGCTTATTGTTGCAGCCGTTCCAAGAAACATGCAATCTAACATGATCAGACATGAACAAGCACATCCAAAGGGAAAACGTGTCAACAACAGATTTATTTCTCAGATAAAGTTAAAGAGCATACTTTGCAGTGAAATGATTATCTATTGATAACACAACCAAAGGTTGCATTTTCACAGATGACCTTCATAAGCAAACTTATAAGATATGTGGACTCTGCTTCTTCTCAGCAGAGAATATATTTAATATTGCCGTTGCAGACAGAGCATGGAAAATTAATGGCTGTGTTTTGCAGAGAATAATAAAATGTTACCTGGAAATATGACAGTAATCATCTGCAACTTACATGATTTATTGGTAATATGCAGGATTGTCACCTTAAGTTTATTCTTATTCATTTAACAGTTGGTTGAAATGCCTCAGATTTCTCTGGTATTAGAATAGATTAGGAACAAAAATTTCTCAAAAGTAGCAAAAAATAGCTTTTGATGGTAATAAGAGAATGATTATTATAATTATCCATTTGTCTTGATAATGTGCAGAGAGAATTCCTGTTATAGAAGTGGGTGGAGGCACTTAAAATGGGGATATAATTTCCCCAGTGCACTTATTAATGATCTGTTTGGTGAAGGCATTACCTCAGCACCAACTATTTTTTTACAGCATCAAATTAAATAGGAACCGTATATCTCACTGCACGATTGCCATCCCATGTACTTTGTCCATTCTCAGGGAAGTGATCAAGACCCATGAAAAATATTAGGGCTCCTTAATGTTTGTCAAAGCCCAGTGTAACCTAGTCCTCTCAGAGCTTAGCTGAGTTTCTTCGGTACTTTGAGAGAATATCTAAATTCCTACCCTCATCAAAAACCCAGACCTGAAGAAAATCAAAACAAAGCATTTAAAAAATCAGATTGATTCAAACAAATTAAATGCACAGGAAATGAACATACAGTATATTTATCATTCCCGTGACAGCCAGTTATCCCCATTGCAATTACTGGGTCTGGGTCTGCTGGAGTGACTCAGCAGGCAGATTGGACACATTAAGAGTAAGTTTTAAAATAAGTTTGCATATCCACCACTCCGCCCCCACACCTCAAATGGCGCAGCATAGGTGGCTAAGCCAAATAGATTGCTACACTTCCATCTGTACTTAGGACTTCCAAACTATCACCCAGTCAAGTAGGTAAAAGCCAATAGTTCTGAGAGCACATGGCAGCTTTTAACGGGAAGATGCAATTTATTAAATATTTATGTCTACAATGCCAAGAAACTACTTGACATTTATAGCAAGGAAGGTTCTAGTAATAGATCAAAGAAATTCACTGGAAAAGGAAAATCTATAACATTCGCCGTCTCCAACTCACCGATCAAGTATTTGCTTCCTTCCACCCAGCAACAGCAGAAGCTGAAAGCAATGGTGAGAACAGACAGAGGCAACAACTAAAATAATCTAAATACTGCGGCTAGTAACACTACATAAATAATGCTGCCCAGGAGGGAAGTACATCTAACATAATGGTTGTTGTGTTCTTTACTGAATCATGTTGTGCAGTTTGCCAATGAATCACTAAGGGAGAGTTTGGTACTATTTGCAGCTCAGTGAATTTGAAAAGCATTATTATTAAGTGATCACTCTTTTGTAAAGAATAAGCATCTGTGTGATTCAGTATATGATTAAGAGGAACATGGGATTTAAATCCATTTTTCTATGGTCAAAATTATTCTCCCTTTAGAGGCTTGGACAAATAACTATGGATATGATGATGATGATGATGACAATGATGATGATGATAATAATAATCATCATCATCATAATCATCATCATCATCATCAGAAACAATGAATTGAGGTATACCTAAACAGACCATCTATGCATGGATGATTTGATTTGAAATTATATGCTCCTTCATCAGTTAAGCTAAAGCAATTCAAATAGTGGAACAATTTTCAAAAGATATAAACATGAACTTTGGACTGGATAAATGTAGAACATTAAACATAAAGAAAGGTGCAATAGAGCTAATAGAATTCAAAACAGAGCAGCAGGATACAATGCAACCGATGGATGACTATAAGACATATACATAAGTGTCTGGAATATCAATAACCAAAGAAAATAGATTATAAAGGAAAAACTTCTAACAGAATTTACTTCAAAGCTTAAGAAAATCTGCTGAACAGGGTTCAACAAGGGCAATAAACACTTTTGCTATACTTACGTTAACGCGTTCTTTAGGCATAATATCTTGGTCTGAAACCAATCTGGAAAATTTACAAAGAAAAATAAGACTGAAATGAGAAAACTTTCTGAAATGCACTTAGATTAACACTACCCAGGGCAGAAGGGGGAGAAGAAAAGAGGAATAACAGACATTAGAAATCTACACAACAGTCAGATAAAACTTCTGAGGAGGTATTTTCATCAATGAAAATCAGTTTCAGCACTCCATGTAAGGATATGCAATTCCAGTAAGAAGTATACACCACTAAACTTAAATGAGTGCACAAGCTAGCAAAATGAAGACATTATCACTATTGAAGAAAAAGTTAACCCATGGAAGAGCATGACCCTCCATGGAAGACATCCCCACGATCTTAGCAGACTGGAAGTCAACAAGGAAGCGTCAAAGTTGGAGACCTCTTCCCAGAAACAGAAGGGTTCCTTATGGTAATACAGGAGAAGGCGGTTAACACAAAATATATAATAAATGATTTAGGAATTAAAGATGATAAACATAGAAAATGTGAAGGAAAGCCAGACACAACCCAACACTTTACACTATCCTGTATCAGTTTAACACTATCTGATTACTTACACAATCAAATGGCAAAAATCATTCATTAAAAGTTCGCATTAAAAATACAATCTCATAAAAGAAATCAGACTTTACCAGAAATGCAAGCATGATCAAGTTTAAGATTCAGAATATCACAAATTATATTACAACTGATCCATATTACTGATAGGACAATCCATAATAACCGTCCGGATGTAATAATACAGAATAAACAAGCAAGAACTACTTACTTAATAGATATTGCTATTCCAAACACACATAACTTACTGAAATGAAGAAGTGGAAAACACCAGAAATATGCTGAAATAAAAGACTTTGGAACATAAGAAAATAAGAAATAGGAGCAGGAGTCTGCTCCTGAAAAACGTTGTCCATTTTTACTATGTACTGTACCAGCAGTTATGGTCGAAATGACAATAAAAGTGACTTGACTTGACTTGAGTAGGCCACTTGGCCCATCAAGCCTGCTCCGCCATTCAATAAGATCATGGCTGATCTGAACACGGCCACATCTCCACCTTCGTGCCTTTTCCCCACAACCTTTAATTCCGCTACTATGCAAAAATCTATCCGACCTGTCTTAAATATATTTACTGAAGTATCCTCCACTGCTTCACTGGGAGAATGGTATACAGTACATTGTCCTGATAGCAGTATCAATCACCGGTATCATCCCAAAGGCACTACACAATACCATTATACAATTAGATATACACAGCAATACCGATACGTATCTTCAGAAAACCACTATACTAAGCATTACTTAAATAGTCTGAAAGTTCCAAGTAATTGAGAAATGGGTTCTTTGGCTATGCCAGTACCTCAGATTTTCCCAGCTTGAGTTGAGAAAAAATGTGCTTTATTAATAATAATTATTACTATTATGAAATTCCTTCAACATCTGATGAAGTATTGGCATACTATAATGACCCTATTGAATAACAATCATAATCGAACAACTACTGTTATCAAAATAAACTGAGGTACTTTCCACTATGGTTCTGTCTAGCTTTAAACTGCTCTCTAAATTACTGAATTGGACAAATATTGGGTATCAATTCAGAAACAATGAAATGAGCTATACCTTAACACACCTTCTATACATGGATGATTTGAAATTATATACTCTTTCATCTTGAAAGCTAAAGCAATTAATTCAAATAATAGAATATTTTTGGAAGATATAAACATGAACTTTGATCTGGGTAAATGCAGAACATTAAACATAAAGAAAGGTGCAATAGAGCTAATAGAATACAAAGCAGAGCAGCAGGATACAACACAACTGATGGCCGAATGTAAAGCATATAAGTGTCTGGTATATCAACAAGCAATGAAAATAGATCATACTGCAATAAAGGAAAAATTTCTGATAGAATTTACACAACAGTCAGAAAAAAATTTCTGAGGATATACTTACATCAATGAAAACAGGTTTCAGCATTTACAAGACAACATCACCTGACTGTGCAGGTGATGCCTCCCTCCCAAATGCGCTGAATAACTTCTACGCCCAATTTTAGGCGGAAAATGACGTGGCGGCGAGGAAGTCCACGTCTCCTGCGAATGACCAGGTGCTGTGTCTCTCCATGGCCGACTTGAGAAGAACCCTGTGCAGGGTCAACCCACGGAAGGCTGCTGGACCAGACAACATCCCTGGTAGAGTGCTCAGAGGATGTGCAGACCAGCTAGCAGATGTTCTCACTGACATCTTCAGCATCTCCCTGAGCAGCGCCACCATTCCAACATGCTTCAAAGCCGCCATCATCGTCCCCGTGCCGAAGAAGTCTTCAGTGTCCTGCCTAAATGACTACCGTCCCGTTGTATTTACATCCATCATCATGAAGTGTTTCAAGAGGCTCGTCATGAGGCACATCAAGACCCTGCTGCCCCCCTCACTGGACACCCTGCAGTTTGCGTACCGTCCCAACCGCTCAACGGACGACGCCATTGCCACCACACTCCACCTGGCCCTAACCCACCTGGACAAAAAAGACACATATGTTCAGATGCTGTTCATAGACTTTAGTTCAACATTCAACACAATCATCCCTCAGAAGCTGATTGGAAAGCTGAGACTATTGGGCCTGAACACCTCCCTCTGCAACTGGATCCTAGACTTGCTGACTGGGAGATCTTAGTCAGTCCGGATCAAGAGCAGCATCTCCAACACCATCACACTGAGCACGGGGGCTCCCCAGGGTTGTGTGCTCAGTCCACTGCTGTTCACCCTGTTGACCCACGACTGTGTTGCAACATACAGCTCAAACCATATCATCAAGTTCGCTGATGACACCACCGTGGTGGGTCTCATCAGCAAGAATGACGAGTCAGCTTACAGAGATGAGGTGCAGTGGCTAACGGACTGGTGCAGAGCCAACAACCTGACTCTTAATGTGAACAAAACAAAAGAGATGGTTGTTGACTTCAGGAGGGCACGGAGCGACGACTCCCCACTGAACATCAATGGCTCCCTGGTAGAGATCGTAAAGAGCACCAAATTTCTTGGTGTTCATCTGCCAGAGAATCTCACCTGGTCACTCAACATCAGCTCCATAGCAAAGAAAGCCCAGCAGCGTCTCTACTTTTTGTGAAGGCTGAGGAAAGTCCATCTCCCACCCCCCATCCTCATCACATTCTACAGGGGTAGTATTGAGAGCGTCCTGAGCAGCTGCATCACTGCCTGGTTCGGAAATTGCACCATCTCGGATCGCAAGACCCTGCAGCGGATAGTGAGGTCAGCTGAGAAGATCATTGGGGTCTCTCTTCCCGCCATCACGGACATTTACACTACACGCTGCATCCGCAAAGGAAACAACATTATGAAGGACCCCATGCACCCCTCATACAATCTCTTCTCCCTCCTGCCATCTGGGAAAAGGCTTCGAAGCATTCAGGCTCTCACGGCCAGACTATATAACAGTTCCTTCCCCCAAGCTATCAGACTCCTCAATACCCGAAGCCTGGACTGACACCTTGCCCTACTGTCCTGTTTATTATTTATTGTAATGTCTGCACTGTTTTTGTGCACCTTTTGCAGTCCAGTGCATGTCTGTGGTATAGCTTTCTCTGTGTTTTTTTTATTACGTAGTTCAGTCTAGTTTTTTTGTACTGTGTCATGTAAACCATGGTCCTGAAAAACGTTGTCTCATTTTTACTATGCACTGTACCAGCAGTTATGGTCGAAATGACAATAAAAGTTGACTTGACTTGACTTGACACATGATCATATGCAATTCTGATAAGAAGCATTCACCACTAAACTTAAATGAGACCACAACTCAGAAAAATGAAGACATTATCTCTATTAAAGAAAAAGTTAACCCATGCAAGAGCATGACCCTCCATGGAAGTCACCTCTATGATCTGAGCAGACCAGATATCGACAAGGAAGAGTCAATGCCTTGCTCAGAGCTGGTGACCTCTTCCCAGATACAGAAGGGTACCTTGTGGCATTTCAGGACCAGGTGATTAATGCAAAAATTATCAAAAGTACATAATAAAATACCAACAAATTCAAGATGATAAATGTAGAAAACGCCAAGAGAAACCAGAAACAATCCAACACGTTACAGGATCCTGTAGCAGTTTAACTCAATCTGACTACTTACACAGACACGGTCAAGTGGCAAACATCATTCATCAAAATCTTGTTTGTATTGCTTTAAAATACAATCTCATAAAATAATTCACACCTTGCTATAAATACAAGCCTAATCCTGTTTTAGAGTTAGGACATCACAAATTATATTACGACCGGTCTGTTATTACAGATAAAATGATCCACAATCATTGTCTGGATATAATAATAATAATACAGGTTAAACAAGCAAGAACAACTTAATTAATAGATACTTATAGTCATTCCAAACACACATAACATACATAAAAAATGTGAAAAGCAGCAGAATTATGCTTAATTAAAAGAACAAATGGAAAGACTTTGGAACATGAACAAGGTATGCATTGTCCCGATAGCAGCATCTACAACTGGTGCCATCCCAAAGGTACTACTCAATGTCATTAAGCAATTAGGGCTACGCAGCAATATCTATGTCAACCTTTAGAAAGCCACAATGCTAAACTACACCGGAATAGTCAGAAAGTTCCCAGCGATTGACAAATGAGCATACGTACACGACGCTGGAAGAACTCAGCAGGTCAGGCAGCATCCGTGAGAAAAGAGTAGCCAATGTTTCAGGCCAAGACCCTTCATCAGGAGACCCTTCATTCGGGTCTCGGCCCGAAACGTTGGCTACTCTTTTCTCACGGATGCTGCCTGACCTGCTGAGTTCTTCCAGCATTGTGTTCATATTCTTTGATCCACAGCATCTGCAGTTGTATTTTTGTGACAAATGAGCATGCTTGGCTATGCATTTCTTCAAGTTTTAGCAGCTCCAGCTGAGAAAAAATTAACAATAATAATCATCATCATGTTGTTATCTAGTCCAAAGATCATGTTTACATCATTCAAAAACAGTTCTACTATTTGAATTAACTGCTTTAGTTTTACTGATGAATGAGCATATAATTTCAAATCATCCATGCACAGAAGATGACTACCAAAAAACATTTGATTCTGTCCCATACACATGGTTAATGGAAATTCTTAATGTGTATATATATAAACTACACCCAATGCTTGTGAAATTCTTACAACATCTGAGGAAGCATTGGCATACTATAACACACCTATCTATTAATAACCACCATTAACAATATAAACCGAAACATTTTTCAGGTTGACTCTCTAAGCCTACTATAGTTCTGTCTAGCTTTGATCTCAATCTCTAATTTATTGAATCAGATGAAAAAAGGGCGTCAAATCAGAACCAACTAAATGAATTACACATTGATACACCTTCTATACATGGATGATTTGAAATTATACGCTCCTTCGTCAGTAAAGCTAAAGCAATGAATTCAAATAGTAGAACTATCTTCAAAAGATATAAACTTGAACTTCAGATAGGCAAGTGAAGACCATTAAACATAAAGAAAGGTGCAATAGATCTAGTAGAATATAAAACAAAGCAGTAGAATACAATACAACTGATAGATGAATATGAAACATATAAGTATTTGGGAGATCATCAAACAAAGAAAATAGATCATAATGCAATAAATGAATAACTTCTGACAGAATTTACTTCATGGCTTACAACAAAGGCAATAAACACTTTTGCTATACCATACTAATGTATTCTTTTGGCATAACATCTTGATCCAAAACCGATCTGGCAAATTAAAAGAAAAATAAGAACTGAAATGATAAATTTTAGAAAGCTCTCTATACAATGGAACACACTTAGATTAACACTACCTAGAACAGAAGGAGGAAGAGAATTATTAGACATTAAAAATTTACACAACAGTCAGACAAAAATTCTAAGGATATAATTTTGTCAACAAAATCAGGATTCAGCACGCCATGCGAGCACATGTAATTCTGATAAGAAGTATGTGGCACTTAATTTAAATGAAAGCGCAAACCATATAGATGAAGAAATTATTACTACGGAAGAAAAAGTTAACCAATGGAAGAGCATGACTCTCCATGGAAGACATCCCCATGGTCTAGGCAGACTAGATGTCAAAAAGAAAGTGTTGAAAGCCTGGCTCAGAATTGGAGATCTCTTCCCAGAAGCAGAATGGTTCCTTGTGGCAATACAGGATCAGGTGGTTAACACAAAAACATTATCAAAAATTCATAATAAAAGACCAACAAATACAAGGCAATAAATGCAGAAACTGCCAAGAGAAACCAGAAAATATCCAACCCATTATGGGATCCTGTGGCTGTTTAACTCAAAATGATTATTTACAAAGGCACAATCGAGTGGGAAACATCATTCACCAAAATCTTACTTTAAAATACAAAAGACACCATACGTTACTATAAATCCAAGCCTGATCCAGCTTTAGATTTAGAGTCCTACAAATTGCATTATGTCTGCTCCATTACCACGGATAGGACAATCCAAAACAACTGTCCAGAAATAATGCTATCGGATAAAACAAAAACAACTTACTTAATAGTTATAGCTATTCCAAACACACATAACATATAGAAATCAATAAGCAAAAAACACAAGAAATATGTATAATTAAAAGAGGAAAATGAATGACTATGGAACATGAACAGGGTATACATTGCCTCGATAGTAGTATCTACAACTGGTATTATCCGTAGGATTCCCTTTGTTTGTTTGGGACATCATGTCGCTTAATAGGGGCAGGAGAGTGTTGCCAAATGGGTTCTAACTAGCATCAGTTATGCGCACTTGTTCAGCCGTTAGATAATATACTTTGCTTAGAACAAACAGTTTTTAAATTGTGTCAGTTGCATGTGTTTGTGTTTAAAAAAGTAGTGTCACTGATCATTCATGAGAAATAAGCAGTAAGACAATTCAGAACAGTTTTGCTCACCAACAAGAGAAAATCTGCAGAAATTGGAAATCCAAGCAACATACACAAAATGCTGGAGGAACTTAGCAGATCAGGCAGCAGCTATGGAAAAGAGTAAACTGCCGACGTTTCAGGCAGAGAGATTTCATCAGGACTGGAGGAAAAGGATGAGATGACAGTGTAAGAAGGTGGGGAGATGGGAGGAAGAAGTACAAGGTAGTAGGCAATAAGTGAAACTGGGAGAAAGGGAGGGGTGAAGTAAAGAACTGGGAAGACATACAAGAAGCTTTGCTCACTGTGATTTCAAGCCACTTCTGGCTTGGAGATGCCAGAAATGGCCGGTAGTGAAAATGAAGCAATTTCACAACTTCAGCAAGTTAGGAACTGTGAAGATTTTGAAGGTATCGACAACCACCTTGAATGTTACAATGAAAATGAAGATTTGGCATCAATGAATATGTTGTAAAAAAAAAAGATCACTCCCTACGTGTACATAGTTTTTTCCTTTTGCTTGTTTTTTCTTTCCGCTCTTTTCTATAAGTGTATACCTCAGATAAATACTATGTGAAGATTTGTGACATATATGATTATATGATATATATGTACAATGTCTGAAATACATCTTATGGAAATGTTTGTTTGATGATGAACTTCAATAAAAATAATAAATTACAAAAGAAAAAGAAAATGAAGATTTGGAGGATGCAATCATTGAAAGCATTGTATGAAGACTTCCCGTTTTCTGCACTAAGTGTCTGCACTGATTTTGCTCATTGTGTACACTGAATGAATTCCTCCATCAATAGCTATTTGAAATTAATACACATTTTCATAGTATTATAGTGCTATTGCTAGTGTTCTAATTTGTTAAGTATTTCAATTAAATACATAATTTGTTACTCAGTTTGTCTTTTTTAAACCTTTTTAACGGTTTTCAGGAAACTGACTTACTGGGGTAGCCGCTTAATTGGGCCAAAATATACTGGTCCCAGTATGTCTCAATTAACAAGAACCCACTTTATTTCAAATTTCTCCATAATCGCTCTTTAATTTCCTTAGGCCTCGTAACCCACTGAGATATCTGCAACCCTTCAATTATGGCCCCTTGCTTACTCCTGAATTTAATTGTTCTGCATTGGATTGGCATGGTTTCAACTGCCTCAGCTCAAAGGCCTGGAGCACCCTCCATAAATTTGCATTTTTCCTTTAATATAACCATTAAAACCTATCCGTTTTACCAAGCCTTTGGTCATCTACCCCTACATCTCTTTATGTGGCCGAGGATTAAATTGTGTTTGTTAACACTGCTCTGAAGTGCCTTAGGATGTTTTGCTATGCTGTCAATTACTTGGAAAAACAACCTTTGGCTTTTGACTTTTGGCACTACATCTGGTGCCTAATTGCACTGTGTAATTGTGATAAAAGAAATCTCGAAGACATTTGAAAAGTGGCAGTTTTCCAAAGCTTTTCATGCTTTTAGTGTGGATGATAAAAAAATAAGTGCCAAATTGCAAGCTCACATTGGAAGGAAAATTCTGCCGGAGGCTAAAAGAACAGTTGGCTGCCAGTTTTTGACATTATTTTTCCAACTTAGGTGTTTGATGCTTTATTTGAATCCCGACAAGATATTTCCTTTTGTTATTTGCAGCTTCATACTTCTCTTTATAGGACACAAAATTCAGTCAAACAATACTTTTTGATTTGGCTTTTCTACCTGTTTCTTCCCAGCTTTTTACTTCCACCCCTCTCCCCCTCCCTGCCCTTCCCCTCACCTGGTTTTACCTATCACTTGCCAGGTTGTACTCCTTCCACTCCTCTACCTTCTTATTCTGGTGTCTGCCCCCCACCACCCCCGCATCCCAGCTTCCTTTCCAGTCCTAATGAAGAACCTTGGGCCAAAACATTTTCATCTACCTAGATTTTGCCTGACTTGCTGAATTCCCCCAGTATTTTGTGTGTGCTGCTCAAGATTTCCAGCATCTGTAGAACCTCTTGGGTTTGGAACTTTCTGTATCATTTGACCAATCCCATGTATATGAAAAAAAAACGTTGGCATATTTCTACTATGTTTTTCTCAGTGATTCAGATTATAACTAAACAGCTTTTATCCCCCCACTGTTCCGACTCCGTTATTTGCTTAAGTGCATTATCTTGGCAAAGTTATAATTTTGCAATTAGCAACAGGAAGGTGTGCTTTGTGGTGGATTTGAACACATCAGCAATATTTTAATATCAGAGGAAACTTAATGCAAACAGATTTTGAATTCTATCCATAATCATAATTTATTTTATTGAAACCACATTATGGGTAAATGTCATCGCGTTTGTAGTTATACATGATATTTCAATGGTTATGATAAGTTAACCCAAAAGGGAATGTGTTTTTAGAAAGTAAACTATATACTCATTAATGTAATAATGTGGTTGCTATCTCTGATTATTAAAATGTCAATGTCTGCACTATCCATATTTATGGCCAGAACATGTGAACACAAAGCATAGCTAAAGGCATTGTGCATGAATGCCAAATAAGCTCTTCCATCTGCTGCACAAATGGAATAAATCTACAAATCAATTCAAATGGTTACTTTCATTATGTAAAGAAACAGCAATTAGGCAGGGTGAGTGAGTCTATCAAAATAGATATTTGAAAGAGCTTCTACTTCTGCATATAAATGTCTTTTTTAAAGGAAGGTGTCTTAATAGCTACAGAATTTGACCATGAAGTCTCATTAAGGGGTTTTTATTTCCAGTATGGATACAATGAGCTACATGGTTTCATTCTGTACCACAGATTTTATTGATTGTCTAATTACAGTGATGCTGGGGTTGGTGAGGAGGATAGTCTTCAGCAACAGAATGACATTGATCTATTAGCAAGGTGAAACAGAGAAAAGGCAGATGAAATCTAAGCTTAAAAAATCTGAAATGTGAAAAATCTAAATAGAATCGAACGACATAGTATGGAACAAAAGTCAAAATCATTATCAAAGTACATAGTTTTTGTTGTTGTTTACTTCAGCATTTTTTGGTGCATCAGGCACCTTCCCATTTCTTTATTATTTTATTGCTTTTTATGAGGCTGAGTTGCTAGCTCGACGCTCAACTCAGCAAGATGGAAAGCGTGCAAGGAGCTGACCAGATTTGAACCAGGGACCACTCGATATAAAGTCTGGTACAGAAGCCACTACACCACCAGCCAGCTCATTGAAGTACATTCATGCCATTATAGTTGAAGGGTCTCAGCCTGAAACATTGACTGTAGTCTGTTCCATGGATGCTGCCCGGACTGCTGAGCTCCTCCAGCATTTTGTGTGTGTTGTTTGGATTTGAGCACCTGCAGATTTTCTCTTGTTTGTAAATGCTATTATATACTACTTTGAGATTCAGTTTCTTGTAGGCATTCACAGTAAAACAAAGAAATACAAAATAATCAATGAAGAGCTACACACAAACAAAGGCTGTTAGAAATAATGTGCAAAAGAAGACAATTGGCAGCAGTAAGAAGAGAGCTTGGTCTGGGTGGTGGGGGTCCTTGATGATGGATGTTGATTTCTTGAAGCAGTGCTCCTTGTAGGTTTGCTCAAAGGTGGGGATGGTTTTGCCTGTGATGGAACGGGAGGATAGGGTTCAACTATATTAGCCCTTAAGTAAGCCACAAATGGAGTACTGTGTGCAGTTCAGGTCGACACATTATTGAAAGAATGTCACAGAACTGACAAAAGTGCAGAAGAAATTGATGAGGATGTTTTCTGAGGTGGAACATTTCAGTTATGAGGAGAGATTGGGCACACTGGGCTTGTTTTCATTAGAGTAAGGAAGGCTTAGGAATGTCCTGATTAGATGTATGAAAAGAGAGATAATGATTAGATCCATAGCTGGGAACTTATTCTTATCAGTGTCTATGACCATAGAGTTCAGTATGGCGCAGGAGATTCGAGGAAGATTTCGATCATTTGGAGGGTCATTGAAATCTGGGACACACTGCCTGGGGGTTTGGTGAAGGCAAGTACTCTTACAACATTTTAGAAATATTTATATGAGCACTTCTGCAGATTTAGTACATGGAAATTCGTATAAACGGTGATGTGATAATGATCGGCTGAATCTTTTTTGTGATGTCAATTAGGCATAAATATTGGCTTGACATCAGGGATATTTCTCTTCTTCTTCAAAGTTGTGCCATGGTGACTTTTATATCCTGCTCTTTATTTTGACAGTGTTATCATTCTCTCCACTGAAGAAATGACAAGGATGTCTGCTGCTCAAAGAGTTTTTTTTAATCGAATCCAAATACTTCTAAGTCCTTCATCCTTCTATCCTTGTAAGCATTTATGACACGCTAGCTGATTTAAGGTTATGGTTTTTCTCACTTAAAATTTACAAAACAGATTGTTATCAAAGTATAAAACCATTAACTTATAACACACCAGTGTGGTGCAAGTTAAATATGTCTAGGATGAGGGAAATGAGAATATAAAACACTAGCTTTGATGAATTACAGATGCTGAAATCAGAAGACAGAAAGAGCTAGAAATATTCAGCTGGTCACAGACAGAGAGTGGTGAATCTGTGGAATTCCTTGCCTTTAGGCAGCTGTGGAGGCCGAGTCTTTCTGTATATTTAAGGCAGAGCTTGATAGATTCTTGATTGGTCATGGCATGAAGGGATACGGGGACAGGAGCACCAGACTGGGGATGAGACGAAAATTGGATCAAGCATGATGAAATGGCAGAGCAGACATGATGGGCCAAATAGCCTTTTTCTGCTCTTATATTTTATGGTTTTATAACATGAAATGTGTTCTCAGTTTCTCTTTTCACAGACGCTGCCTGACCATCTGTTTGTTTTCAGCATTTTCAACTTTTGGTATAGATTCACCAATTTTGAAGCAGATGAGAAGTAACCACTGAAAAAATACTTTAATTCAATAAGGATTCTATCTGCCTGAAGACTTAATCCTTTCCCATTCTGTCCTCTCTGTTCATAGACTATCCCAATGAAGCTTACTAAAAAGCTGTAAGATTCAAGATTGTTTAATGCCATTTCCTGTACCCAAGTGTAAGGAGAAGGAAACAGTTGTTACTCTGGATCTGATGCAGCACAAAGAAAACCCACAAAATATAAAGAACTTAATAATAATAATATTAATAATAATAATAAGGATCAGAGGGATCCTGGGGCCCAAGTCCACAGGACACTCAAAACTGCTACCAGTTGACCCTGTGGTTAAGAAGGTGTACGGTGTATTGACCTTCATCAATCGTGTGATTGAGTTTAAGAGCCAAGAGGTAATGTTGCCGCTTTATAGGACCCTGGTCAGACCCCACTTGGAGTACTGTGCTCAGTTCTGGTCGCCTCACTACAGGAAAGATGTGGAAATCATAGAAAGGGTGCAGAGGAGATTTACAAGGATGTTGTCTGGATTGGGGAGCATGCCTTATGAGAATAGGTTGAGTGAACTTGGCCTTTTCTCCTTGGAGCAACAGAGGATGAGAGGTGAACTGATAGAGGTGTACAAGATAATGAGAGGCATTGATTGTGTGGATAGTCAGAGGTTATTCCCCAGGGATGAAATGGCTAGCATGAGAGGGCATAGTTTTAAAGTGCTTGGAAGTAGGTACAGAGGAGATATCAGGGGTATGTTTTTTACGCAGAGAAGTGTGAATGCATGGAATGATCTGCCGGCGGCGGCGGTGGAGGCGGAGACGATAGGGTCTTTTAAGAGACTCCTGGATAGCTACATGGAACTTAGAAAAATAGAGGGCTATGGGTAAAGCCTAGGTAGTTTTAAGGTAGGGACATGTTCGGCACAGCTTTGTGGGCCAGAGGGCCTGTATTGTGCTGTATGTTTTCTATGTTTCTATGTAACAATAAAAACACAGACAATAAATATAAATACATAAGAAAGCTTACATACATAGATTGATTGTATGTCCATAGAGCGACGCTAGGCTGTGCATAAGGTGACAGACAGGAAATGATAAAGGTATGGTGGAGTTAGTGCAGGGTTTCTTAACCACAGTTCTGCGAAAGATTGTGATTTAATAAAATAAACAGTGTTTTTTTTTAAATTTCACGCAATCTGTGATGCTAACACTCATGGTGGTAGACAGTGACCGAGCAGCTCTGCTAGCAATTTCATTAGAAGTCTCTCAGCCCAGCATAGTAGTGTGCAGTAGGAGATGTTCTTCTTCTTTATCAATATTTTTATTAATTTCTACATAGAAGAATACAGAGTTCAAGAAAATACATTTTATAAAACAAAAGAAAGAGATAATAATATCAAATACATTATATTTGAATCATATTGATGAACTCCTTACCCTATATTCATGTAGATTAGATTAATTTGCATGTTGAGATATGAATAATTTTTATATATATAGAAAAAAATCTATACCCACTACCAAAGCCAAAGCTGTTTGGTAAAGAAAAAAGGATTTAAAAAAACCTTATCAGATAGTGAAATATGCTATTAACCAGCTTCTGTACTTTAACAGGAAATCAAAGGTTTTGAAAATAATTCAAAAATGGTTCCTACAAATTTTGAAAATCTTGGTTAGATCCAGAAATTGAACAATGAAACTTTTCTAAATTTAAGCATGCCATAACATCCCGTAACCACTGAGCATGATTAGGCGGAGCAGCATTCTTCCATTTAAGCAAGAGCCCCCCCCCCCCCCCAGCCATACGAGAGATAAAAGCCAGAATGTGCAGGTCAGATGTCTTCAAAATGATATCTTTCCCTCCAACAATACCAAACAAGGCAGTCAAAGGATTAGGCTTAAAATTTACTTTAAAAAGTACAGAAAAAGTTTGGAATACTTCCTGCCAATATTTTTCAAGACTTGGACATGTCCAAAACATATGAATGAATGAAGCTTCTCCATTGTTACACGTATCACAGTAGGGAGATATATCCATATAAAAATGAGATAGCTTCTCCTTGGTCATATAAGCCCTATGGACCACTTTAAATTGTAGGAAGGAATGACAGGCACATAACGATGAAGTGTTAATCAGTTTAAAAATTTCATTCCAAGTTTTTTCAGAAATTAAAGTCTGTGAACCTTGTTCCCAAAGATTTTTGATTTTGTCTAAAGAATCATTTCTTGTTCCCATCAACATGTCATAAATATTGGCTATTGACCATTATGAAAAGGTTTCAAATTAAGAATTCCATCTAATAAATTCTTATCAGGACTTTAAGGAAATGTATATAATTGAGATTGCAAAATATTTCTAATTTGTAAATATCCAGAGAAAAGTGGGTTTTTGGTAAACTATATTTAGTTGACAGTTGTTCGAATGAAGAAATACTTCCTCCACAAACAGATCCTGGAAACATTTAATACCCAATCTATCCCATTGTTTAAAAACTACATCAGTCATAGAGGGTTTAAAATGATAACTAAACAAAATGGGGCTAGAAAGGGAAAATCTCAATAAACCAAAGTATTGTAAATTGTATCCAGATCCTCAAGGTATGTTTAACTACTACATTTTCAGTTATTTTATTTAAAGATAAAGGAAGTGAAGATCCCAAAAGAAATGAGAGAGAATTTATTGACAGAGTTAGCTTCTAAAGAAACCCACCCTGGACAGTCTTCATGATTAGTATAATATAACCAAAACGTAAGATTCAGTATGTTAACTGCCCAATAATAAAACCTAAAATTTGGTAAAGCTAAACCTCCATTCTTTTTAACTTTCTGGAGATGAACTTTATTCAATTGAAGACATTTTATTTTTCCATATACAAGAGGATAAAATAGTGTCAAGAGAATGAAAAAAGGATTTAGGAATAAAGACAGGTAAGGCATGGAAGAGGTATATAAATTTGGGTAAGATATTCATTTTAATAGAATTAATTTGGCCAATCAATGTTAATGAAAGAGGCAACCAATTTGATAATGTTCTTTTTATATAATTTAATAAAGTAAGAAAATTTTCTTTAAATAGCTATTTACAATTCTTAGTAATTGTTACACACAGGACAGTGTTTAATTTATTTTATACATTTTTAATATTTTATAAACCCCTGTGTTTTACAGACATGTCTGATGGTCCAATGTATCAATTTTAAAGAGGAGATGTGAGATGGAAGAGAAAGATTCTAGGCCTAGGCCTGCAGACAATTCTGATAAGGTTAATCATAATGAATTGCAATCTTCTGAGTCATTTTACTGTACAAGTGCAACAACAGACACACAAAAAAGTCCGTCTTTACAATGAAAGCTACTTACCAATGGTGATCCAAGTTGTCCTATCCCATTGTGCCTAGTCTGTAGCAAACATCTTACACATGCAGCAATGGCTCCAGCAAGATTGGAAAGACACTTAGATATGAACCACAGCCATATGACTCGTCAAAATGCTGATTATTTTAAATGGCTGTTGGAATCTCGAACAGATTAATGCTTTTGCCAATAAAGTCATAGTCAGTAAAAGGATCAGGAAGCAAGTTATTTTGTAGCAGAACTTACTACCCAGAAAAGGAAAATCACTCAGTTGGTGAGAACTTAATAATGCTAGCTTGTAAAATTATAGTGCATGAAATGCTAATACAAGGTGCAGTACAAGAAATTGAAAAAATTTCACTCTCAAACAGTACAATAAGTCAACATTTTAATGACATGCCATATGATGCTGAAGATGTTTTGTGTGATGAACTGAAAAGCAACAGCTTCTCTATCCAGGTTGATTAGTCAACAGATGTCACCAATAAATGTCATGTTGTAGCATAAATGATGATGAAAATCAAGAAAACTTTTTCTGTTACAAAGAACTGCCCAAAACAAGCGAAGGCCAAGATATATTTGTTGTTTTTGTCATGGTCCAGTCTGTGAGATCTGCATTCCGGTTCATGGTCTGGTCTGTGGACTCCAGACTCCAGGTCTTCCGGCTGTCCTTGCCTCAGTTGGGCTTAATCATAGGCACCTGATTCTCGTCTTGGGGCTGGGAATATAAGAGGCCCTTGGGTTGAGTGTGGTTGCTGGTTTGTCTTGTCAGTATCCCCTTAGAGCAACCTGCTGGTGGAAGGTTAGAGCAGCCATTTGTGATCTCTAGGCCTGGTTGGAGGACCCCTGCTTCATGGAGCCTTGTTGTCAGTAGTTGGAATAGTTATTGGGGTATGGATTCAGCTGTTTCAGTAGCCAGCCAAGGTTGCTGGCTGCCCTGAGACCTGGAGCTACCCTGGATTGAGCTCCCTTCCTGTCCTTGCCTCTGTGGGGTAAGTCAGGCTGTCCTTGCTGTTACCCACTGGTTGGATCTGTCCCTTCCTGTCCTTGCCTCCATTGGGTAAGTCAGTCTGTCTTTGCCGTTACCCTGAGGCAGGACTGTTCTCTTCCCCTCCCCATCGAATCCTTGACAGTTTCCTCGGTGGTTTACCTTGGCAGTCATCCTGGCCCAGTATCCAAGGAAAGGGCCTGGCCCTGTGCTCTAAGAAGGAGTACCTTGTCCTGCCCAAGAAAGCAGTGAAGAACCCTAGCAACGAAGAAGCCTGTAGCCACGTCATGTTTTCACCTAGTTCCGGAGTCTAAGCCTGAGTCAAGACACAGGTTCTGGGTCCTTGTCCAGTCTCTGGCTCGGACTCCATACCCAGCCTCGAAGAACCTAAGCCTCATCCATCCTGTAGCATCGTCATGTCTTCACCTAGTTCTGGAGTCCGAGCCCAAGTCAGGACCCAGGTTCTGGATCCTTGTCCAGTCTTGGCTCGGAGTCCAAGCCCAGGGTCCTAGCTCCCAGTTGCTTGTCCTGGTCCTGCTTTCCTAGACAAAGTCCTAGCCCAAGACTGTGTTCCTGTCCCAGCTTCTAGTCTGTGTCCAGTCCCGTCCCTAACTCTAGTCCAGTCCAGTTCCCAGTACTTCAGTGTTGGTGTCTTGCATTTGGGTTCGCCTTCAATGGCCAACGTATGACAGTTCTGGCTTCATATCTGGAAAGAAAAGGTCTGTCTTGGAGGAACTGTGTTGGCATCTGTACTGATCATGCCCCATCAATGTTTGGTCATGAGAGTTGTTTCTCTTGTAAAAAAGAAAATCCTGACATTGTCACAATACATCGCTTTCTTCACAGAGAGATGCTGATGTTAAAAACTCTTGGAGATGAAATGAAAAAAGTTGCTACAAAAATGGTTAACTTTATTAAACGAAGACCAGTTCACTCAAGAATGTTTAAAAGCTGTGTAAAAGCCTAGACAAAGAGCACACTATTCTCCTGCTACATACAGAAATCCAGTGGCTTAGCAGAGAAAGAGTTCTTAACGGGGTGTTTGAGCTGAAAGGTGAACTGCAAGAGTAATTTCAAAAAAATAGTAGGCCAGATTTTGCTAAATGCTTTGAAGGTGAAGAATGGCTGCAGAAACTAGCCTACTTAGCAGACATTTTTCATCATATGAACCGGTTGAACAAGTCTCCGCAAGGCCCTGGAGAAAGTGCTTTGACCAAGTGACAAAATTCTTAGATTTAAATGAAATTGAATCTTTGGGAAAATCTTGTTTCAAAAGGAAATCTTAATGTTTCCACTGCTGATTGGCTTGAGAGTGAAGAAGGACATCAGAAAGTCTTGAATCTTATTGGAAACCATCTGGAAGAACTGCAGAACAAAATTTAACAGTATTTCTCCTCCCTTTCAACTCATGTATGACTGGGTGAGGGACCCTTTCTCTGAATCTACTGCTCAGCCTGAGAGAAGAGGAAGAACTTTGTGAGCTGCATTCTGATCGTACACTTAAGATGAGATTTGATGACCTGCCCCGGACAAGTTCTGGATTTCTGTGAAAGAAGAGAATCCTGCCATTCATAAGAAAGCAATGAACATTTTGCTGCAGTTTTCAACTTCTTACAGGTGTGAGCAAGCTTTTTTTTGTTCAACAAGCATCAAGAGCAAGGATAGAAATCATCTCATTTCATCTGAAGGTGGAATCTGTATGTGCTTGTCTCAAGTTCGACCCAGAATTGAGCATTTGTTCAGCAAAAAACAAGCTAGACCTATATGTGTGCTTGATCATGTCACTTGGTAAGAAAATGTTTTTTCAAAGTCTTGTACAAATTGTGCCTTAGGCTATATTTTTATTTGTACTGCTTGGCATATGGTTTTTAGTAACTTCACTATTCAACACTGTCAATAAATTTTTATGTTGTAAATAGCATTAATTAAAATCAATTTACAAACTTTATTTAAATTAAATCTACCGTGCCTACCTTTAGAAAAATTAAATCCCATTTTGGCTTAAGCCAGTTATTTAACAGAAATTTATCATGTTTGCCTTATGAGTTTTTAAAATTTATTAAAGGAGAAGAAAGAGATTAATTTCAAGAAAGGCAAGCTAAGCTTAACTACTTGTTTTTTTCCTAGAAAAGTTGGCTAAAAATTCATTCTTTACTCAAAAGACCATTGACAATTATTTTTGGATTATTATATCTACAACTTGCTGATCACAGTAACGTACTGTGAGCTGTAGATATAATAATTTTTATGCAGGGGCCCCCTGAGACCTGAAAATTATTTCAAGGGTTTTTCCAGGGCAAAAAGGTTGAGATAGGCTAAGTTAGTGGGTAAAGGTACTGATCAGCCTTACTGCTTGGGGAAAGCAGCTGCTTTTAGTCTGGTGGTCCCTGGCAGGGATGCTACATAGCCTCTTCCCAGACAGTAGGGGCAAAAGCAGTCCATGAGCAGTGTGTGTGTAATTCTTCATGATGTTACTGGCCCTTTTCCTTATGTTTCTGTATATATGTCCTTAATGCTGGGTAGGTTCATGCCAGTGATGCATTGGGCAGCTTTGACTATCCATTGTAGAGTCTTCTCCAAAGTAGAGCTGTTTCTGTACCAAGCAGAGATGCAATGTGTTAGAATGCTCTCCACTGCGTACCTGTAAAATGGTATGAGAATCGACGTGCAAAGTCTAGCCCTCTTCAGACTCCTTAGTAAGCATTCTTGACTGTGTAGAATGTGTTCTGGGGCCATGAGAGTTTGTGTGTGATGTCCACTTCCAGGAGTTTGAAACTGTTTGCAGCTTCCACTGCTGTGCTACCGATGTAAAGGGGGTGTGAGTGGTGCGAGATCTCCTGAAGTCGAGTACCATCTCCTTTGTCTTGTTGACATCTTCCTGGTACCAGGTATCAAGCTCTTCCACTTCTTCTCTGTAGGCCATCTCATCGTTGTTGGTGATGAGCCATTGGCGAGCTTGAGAATGTGAGTGCTCAGGGGTTTGGTCGTGCAGTCATGTGTGAACAGAGTGTACAGCAACGGGCTCAGCACGCAGCCTTGGGGGACTCCTGTGTTGAGGATGACGGAGAGGGAGGAGCAGTTGTGCATCCTGTGTACCTGATGTCCATTGGTTAAGCCCAACACCCAGTTGCACAGTGGTGTATTTAGACCAAGGAGTACGAGTTTATTCACCAAGCTCTGTGGTAAAATAGTATTGAATACCAAACTGAAATTCAGAAACAACATTTTGACATGTGTGTCCTTGTTTTCTAGGTTTGTCAGAGCCAGGTGCGCAACGGTCTGTGGCTGCTCACCTGGGACAGGGGTAACGTCTGGGGTTAGCATTGTTGTATGCATGCATAAATGTTTAAGAGCATTAGGGAGGGAGGTATCACTGGTGCGGTGTTTACTGTTTTTTCTTGCACTGTTTGTTGCCTAGCCACATATGTTGGAAATTGTCATTCGGACAGGTGTTCGTGAATTTTTTGTGTGTAGGCAGTCTTGGCCCTCTTGATGCCCAAGATGAGATTTCTCCTGACTGCTCTGAGAGCTGTTCTGTCACCAGATTTGAAGGCAGTGCCCCCGGTTTTTAGTAGGGAAAGTAGCTCGATTTCACCCAGGGCTTCTGGTTGGTCCATTAGATAAATGTTCTTGAGAAACCTACATCACTTACACACTTACTGATGTAGCCGATGACAGATGAGGCATATTCCTGAAGGTCTCTGTCTACTCCATTTGTGGTGGCCTCTTTGTACCAGTTGATCCATTCAAAACAGTTCTGAAACATAGAGTTTGCCTCATTAGGCCCTCTAGTGATGGTCCTTTTGACTGGTTTCTCCATTTTCAGCAGCAGTCGGTATGCTGGGATTAACATTATGGAGGTGGTCAGATAGGCCAAGATGAGGATGTGGCATGGCTTTGTAAGAACAATACCTTATTTTTCTGCTATTCCAGTAGAGATACAAGAGACTGAAGATGCTGGAATCTGGAGCAACATACAAATTGCTGGAAGAACATGAAGGGTCAGGCAGCATCCGTGAAGGGCAATCGATGGTCAACATGAAGTTAATAACTCATCTCCTTCTACCTTAGGCCATGAACTGATCAACTACTCCTGATGAGTTATTAACTTCAAACTTTCTGCATAATCACTCAGAGTTGAACTGCATGTGCATGTAACGAGAGCTGTATCTTAAGCCACAAACTTATCAATCACCCCTTGTATGTACTCATAAAGAAACTTGGTGACAGGCTGGAGATATATTTCCACCCAATGAGGTGTAAGGTGCTCCTTCCCTCCACTAGCTTGCAGGTCACCCTTGGGAAAGGTGTAGCACCTACTTAGCCCTGCCCCCACCGATCGGGGTCACATGAAGCTGTAACAGCAGGTGTTGGATGGTTGTCTGAGTAGCTGGTGCATATCACAAGTCCACCGACACGAGGATGATAATCTCTGAAGGGCATTGATAATGGCTGGGGTCACTCATCTTGCAAAGATGCTGCCCAAAAGAAAGTAATATCAAACCACTTCCATAGAAAAATTTGCCAAGAACAATCATGGTCATGAAAAAACCATGATCGCCCACACCATATACCACAGCACAGAACAAATGAATAAATAAAGGAACAACAATCTGAAATATGAGCTCTGACTCTCTCTCAAGGGATGCTACTCAGATTTTCAAGATCCACAGTTATTTTGTTTTATATGCCTTCATTTTCATTCTTTAGAGCTTAGCCCAGGGATATATATAATATTTACAAACATCCCCTAAGAAAAATTCATCCACTATTTAACTAAAACCAGCATCTGGAAGAATCACTCCATCCTTACTACTCTGTATTGGCTTTCTATATCTTTAAGAATTGATTTTCAGTTCACTTTTGTTTAAAGCTCTCGATGGTCTGTGTCTAAAGTATATCACAGATAGCTTTCATTTTCAAAGTTCAAAGTAAATTTATCATTAAAGTACATATATGGCACTATATGCTACCCTGCGATTCTTTTTCTTGCAGGCATTCACAGTAAAACGCAAGAAACAAAACAGAATCAGTGAGAGACCACCCCCAACAGGACGGCAATCAATATGCGAAACATAACAAACTGCGCAAATACAAAAGGGAAAACACAGAAATAATAAACATCAAGAACATGAGATGAAGAGTTCTTGAAAGTGAATCCGTAGGTTGTGGGTACAGTTCAGTTGTGGGGCAAGTGAAGCTGACTGAAGTTATTCTCTCTGGCTGATGAGTTTAATGGTTCAATACTGTTGGACAGGCAGATGTTATGAACGCTATTCTTATTAATATCTCAGTACACTAGCATTTTGTTTACATGCTATAAGGAACCTAATAAGGAGATATACAGTGAAGAGTTTGCTCAGCATCAACAGACTCAAAAACAGGTAAGCCATCAAGTTGATCAGCACCTCCACCCATTAACCCACCTACCACCCCTACCACCTCTACTTCATCATTTTCTATCAGTCGCCTTATTTACAGATACCACTGTACCTAGAGACACTTCATGTGTCTTATGTAGCTCTCTTGTGTAGCTTATGTAAGCTTATCTTACGTATTTATATTTATTGTTTTGTTTCAACTGTGTACATTGTGTTTATTGTGTTTTTCTATCCTGCATCAGATTGGAGTAACAATGAATCCATTCTCCTTTATGCTCTGTACTGTAGAATGACAATTGCATACAGGAATTCTCTTCCCCAGCTGTGGCTCCAAACTTGTGCACATGGATGACCCTGGCAGTCTGGACCACAACCCTAGTTCCAGCCTTTCGTCTGGCTCACAGTCTGAACCCTGACACTGGTCACACAACCTACCTGTACTCTGGACCTCTAGCTCACATTCAGGCATAATGTGTGAACCCAGGTCCTGGACATCAGGATTTCTAAACAAATGCGGGCCAGATTTTTGGAGTTTCCATAGAACCATAGAACATTACAGCACAGAAACAGGCCTTTTGGCCCTTCTTGGCAGTGCTGAACCATTTTTCTGCCTAGTCCCACTGACTGCACTTGGCCCATATCCCTCCATACACCTCTCATCCATGTACCTGTCCAAGTTTTTCTAAAATGTTAAAAGTGAGCCAACATTTACCAGTTCATCTGGCAGCTCATTCCACACTCCCACCACTCTCTGTGTGAAGAAGCCCCCCAACAATGTTTCCTTTAAACTTTTCCCCCTTCACCCTTAACCCATGTCCTCTGTTTTTTTTTCTCCCCCAGCCTCAGTGGAAAAAGCCTGCTTGCATTCACTCTATCTATACCCATCATAATTTTATATACCTCTATCAAATCTCCCCTCATTCTTCTACGCTCCAGGGAATAAAGTCCTAACCTATTCAACCTTTCTCTGTAACTCAGTTTCTCAAGTCCTGGCAACATCCTTGTAAACCTTCTCTGCACTCTTTCAACCTTATTAATATCCTTCCTGTAATTCGGTGACCAAAACTGCACACGATCCTCCAAACTTGGCCTCACCAGTGCCTTATACAACCATTTCACTGCCATTGAAGGCATCCTCACACCTTCCATTCCTCATGTGTATGTTTATCTATATGGTATCAAGAGAGGCAATTTGATTTCACAGTTTAAAGACAAATTGTGCTGAAATGCACCACTGTCATACAGAAAGCTGGAGGAATTCAGAGGGTCTGGAAGCACCTATAGAGAGAAATGGACATTTGGCAGTTTGGTTTGGAAACACTTCATCTGGACCAGATTGCATCATCTGCAGTCCCAATAGGTGACATACTCTCATATTCGTTCTGCATGCACATAATATAAATATATGGTTAGGTTTGGTCTTGAAACAACCTCAAAACTCTGTGACTCCTGATGCTTAAGTGATAAACATTTTTTTTTAAATTTTTATAGGTGCGGTCCGCTTTCATCTGTTGGTCCTCATTACACAAAGGTGAAAGATCCCACTATTTAATTTTGTGAGTAATTTATGAGACTAATGGAGTTAGATTATGGCAAAAAGATTATGGCACGGGTAGCACACTCATGAGAATCCCACTGCAGTATCTTATTTAAGTCGAACATCATCCAAACAAGAAAATATACCATTGTTCCTTCATGGTTGTTGAATCTAAATCCTAGATCTCTCTACTCAATAGTACCATGTGAGCACCTGAGCTATAAGGACCAAAATCATTCAAGAAGGTGGCTCACTGCCACTTTCTGAAGGGCAATTGGGGATGAGCAACGAATTTCATAACATATGTCAGTGATATGTAATAAACCTGTTTCTGATTTTAGCTGGAGGTACCCACTAACTGGCTAGAAAACCAAAAACAAAAGACAAGCATAAGAAAACCAAAGCAAAAGACAAAAATATCCACTTTTAAACTTCACAGCAGTAACTACTTTTCAAAACTGTTCACCATTGGCTGTACTGTCTGGATCAAAAAACATATGTATTATAATAAATTAATAATTTTCCAACAGGAATGAATAGTGTATAAGATTGAGACACACCATTTTGCATGTTACTACTATACTAGGGATATTTGAAAAATTTAAAAGGTTGTAGTTTGTGGAATGACTATTGTTTAAATGATTCAATACCCTGTATAATTCTGTAAACATCAGTTCTTATGTTACTGAAATCAATCCAGACTACTTCAAAGAAATATGTGTTACTGACTGTTAATAATTCTGCTGAATACCAGTTTTATGAAGAATTTCCTTTAGCCATGTGCCACAGTATCATAATAAATTGGCTGTTTAACAAAAAGAAACTCAATTACATGCATATGAACATAGAAGTCGGAAGCAGGAATGAACATTTAATCCCTTAGGCCTTCTCCAACATTCAATAAGCTCATGACTGAATTGTTACCTCAGTGTGCATTCAGACAATAATATTATGACCTTCCAAATCTAACACAATCTCAGCAAAGGATCACCATATTTCTGAGTTTAAATGTTCCAGGTAGGCAAAACATGTTTTTGTTCATAAGACCAAAAGACATAGGAACAGAATTAGGCCATTCTGCCTATCGAGTCTGCTCTGCTATTTCATTATGGCTGATCCTGGATCCCACTCAACACCATACACCTACCTATCCTTTGATACCTTGACCAATCAGCAAACTATCAACTCCCGCTTGAAATATAAGCACGGACTTGGCCTCCACCACAGTCTGTGGCAGAGCATTCCACAGATTCACTACAGTTTGGCTAAAAAATTCCTCCTTACCTATGTTCTAAAAGGTCGCTCCTCAATTTTGAGGCCGTGCCCTCAAAGTTCTGGATAAACCCACCATAGGAAACATCCTCTCCACATTCACCTTATCTAGTCCTTTCAACATTCAGTGGGTTAAAATAGTAATATAATGCATTCAAATTGTTATATATTGCATTCTTACATATAGATGGAGATATAATTTAAAGATTTTTACTCCTTATGTATGTAAAGGATGTAAGAAATAAAGTCAATTCAATTCAATACTGTATGGAAGACAAAATAATTTATAACCAAATTATAATGAAGAAATAGAAAATTATATACCTCTTTTATACTTTAATTTTAATTACTTTGGATATCTGCTTAAGTAATTCTTTTTAATGTAAAATAAGTTAACTGATTAAATACATGCATTTAGGTTTATAAATAACAATTTTGAATATTGAATCTTTTTTCACTCAATTGATAAATATGTTTTCTAACATATCCTCTAAAGGTGAAAAGAACTAAAGGAACTTGGAATGGAACAAGGGAAGACGTGACTGAAGATTCCAAGGTTCAGCCAGGTGGTCTTTGTGATGAGAGAATACACGGTCAAAAGTTCAGCTTAAAGTAAAGTACTCTACAAAGGTCAAGAAGGGATAATGCATCATGGTCATAAGTAGAGACAGTGGGCTGCATCATGCTTATCTCTTGATGGATTCTGTTAGGAACCTCCAGATTTGTCCTCCTTTTGAGTCAGTCCATCTCTGACTTCCATTCAATGCACTGAATCACAGATGTCTGGCCTCTTGCTCTGTCACAGGTCTAGTTGCACTCACTACTGAGTCCTGCACTGAAACACAAGGGTCCTGGGCTTTTGGACTTTTAATTTTACAGTCACCTATTCTATAGTCATATTCATTCAATTAAAAAGATAAGTCCAGGGAAGTAATTTGTTTTAGTTTTTGTTATTTTCATCTTTAGGTTTTAATTGTTCTATAATAAGAGAAGGATTTATAACAAATTATTTATTTAAGTTGTCTTTAGTTTTATTTTAGTAATGAGCTATCAGGGTGTTCTGAGGGTGTGGCTCAGGATCTGCTCTCTGAGGGGAATCTGTTGCTCCGTAATTGTCATTGCTCTTAGCCACCAGGTTTCCATGCCAATCAGACTCGTGGAGCTGCAAACGTCTGTGTTACTGAGGGTGGGATAAGGTTGAGGGGCTGGCCGGTTGTTGGCTGAATGCAGGGAACAAGTGCTCAAATATGATTCATATCAATGTCAATCATCTTTTTTTACTAGAAAATCAAAAATAGACCAGAAGACCAGAGGATATTGGAGCTGAATTAGACCATTCAACCCATCAAGCCACTCTGCCAATTATTATGCCTTTCAACCCCATTCGCCTGCAAATAAGAAAGATTTGGCAATGTTAATGGGCTATATTACAGACCACCCAAAAGTCCTAGGGATTTAGAGGAACTAATTTGTAAAGAGATCACAGACTGTTGCAAGAACATAAGGTTGGTGTAGTAATTTTCTACATATCGCCTGTACTGTAAGAGGACTAGTTGGGATAAAGTTTGTCAAATGTGTTTAGGAAAGTTTCTTTCATCAGTACATGGAAGTCCCAATGAGAGAGCTTGTGATTCTGGATCTGCTATTCAGGAATGAGACAGGGCAGTTGTCAGAAGTTTGTGTAGGGGATCACTTTGCATCCAGTGACCACAATGCCATTAGTTTCAAAGTAAATATGAAAAAAGATAGGTCTGGTCCACAGATTGAGATTCTAAATAGGTGAAAGGCCAATTTTGGTAGTATCAGAAATGATCTGGCAAGTGTGGATTGAGTCAGGTTGTTTTCTAGTAATGGTGTACTTGGTAAGTGGGAAGAAAGCAGGAACAAATGAGGCACTTGTGGAGTATATGGAATGCAAGAAAACACTTAATAAAGGAATTAGAAAGACTAAAAGAAAGGTGAAGGATAATCCTAAGGAAGTCTATAGATATATTCAGAGCAAAACAATTGCAAGAAACAAAATATGTCCTTGTGGAAGACCAGAATGGTAATCCATGTGTGGAGCCAAAACAGATGGGGGAGATCTTAAACTAATTCTTTGCATCTGTGTTTACTCAGAAGATGGCTTCAGCGACTATAGAAGTGAAGCAAAGTGGCATCAACTTTATGGACCCTGAGCAGATTACAGAGGAGGAGGTGTTTGCTATCCTGAGGCAAAACACGGTGGATAAATCCCCAGAGCCTGACAAAGTGTTCCCTTGGACCCTAAAGGAGGCAAGTGCAGAAATTGCCAGGGCCCTAGCAGAGATATTAAAATCATCCTTAGTGACAGGAGAGGTACCAGAGGAATGGAGGATAGCTCTGTTTAAAAAAGGCTCTAAACATAAACTAGGAAATCTTAGGCTGGTGAGTCTAACATCAATTGTGGGAAAGGAGTTGGAAGGTATACTTAGGGACCAGGTATATAAGTCATTCAATAGACTTGGACTGATTATGGATAGCCAACATGGCTTTGTGCATGGTAAGTCACATCTAACCAATCTTATAGAGTTTTCTGAAGATGCTACCAGGAAAGTGGATGAAGGCAAAGCAGAAGATGTTGTCCACATGGAATTTAATGACAAATTTGACAAGGTCCCACATGGGAAGCTGGTCAGCAAGGTCCAGTCACTCAGTATTCAGGATGAGGAAGTAAATTGGATTGGACATTGACGTTGTGGGAGAAGCCAGAGAGAGGTTGTAGATGGTTGACTCTGACTACTGGACTGTGACTAATGGTGTGCCGCAGGGATCAGTACTAGGTTCTTTGTTGTTTGTCATCTATATCAATGAGCTGGATGATAATGGCTGATGAGATTAAGTATTAACAAGCAGGTACACATGATTATCTAATAAAGAGGCCACTGAGTGTATTACTTTTCTTCATTTACTATCTTTTGTAGATAGTAGCTATGTGCTTAAGAATACAATTTTTCCTTAACCAGCTCCATAAGCAATCCTTCTCCAATGGCACTTTAGGTGTGGACATTGAAGTCCTACACCCAGACTATACATAGTGCCTTTGCTACTTTCAGTTCTTCTAAGATATCTTCAACATAGAGAAGCACTGATTTACTGGACTAATACCTGGAATAGGTGAGTTTGAGTATGTGTGAATGGTCATACATATAATACATAGTCCATCTGTTCACCTTGGATAGTGACAGGAGAGGAAACCAGACTTTCTTTTTCTCTAAGCTCAATGATACCAGTGCCTTCCCTACCAGCAGGGTAGTTTCAACTAAGTTCAAATTTAAACATTAAATATGTTCTTCCTAGGAAATCACATCTGAAAAGCTATGCTTTAAATCCTATCAACAATTATCTACAAATAGCTAGACTGTTGTTAAGAATTTTTATTACAGATGATTCAACTATTAGTAGTATAATCCCTTATAAAAGAATAAGCTATTTTCTATTAGACCATTCCTGTAATAGACATTAGAGAGTAATAGAGCCAAATAAAATAATTGACTAACCTGCACATTGCTTTCATGGAATTGTGTATTGTGGACACAGTGGAATGTGTAAGGACTGTATTTTTGCCCTGGCAAAACATGTGCCAATACATTTTTTGCTGGTTTCACTAACTATGAAGTGGTTGTGATTAACAGTGCTCCAGATGGAAAAGTAGATAGGGAAGTGCATGCTGAACGTGCACATTTTGATTTTTACCTTTCATGCTACCAGAGGCAATCTCTTCCTTTCAAGAGGTGGAAAAACTAACTCAAATGGAAAACCAAAATAGAATCACCAAAAAATTAATATGGCTGTTGGTCAATCTTAAGAGCCTTGACGGTTTCATGTTCATTTGCATTTATTTTCAATTTAATAGCTGAGCAACTGTTCCTCTTTACTACTTACCTCCCTTCCAGTTCAAGATTGAAGCAATTTCATTTCTAAACTATTTTGTGAATCAAGGGACCTGAAATTACCCTAAATTTGGTACTTCCATTGCATTAAAGGTCGATCTACAACACTGTTTTACCTCCTGCGAGGAATGCTTAAAACCACTACATTGGTCGAGCTAATCTGTCCTAGGGTCAACTGCCCTAATATCTCCTTATTTGGCTTGGCATCAGTTCACTTTTGGGAAATGCCTTGGAACTTCTTACTAAGTCAGAGACCTAATATAAATAGAAGTTTCTGTTGTACTCAACTTAATCCACTTTCCAGAGTTCAAAAATATTATGCATTAATAGCAAGCAGACAGGTCAAACTGCAATGAACGGTTTTCATTTAACAAACTTGTTATTTATAAAGTACTAAGACTAACTGGAATGCAAGTAAACTGAAAATTCAAACATTCTTAAAACAGTCACTGGGCTTTCTCCAGGAGCTAGAACAATCTTTTGGAACAAACTGTTAGTGCTGGCTACAGTAAGTGATAGCAAAAGCCAAACTCCTCATGTCCACAACCATTCAACCAAATGCATTGCATCTTGTAGCCTTGATTAGGAGTTTCAAGTAGAGTGCACTCTTCACTAAGTGCAAAAGTAAATCCTTTCTTCAGAGCATTAGCCAGGGTACAGAATAAAACTTAAGGCAGGTTGATTTTATGCATACTGCAAAAGTATAATGGAAAATCTAACTTCACCACGTTGTGTGGTGAGAGTCAATTTTATTATGTATACTTCATATACTAGATAAGTTTTGTTCTGATGCTGCCCGATCTGCTGAGTTCCTCCAGTATTTTCTATGTGTTGCTTTGGATTTCCAGCATCTGCAGACTTTCTCATGTTTCTCTGATTACCTACGCTATTTTTATCTCTCAAAATATTATTAACTTCCATTGGGTCACTCCTCACCCTCCGAGATTCCGGAGAAAACAATTCATATTTGTTCAGTCTTTCCTTACAGCTAATACTCTATAACTTAGGCAATATCCTATTGCCTGAATTAAAACCTTTTCTGTACTTTTTCCAAAGCCTGTACTTCAGTCTGGTGATCTGAACTGCACACACTACTTGTGGTGTTTCAGCACTCTGCAGTCAGGTGAGAGTCAATTTTATTATGTATACTTCACATACTAGATAAGTTTTGTTCTGATGCTGCCCGACCTGCTCAGGGCAAGAAAACTGCAAACCAATATTCGATTCAACTTTGCTGATTAAAGCTTCCATTACTCACCGATTAAAGTGACAAGGGAGATAGAAATGCCGGTTGCTTGCCTTTTTACCTCTGGAGTATCGCTCTGCTGCCAGAGAGGGGAAACTGCCTTTTTATTGCTGGTATTGCTCTGATATGGAGATGGTAGAGACAGCCTTTTATCACTGGAGAGATTGTTCTGGTATGGAGAGGGAGAATGTTGCCCAGGTTTTCTGCATTTTGGAGCTGGATTTGGACTGTGGTCTTCTTCTGTCTTATGTTCTTTTTGTATTCTATGTTTTTCACCCAATCTTTCTCTTTTTTATTTGCGGTGGGGAAGGGGGATTTGGGGGGATCGATGTGCCTGGTCTGTTTTTGTTTTATTTGTGTGGGGAGGAAGGATTTGGGAGTTGATGGTCGTGCTGCCATTATTTTCTTTCTTGGTTTCATGGCTATCTGGAGAAGAAGAATTTCAGAGTCGTATACTTTGTTAATAAAAGAATCTTTGAATGAAAGATTAACATATGACCAGTGATTGAAATCTCTACATGCTAGAATTTAGAAGAATGAAGGCCTAGATAGAGTGGTTGCGAAGAGGATGTTTCTGTTGGTGGGGGAGTCTAGAACACGAGGCCACAGCCTGAAGAAAAAAGGGTGTCCATTTAAAATAGAGGCAAATAGGAATCTCTTTAGCTAGAGGGTGGTGAATCTGTGGAATTCATTGCCACAGGCAGCTGTGGAGGCTAAGCCACTGGCTGCACTTAAGGCAGAGGTTGTTAAGTTCTTGATCAATCAGGGTGTGAAAGGTTATGGGGAGAAGGTAGGAGAATGGGGTTGAGAGAGAAATGAATCAGCCATGATGAAGTGGCAGAACAGACTTGATGGGCTGAATGGCCTAATTCTGCTTTTATGTCTTATGGTCCAATGGACGTACCCCAAGGTCTCTCAGTACATCAATACTCCTGAAGATCCATGTATACTCGACATAATGTGTAAACTCACAATTTGTAAAAATATAATACCTCTAATTATCAATTATTAGTTTACTTCTTTCCAACCTGCACAAGTGATATTTTCAAAGTTAACAGTGAACTTTTTAATTATACATAAATTACTAGGAGCCAAAACTAGCTTCACCAAATTAACAATAACCAATTCTCTGCAGTCTGATGTTTGCTTACTTAACATCTGAGTATTTTGTTTCACTGAATGCATCAACCAATCTTCTTTGATTTCAGGTGGCAGTAAACTAATCTCAAACTGCAGTGAAGACTATGAACTGCCACATTCATTAAACAGGAAATAGTTCAAAATGTGATCAAATTGTTCAAACATGTGTCTGATATTGTTACAACAAACGCAAAGCTGTTTTAGCTGGATTTAACAGATTATCTGGGATCAGCAAACAAAATAAAAATGAGAGGGAGAAAAAGCTCAGCTCTAAATAGAAATGTGAAGATTATTGTACAGCAAAGCAGTAAAAGGGAGCTAATTCAGGATTAACATGTGATGAAAATTCCTGGCCCAACCTCTCTTGGTTATTTTGAGGATGTGGAAAATCCTACACAAAATGCTGGAGGGACTCAACAGGTCAGACAGCATCTATGAAATGAATAAACAGTCAATGCTTTGGGCTGAGTGTGTTCTTCAAGATCTCAGCCCGAGACGTCAACTGTTCATTCACTTACATAGATGTTGTCTGACCTGCCGAATTCCTCCAATACTTTGTTTTTAGTTTTTCACAGGCAACTTTTGTTGCCACTTCCTTAAAATAACCAAGGGAGGTTGGCATCTGCTGAATTTCTAGTGTTTGTGAAAAACCTAAGAAAGTTGCAACTTCCAAAAGGCCTTTAGTGAATTTATGTAAAAATAGGGACTAATAAAGGTTAGCCTATTAAATAATGAGTAGTTATGATGAATTGCAAAAACTCGAGGAAGACCAATCATTTCATCTGAATACTAATGTAAAATCCAAAAGGAAGAGTTCTTCTTCTTGTTCTCATTGCAAAGTCTACTGTTAGGTAATTCATTCCAAACTAGCATTTTGTATGGAGTTTTGAGATGTCTTTTAGAGGAGAGGAACCTTGAATCATAGAGGCATTAACTTGTACAGAATGCAAGAGAACCCTTCAGCTCATTGGGTTCAAGCCAACTGTCTTGTTTGCCCGCAGTAGGACCATATTCTTCCATGCCTTACCTATGTACATAAACAAAGACTCCAAGTCACAGGGTTGGATTGCAAATTTACTGAATAGGTGACTCAAGATGGGCCAAGTACATTGATAAACAATTTGTGATGATATGCGTTTGATGTACCCTGCCTTCAATAATTAATAAATAAGCAAATGAAAGGTAGTGTTTCAAACTACTTCACTCATTAGATTTAGTAGTTTTATTTATTTATTTAGAGATAAAGCACGTTACAGGCCTTTCCAAACCAAATCGTGAAAACATAAAATATTGAACATTTTATATATATATATATACACGTATATGTCATGGAATACGCAGTTTTGTTTCTGTATTATCATGGATTGCATTGCACTACTACTGAAAATTCAATAAAATTCACAACATATGTTGGTGATATTAAACCTGATTCTGATTCTGAAGTACTTTGGGGAATGGGCTTCAAAAGACACCACAACTACAGGTCATGCTCCATGATGATCGGTCTTCTCATTTGCTGGTACATCCTGCATGCATCAGTTGCATTCTCTAATTCTTTCATCATATTGTTGTCCAGCACACTCTGTGTCAGAATTAAGAAATGGTTCTGCCAACCATTTTAGAACCTCATGACTATTGAGCCCAACACCATCCAACATTGACTTGGAAACAATGTTACCTCTAATTTTTTTTTTACTCTGTGCGGACCAATCATTGCACAAAGCAGGAGATTTTTACATAGCTTGAAAACTGCATGGCACTTTAAATTAATATTATATAAATGAAAATTCCTGCTGCGTGGCAATAAAGGTTAAGTGCACAGGAGTATTTCAGAATCAAAATCCTTTATTATCGCCGAGTATGAGGACACATACAGGGAATTTGATGCTGATTTCCCTGAGCTCTCTCTGTACAGAATTAAAAGCAAACAAAAACAATAGTGCAAATAATCATAAACTATATACAATGAGGTCCACCTCACTGAATGTACAGGTGGACTTGATTTATAATAGACTAAAATTCAAGTGTTCATAAGACTGATGGCATACGGAAAGAAACTGTTCTTGTACCCATTTGTCCTGGCATACAGTGATCTAAAGCGCCTACCAGAAGGAAGGAGTTGGAACAGGTGATGTCCGGGGTGTGATGGGTCTACAATAATGCTGCTTGCTGTAATGTTTCAGTTACTGCACAGCCACCCATCTATGCAGCTTAGAGGGATCAGTGCTTAGAACTCTTGCATTTGGAACAAATTTGTTAAGTGATAACAATACTTCGATTGTAGGGGAAAGAAATCAAAGAGGCAGTAAGTTTGATTTTTTGCACTACTAACATTAACATGAAGGTGACGATGAATTTATCTTCCACACTGCTGACTGTGTTGCAGGATGAAGAAACTTAAAACAACCCACAATGCTGTGCTGCACATGTACGTACTTTAGAAATTACCCAGGGTTAACCATAGCCCTCTATTTTTCTAAGCTCCATGTACCTATCCAGGAGCCTCTTAGAAGACCCTACTGTATTCGCCTCGACCACAGTCACCGGCCGCCCATTCCACACACTTACCACTCTTTGCATGAAAAAACTTAACCCTGACATCCCCTCTGTACCTACTTCCAAGTACCTTAAAACTGTGCCCTCTCATGTTAGCCATTTCAGCCCTGGGAAAAAGCCTCTGACTATCCACATGATCAATGCCTCTCATCATCTTATACACCTATATCAGGTCACTTCTCATCCTCCGTCGCTCCAAGGAGAAAAGGCCAAGTTCACTCAACCTATTCTCGTAAGGCAAGATCCCCAATCCAGGCAACATCCTTGTAAATCTCCTCTGCACCCTCACACTTCTCTGGGTTGAACTCCAGCTGCCACTTCTCAGCCCAGTTTTGCATCCTATTGTGGTGAACTACATATACCTGTCTGGACTGTTCCTGTGGCTCCTCCCACAGACCCCTGCTGACTGCTTCTGTGGCTCCTCCCACAGACCCCTGTATAAAGGTGATTGAGGCCTGATGCCCGGCCTCATTCTCCAGGATGTAGTGTTGTTCATTTTTCCAGTCAATAAAAGCCGATACCTTGCTTCTTACGTCTCAGAGTGAGTTATTGATGGTGCATCACCTATCAATGTCCCACTGTAACTTCTGAAAAAACACCCTTTCTTTTGGATGTACAGAGGACACTCAAAGCAGCTGTGCAAGTTTGCTGTGTGGTTAAGAAGCCATATGGTGCATTGGCCTTCATCAACCATGGGTTTGAGTTTAAAAGCCAAGAGGTAATATTACAGCTATATAGGACCCTGGTCATACCCCACTTGGAGGTTCTAGGTTCTGCTCACCTCACTATAGGAAGGATGTGGAAACTATAGAAATGGTGCAGAGGAGACTTATAAGGATGCTGTCTGGATTGGGGAGCATGCCTTATGAGAATAGGTTAAGTGAAATTGGCCTTTTCTCCTTGGAGAACCAGAGGATGAGGGGTGACCTGATAGAGGTGTATAAGATGATGACAGGCATTGATCGTGTGGATAGTCAGAGGCTTTTTCCCAGGGCTGAAATGGCTAACATGACAGGGCACAGTTTTAAGGTGCTTGGAAGTAGGTACATAGGAGTTGTAAGGGGTAAATCTTTTTATGCAGAGAGTGGTGAGTGCGTGGAATGGGCTGCCGGCGACAGTGGTGGAGGTGGATGCAATAGAGTCTTTTAAGAGACTCCTGGATAGGTACATGGAGTTTAGAAAAATAGAAAGCTATGCGTAACCTTAGGTAATTTCTAAGTAAGTACATGTTTGGCACAGCATTGTGGGCTGAAGGGCTTGTAATGTGCTGTAGGATTTCTATGTTTCTAACTTCTGGAATTTGTAAATGAAAACATTAATTCTATATCTATACAGCAATACACTGGTTATGTTATTAGACCAAAGTCTAAAGTCCCAAACTACTATTTGACGCACATTATTTGACACACAGCCTCAGAATAAAGAGATGAAGAGGAATTTCTTTAGTCAGAGAGTGGTGAATCTGTGAAATTCATTGCCACAGGCAGCTGTGGAGGCTAAGTAATTGGGTATATTTAAGGCAGAGGTTGATAGATTCTTGATTGGTCAGGGCATGAAGGGATACGGGGAGAAAGCAGGAGATTGGGGCTGAGAGGGAAAATGGATCAGCCACGATGAAGTGGCAGAGCAGCGTTGATGGGCCAAATGGTGTATTTCTACTCCTATATCTTATGGTCTTATTATGCTGGGACAAGTTAGGACAAAAGGCTAAGTTTAGTGCTGTATACGATTCTAAGTTCCACTGAAGAAGTAAAGGAAATTTAATTCACGTAATTGGATAAATTTGGATTGAAAGGGAGAAAAATATTCCTGGATATTTTGATGACTATAAAACTTAAGCACATCCTTCAGCAAAGCAGTTACTCTATTTTCCCCCAATTTTCTCTTAGATGACTCTGGACCTAAGAGTTAGGGTATCTTAACTGCCCGATAAATGTTTAAGCCAGCAAAAGCTAATGTCTACCTCCTGAAACAGAGAGCATAAGAAAAGAAGAATTGGATCCTTTCAGAAAAGAATCACAAATAAAGCAATGTCAGTGAAGCTGTCCACTTCACAGGCTTACTGTGTGATGTGCGTCCGCACTGTGGTCATGGTGATGGTGAGGTTGCAGCTAGCAATTTTCTAGTGAATTGGGTTGTTTATCATTATGAATTTCAAGCACCTCTGGTACCTCTGTCTTCTTTGATAGGAATGAAAGATTGCTGGGCAATTTGGAAAGGAGCTGAGTGAAGCTGCAAATGGAAGGACAGAGATGATAGACTGAGATGGCAGTATGAAATTGAGAAGGAGGAAGTGTGCAAGGCTAAGGATGAGGGTTCTCTAAATGGTGGATGAGAGAATAAATGGTAAGATTGAAATCAAATTTGTGATGGAATTAGTAAAGCAAAACCTGACCTATCAGTTCACCTATCAAGTTGCTAATCTAATCATAGTGTTTCATCCACCATCCACATTAATCACCTCAAGAAATCATTTACACTAACTCTGCAGCAAATCCTCCTCACATTTCCATCAAATCCTTCCAAATTACATCACTCATCTACATATTTAAAACCATAAGCAGTGGCCAACTGATCCATCAACCTGTCTGACGTTGGGATGTGAGAGGAAAGGGTTGCATTGGGGGAATCCCAAGCAGTCACAGAGAAACCATGCAAGCTCTACACAGACAGCAACAGAGATTAGAACTAAATATGAGTCACTGGGAGCTGTGAGTCAGCACCTCTGTACCAGCTGGCTTGCTAATGGCACTGCAAAGGCTTAGTCTTTAAACCGGGGATTTCCTCTTCTCAAATCCAGCAGGCCAACGTATTAATAAGGAATGTTCCCAGAAATGGTAATGCAAACAGTGTAAGCCCATGAGTGCTCAAAATGTACACCCTATATTGGCTGGAGGTTTCTTAGAATTTTGATTGGAGTGTCTTAAAAACAGAAGGCCACACTTTCTGTCCTGGGCACATTGGCAATACAGGTGAAAAGTGCAACCAGAGTTGATTCTGCTTTGATGAATGCTTTCTTAATCAAATTTCTCTCACACCTATTTGTGCATTGTTAAAATGAAAAACCTGGTTGAGGCTCACAGCTGGGAGGATTTTCAACTCTATTCATTTTTGAAAAGAACTAGTATTTTCCAAAATACCAACAGTTAAAATTATTAATTTGGTGCAATTTTATCAATACAGCATTAAATAGGTTTGTCACAAAGAATAAGCACTTTTAGTAAGGCTTTAACTCACTATTTGTGACTAATCCAATTTTAAAGAAACTGAAATCACTTTCTAAAAATATGCAGAATCATTTTCAGTTCAGTGATTAGTTCATTCAAGAAAACTTAAGAATTAAACCATACCCATTAATGTTTGTGTCCAAGAATACTGAACTAATTTATTAATTGAAGTTATTAATATGATTAATGAAGTAGATTATTAATGTGAATTTACTAATTAGTGATTAATAAAATACTCAAATAATTCATTAATCTATTAATGTGCTTAGATCCACAGATAGTGAAATAATTTTGATCCAAAGTACAGAACTAGAGAAAGACAATTCACCTGAAATATTAACTCCGTTTCTCTCTCTAAAAAATTGCAACTGATTGCTCAGTATTTTGAATGAATTTTACCATTTGTTTTGGACTTTCAGCATCCAAAGTATTTTGCTTTTATCACTTTAAGGAATTTCCTGACCATCTGCAGACATGAGATTTAAAATTTTCAGATTTAATTAGTGATGAATTGCATCTGAAGGCTCAGCCATGGATATAATCAATGCTTAACATTTTACAATTCTTTTGCACTATACTGACTTCTGGCAATTACCTGAAAAGCAACCAGCAAAACTGAACAGCGGTTCTTTTCCAGTAATTATCCCTTTATTTCTACACCAAGAGGACTCCAAATGATTAAATAAAATCAAGTACAGATCATTTAACAGATTAAACGAGTGGAACTGCAACTTTTGATGAGTATATTATTAGATAAGTTTTGCTTTAAGCACCTATCATTATCGAAGTTAAAATCAGGGAGATGCATGTTGAGATTATCTGATTTGGGCTGTTCTGCTATAATCTAGAGCTAAACTGTTTCCTCCTAACACCAGACCTGTGGAATCATGGGAATGTCATCAGTGGAACACCAATCGCCAGTGTTCAATCAGTTGGATTGTCACAACAAGCTATTATCAATGAAGGTTTTACATAATTGGGGAAAAATGGAAGGGGAGGATTGAAAGCAGAAATTTACCAGATGTTTCTTCAAAATTTTACCTATAGGTTATTCACCTGTCTCTGGAGATTAAATAAATTAGCATTAGTTCAGCATTCTGAAAACAGCATGTAATCTATTGCAAAACATAATGCTGACAGTACAGATCATTTCAGTGCATTCTACTCTGATCCACACAATGATATCAAGAATACACTGACTTTACAGTTCAGTTCAGTTCAGCAGCAACTTCAACAATGGCACAAGGTGACTTTCCTAAAATAGGTCATGTGGTATTTTTCATTTCTCTCATTGTGCAAAATGTGTGCACTGATGGACATTAACCTTGCTAGAGGTGACATCCCATATGTACAGTAGCTGCCAGATGAATACAATAGTTTAGCACAGTAAATGTGTCCCAGAGGCACTCTCAATACTTTTATGCCTCTATGTATCATTACTAAAACAATAATCCGTTTCCTTGTGAACCCTGACAAGTATCATAACCTTGGTGACCCAGCCTTTGAAGGTTTAAAATGGAAACTCAAGGCTCACCAACAAGGGGAAAACTGCTTTCTCAGGTGGAGTTCATGGAGTTAAATTTAATTTACATTCAAAGCATTTATCTGTAACTCGAAGGGTAACGATAGAAATGGGAGTGGAAATGATAGTTATCTTGGTTAAAGAAGCTTCCAGCAAGAAATGTTGGCCTACTGCCATTTCCTGTGAAAAAGGGAAAGCTTGAAACAAGACTGTAAAGGCCTTGAAATTTTTGAACCCCCTTTAATCCTCATTTCCACTTAGAATTTGGCAAAAAGTTAGTTACCCATGTCATGTAATATCAGGACCTTTTAACGTAATTTCCCTCTGGGAAATACACAGGGATAGAATTCCATTCCAAATGTAATTGAGTACTGGTCATACTAAGGTCATCTAGAACATGCTGACTATACGATATAAACAACACATTCTGCTTGGGACAGTAACAGTCTTATTAACACACACAAAATGCTGGAGGAACTCGGCAGGTCAGGCAGCATCTATGGAAATAAATAAACAGTTAATGTTTCGGGCTGAGACCCTTCTTCAGGACTGAGAAGGAAGGGGGAAGATGCCAGGACAAAAAGCTGCGGGGAAGGAAACGAGGCTAGCTGGAAGGTGATAGGTGAAGCCAGGTGGGTCGGAAAGGTCACAGGCTGGAGAAGAAAGAATCTGATAGGAGAGGAGAGTGGATCGTGGGAGAAAGGGAAAGGGGAGGGGACCCAGGAGGAAGCAATAGGCAGATGAGAAGACGAGAAAGGTCATAGTGGGGAATGGGGCTGGGGAGGAGTTAGGGGAATTTGCTTACTGGAAGGAGAAATCGATCTCTGTGTCATCATGTTGGAGGCTACCCAAACCGAACACAAGGTATTACTCTTCCACCCCTGAGGGTGGTCTCTTCTTGGCGTAAGAGGAGGCCATGAACTGACATGTTGGAACAGGAATGAGAATGGGAATTAAAACTGGGAAGACCCGCTTGTGGCGGATGGTGCAGAGGTGCTCAGTGAAGCGGTTCCCCCAGTTAACAAAGGGTCTCACCAGTGCAGAGCAGGCCACATCGAGGGCACCGGACACAGTAGACAGCCCCAGCAGGTGAAGTGCTGCCTCACCAGGAGAGACTATTTGGGGCCCTGAATGGAGATGAGGGAGGAGGTGTTTGGGCAGGTGTAACACTGACGCCGCTTGAAGGGATAAATACCTGGAGGGAGATCAGTGTGGAGGGACGAATGGACAAGGGAATTGCAAAGGGAGTTATCCCTGCAGAAAGTGAAGAAGGGGGGGAGATAAAGGTATGTTTAGTGGTAGGATTCCTTTGGTGATAGTGAAGTTTGCAGAGGATAATGTGTAGGATGTGGAGGCATATTTACTGGCCAAACCCATAAACCTGGAAACTTGGTGCAAGTGACAAATTAATTTCATATTCTAGTTGCATTATGACAGAAAAGATGTAAAAATATGCATCACTAACCTTTCAATTTCAGATCGTTAGCTAAAGAAACCATAAGTAAATGGTATATAAGGAGTTATTTGCAAATGAATAATTAGGAAGGAGATTCTTCTTGTAATGTTATAAAAAGAAGAATCGAGTGTGAAGGACTCTAGCACTCTTATGTCAGAGCATAGATCTTTCTTTTCTCTTTCCTAAATATTTTAATTCTTCATCATTCACTGATCAGCCATGCACCCAATAAAGAAAAGTGCTAAATAAAAATTAAAAACTTTATAACAACCATGTGCAGAATCAGAATCAGAGTCAGGTTTATTATCATTGACTTGTAAGCCTTGTAATTTGTTGTGTAGTGGGAGCAGTTCCGTGCAAAGACATAAAATTACTATGAACGACAAAATAAGTCAATAGTGCAAAGTAAAAGGAATAATAAAGTAGTTGTCAAGGATTCATGGTTTCATGGACCATTCAGAAATCTGATGGTGGAGGAGAAGATTCTGGTTTTAAATTGCTGAGTGTGGTTATTCAGTTCCCTATTCCTCCTCCCTGGTGGGAATATCGAGAAGAGGGTGTGTCCCCAGTGTTGAGTGCCCTTGGTGACAATACTTCCTATTTTCAAAATAGCTCATATATTTTGGATATTTCTTGGAAACCAGTTCACTTCAATTAGTAAACACAAAGTACACTGCAGATGCTGTGGTCAGATCAACACGTACAACAAGCCGGAGGAACTCAGCAGGTCGGGCAGCATCCGTGGAAACGAGGAATCAACGATTCCCGACCTGCTGAGTTCCTCCAGCTTGCTTTACGTGTTCACTTCAATTAGAATGTCCAGATATGAAGTGGTGGGTTAGAGATGGGAAAGGGCACTCAATTCTTCCAAGTGATGAGCACACAACGTGATGATACAAGAGACCCAGGAGAAGAAATTATCAGTTGAGCCACCACCAAAGATAGAGGAAGGTCTTACCTTTTTCCCTGATGTGGATTTCATAGCTGACTTCAGCAGCAGAGACTCCAACAGAGGTTCAAGTCAGGGCTGGTCCTTTAACTTAATTAAGCAGGTTTTCATCTTCATTCGAAGGCTTTCATTTCTAATTGAGGGCCACACAATTTCTACAGCATGTACTGTTACAGCAGCAATCACCTAGTCACAGAATTGAATTTAAAGGTTCCTATTATTTTGCTTAAACACTTGACTTATATTTGAGAAAAAATCTGTTTACCACTAAAAGAATGACTACAGAAGCATGCCATAATGAAAATATTTTGGTCACTTAACCATAAAAACTAAAATTTATGCACTAGAAAAACATAACTGAAGCTTGTGTTCAAAAGTTTTGGAGTTTTGGCTTTATAGTGACCTTTTATTTTTGAATAAATTGGAAATATTTGATGATATTATTTTCAGTCCTTGACACCCAAAGCAGCTTTCCCACTCAAAGGATAAGGACATTCAAATATTCCAAATTTGTGACACTACTCTATTGCAATTCCATAGCCCCATATAAGGATTCTAAGGCCAGCCATTGTTTATTTCAACATTCAGATTTAGAATTCATGAGTGCTTCTGGCCAAAAGGATTCGGATTGTAACATATATAATCAGATTATACATGACAAGCAAAATAATATGAATGGCCTGCCGGCACATGGGATTGCCTTATCAACATTCAGAACTACCATGTGGGAGAATGCTGATTTATATGCCAGATTACTGACCTTGTAGAGTTCCTTATCTCAGTCAGGTCATCCAGGAAAATCCGTGCACAGAGATAGAACACGTCCTCATGTATAAAGGACAAAACATGGAAGATAGTCTGAACTGCCATTATCCAACTCTAAGTTATAAAAAGTGTGGACAAACTTTCAAAATTTTAAAAGTAAAATGATGATAATAACTGCGATATGCACTTAGTTCCCACTTTATTAGATACCTCCTATAACTAATAAAGGGGCCATTGAGTACATGTTCATGGTCCTCTGCCGCTGTACCCTATCCACTTCAAGATTCAATGTGTTGTACTTTCAGAGATGTTATGCACACCTCTGTTGTGATACATGTTTATTTGGGTTATTGTCACATTCCTATCAGCTTGAACCAGTTTGGCCATTCTTCTCTGACCTCTCTCATTAACAAGACATTTTGGCCCACAGAACTGCTGCCCACTGGATATTCTCTGTAGACCCTAGTGACTGTTGTGCATGAAAATTCCAGGAGATCAGCAGTTTCTGAGATACTCAAACCACCCCGTCTGGCACCAACAATCATTTCGTGATCAAAGTCACTTAATTCGCATTGCTTCCCCATTCTGATATTTGATCTGAACAATAACAGAACCTCTTATATACATTCAGTTGCTTTATTGACTGATTAGATACAGTACTGTGCAAAAGTCTTAGGCAAACATATATAGCAACAGTGCCTAAGACTTTTGTACAGTATGGTTGTTATTTTATGTATTGCACTGGTCTGTTGCTGCAAAATAAAATCATGACATATGTGAGTGACGATAAACCTGATTCTGATATGGGTCTCTATTATATTCTGAGAGTGGGAAGGTGGAAGGAGATGGCAATCATGGTTGTGAAAAGGGGAAGCATGAGGGGAGGGAGCGGGAAGCAGCAGAGAGACATTCTGTAACGATCAGTAAACCAATTGTTTGGAATCAAATGACTTTTCCTAGTGTTTCAGGGTTGGTGTGCCTGCACCTGGACTCCTTCTCTACTACCTGTCCCTCACCCCTCCCACGGTGCTCCACCCTCGTCATTCCAATATGTGCCCAAGACTTTTGCACAGTACTGTACGTGTATTGATGAGCTGGTGTACAGGTCTACCTAATAAAGTGACACCAAGTGCCGTATTGTGCTAAATATTGTATATCATGGAGATTGCAATAGCCTTCATGTCCACTGGATGTGTAAAAGCAATCTATACCCAGTGAGTGATGTTGTGTATTCACCTTAAGCAGCCAAAAACAGCAACCAACTTGAAAACAGCAAAGTACAAAAAATGACATAAAATTAATAACCAGCAGCTGTGGGTTTTTCTTTTATGTTATAGGTCAAGAAGAGGATGTTGCTCCATTTAACAGAACAATTTCTCCATTTTTACCCCAATAGTTCTCCCAAGTGCAACAAGGACAAAACATATTACATTCCTACAGGCTTGCAAGATTCTGCAGATGTACTGTGGAGAGCTTTCTGACTGGCTGCATCGCTGTCTGATGGGGGGGGGGGGCGGGGGGTGGACGGCTACAGCACAGGATTGAAATGAGTTGCAGAGATTTGTAAATTTAGTCAGCTTCATCATGGGCACCAGACTCCATGGTATCCAGGACATCCTCAAGGACTAGAGCCTCTAAAGTCTGCCTTCATCAATAAGGACCCCCATTACCCAGGTCGTGCCTTGTTCTCAATGCTACCATCAGGAAGGAGGTACAGAAGCCTGAAGGCACACACTCAACGATTCAGGAGCAGCTTCTCCCCCCTCTGCCATCCAATTTCTGAATGGACATTGAACTCATGAAGACTACATCACTACCTTGTATTGCATTGTACTGCTGCCACAAAGACAACAAATATTACCTGTGCCAATGATATTAAACCTAATTCTGATTCTAGTTCTAATCACCGTTCCTACCACAAAATTAAATAATTCCATAATAAACTTGTAAATGGGGTCATGGTTCAAAGTATAATCTGAAAGACAGCAACCCCAAAAATACAGCAGAAAGCTCAAACTAGTAAAATATTCTGTTTAATATAAAATTGCTAAGAGCTTCTAAATTACTGATTTGCTAAGAGTTAAAATAATCCATTAGCCAAAAATGCATTAAAGTGGCTACATTTCAGTTAATTGTTTCTACTTATGCAAGGAGTCCTTTAAAACTCAATAAAGATCTGCAAATCCAGAGTTTCAGATGGCAAAGTTTTCTCGTCCCAGCTGTCTGCTGTGGACCACCGCTGTAGGTGCAAGTAAGGAATTAAACTTCTGATAAGTGGATGCTTTCATTGATTAAACACTGCCAAATCCAAAATTGATAAGCAGCGTGTTTTAATGTAACTTATCTCCAAGTGCTGTCCTTTGTGATGTTTGCATACTCGCTAAACCTGATGAAATTTTGATGTTACAATCCCCTTGGAATGACTATTGATCTCACCACAAAAGGAAACTTCGACCTGACAGCATTTTGAGTGGCTGAAACAGTGCACGTTAAAGTCAGTTTGCTAGTGGCGAATGTAAAATACAGTACATAACTGCAGTTTGGGATGCATTCCATGTTTTATTCTCCTCCTTTAATTTAATATCACTCCTTGTTCTTTGTACATGAACATAACATCCTCTCTGTAAAGACATGACAGCTGTGTGAAATGCTGAGGACAAACACAGGAGGAAATATATCCTGAGCAGGAGACTTTTTCCCTCTCTGAAAATCATATTCTGAGAGGTTGTATACATGAAGTGGTTTGAAGACCTGCAGTTGTTTGTAGGACTAGTTAAACTCTCTGGAACCTCCCAGTAGAGAAACAAACTGAAAGAGAACTTAACTCCTAAACTCCACAGGCATTTCATTTTTTTTTTGAAAAACATATCAAAAGATATTTTGGTTGTTTCAAGTGCACAGCAAGTAATTTCACAAGATTTTTCTTCCAGCTGATAGCTTTGTCCCCCTGGAGGAGATTTATTCATTAAGACTGTGCATCATTATTTGATTTTTATGCAATTGGTGTCAATGATTGATTTGTGACCAATATCCATTGAGATTTATGATTCACTATAATGACAGACCAACAGTACAAATCCATAAAATAATAATACCATAAGACATATGAGCAGAATTAGGCCAATTAGCTCATCAAGTCTGCTTCAGTCTTCCATGTTTGCCAGATTTATTATCCCTCTCATCCCAATTCTCCTGACTTTATCATTGTTGCTGTTACTAATCAAAGATATATCAATCTCAGTTTTAAATGCGCACAGTAACTTGGCTTCCAGGGTTATCCGTGGCAATGAATTCACAGATTTGCCACCCTCTGGATAAAGGAATTCTTCCTGATCAGGGACGTCCTTATATTCTGAGGCTGTGCCTTCTCCTCTGAGACTCCCCTACTACAAGAAACATCCTCTCCACATCCACTCTATCGAGTCCATTCAATAAGCGATAGATCTCAATGAGATCCCACCCTCATTCTTCTAAAATTCACTGAGTACAGGCCCAGAGCCATTAAGCGCTCCTTCATACTTTAACCTTTTCATCCCCAAAGAGCACATTATATAGAGTGGATATCTATGGGCAATTCTAAGATCACGATGTAATTTATTTTGCTCTTTTTTATATTATTTTTTTTCAACCAGAAAAGAGACGAAAGAAATGGGCATCCTCTCATTGTGCAAAAACATCACATAATGAAGAACAAGCTTTTAAGGTGAAATGGAGAAAATTTTATGAAGATGTGTGGGGTAAGTGGGAGCCTGAAACAGATTACCAGGTGTAGAGTAAGTTGTTAAATTTGTAAGTTGTGTTATACTTGTCAAAGGTACCAAAAAACTTGCCATGCGTACTATTCATGCAGATCATTTATTACAACAATGCACTGAAGTAATACAAGGTAAAAGAATAACAACAGAGAATAACCAGTTACAGCTACAGGGAAAATGTTCTGCAAGTAGACAATATTGTGTTAGGTCATAATGAGATGGACCATAAGACATAGGAGTAGAATTAGGCTATTCGACGTATTGAGTCTGCTCTGTCATTCCATCACAGCTGATTTATTATCCCTGTCAATCCCATTCTCCTGCCTTCTCCCCATAAACTTTGTTGCCCTTATTCATCAAAAATTGAAAAATACTCAATGACTTGACCTCCACAGCCATTTGTGGCAATGAATGCCACAGATTCACCACCATCTAGCTAAAGAAAATCATCCTCATCTCTGTCCTAAAGGGACATTGAACAGAAATTTCACTTCAAAAGTCAAAGTTTAAAGAAAAAATTATTATCAAAGTAATAATGATGTGCTGAACAGTGCTGTGTTTGGCACAGCATTGTGGGCCTAAGGGCCTCTATTGTGCTGTAGGTTTTCTATGTTTCTGTTTCCAAAGTACATATATGTCACCATATACAACCCTGAGATTCATTTTCTTCCAGGAATACTCAATAAATCTGCAGGATAATAACTATAACAGAATCAATGAAAGACTGCTAAACTGCAGCGTTTAACCAGAGTGCAGAAGACAACAAACTGTGCAAATCCAAAAATAAATATGCAATAAATATTGAGAACATGAGACAAAGAGTCAAAGATGGGGCAAGTGAAGTTGTTCCCTTTGGTTCAAGAGCCTGATGGTGTGAGACCTGAAGCTCTTATACCATCTTCCTGTGAGAAGAGAGCTGGTGGTGGGGTCTCTGATGATGGATGCTGCTTTCCTGCGACAGCATTTCATGTAGATGTGCTCAGTGGTTGGGAGGGCTTTACACATGATAGATTGGGGCTGTATCCACTACTCCATCATTGAACAACCTATGGACTTACTTTCAAGAAATCTTCATCTCATGTTCTCAATAATTATTGCTTACTATTTATTATTATGATTGTTGTTTCTTTATTTTTGTTTTTGCACAGTTTGTATCTTTTCCACACTGGTTTTAATCCTAGCCTAATCACAGGATAATTTACAATGAGCAATTAACCTACCAACTGAAATGCTTTTGGGACTGTGGGAGGAAACCCACATGGTCACAAGAAGAACATACAGACTCCTTACAGGCAGCAGCAAGAATTGTACCCAGGTTGCTGGTACTGTAAAGCATTGTGCTAACCACTACGCTACTGTGCTGCCCCATGGATTTATTGAGTATGCCAACAAGAAAATAAATATCAGTGTTGTATATATTGACATATAAATACTTAGATTATAAATTTACTTTGAACTTTGAACTTTTGAGCATCTTTTATTCTGAAGCTGTGCCCTCTGGCCCTAGACTTCCCTATTATAGGAAACATCCTCTCCATATCCACTCTATCTAGGCCTTTCAACATCAATAGTGTGGTGAACTACATATACCTGTCTGGACACGCCCCCTTGCTGACTGCTCCTGTGGCTCCTCTCACAGACCCCGGTATAAAGGCGATTGTGGACTGAGCCCTGCCCTCAGTCTCCAGGATGTAGTGTGGTGGTCAACTACTGCTTGTTCTTTCTTCCAGTCAATAAAAGCCGATATCTCGCCTCACGTCTCAGAGAGTTATTGATGGTGCATCAGATAGGTTTCAACGAGATACCCCTTTATTCTTCTAAATTCCAATGAGGACAGGCCCAGAGCCATGAAACACTCCTCTCACATTAACCTTTTCATTCCTGGAATCATTCTCATGAACCTCCTCTGGACCCTTTTCAATGCCAGCACATCCTTTCTTTGATAAGGTGTCCAAGCCTGCTCACAATACTCCGAGGGTCTGACCAATACCTCATACAGCCTCAGCATTACATCCTAGCTTTTACATTCTAGTCCTCTCTAAATGAATACTAACAGTACAATTGCCTTCTTTACCAATGACTCAACCTGAAAGTTAACCTTTAGAGAATCCCGCATGAGGACTCCCAAGTCAGTTTGCAACCCTGATTTTTAAAGTTTCTGTCCATTTAGAAAATAGACCATGTGCTTATTCTTTCTACCAAAGTGCAAGACCATATTCCATCTGACACTTCTTTGCCCATTCTCCTAGTCTGTCTAAGACCAGCTACAGACACCCTGTTTCCTCAACACTTCCTGCCTTTCCACTTATATTCATATTCATAAATTTGGCCACAAAGCCATCAATTCCTTCATTGAAATTATTGATATATAACATGAAAAGAAGAGTCCCAACATTGATCCCGGTGGAACACCACTAGTCAGCTAGTAAAGGCCCCCTTTATTCCAACTCTCTGCCTCCTGCCAGTCAGCCAACCTTCTATCCAAGTTAGTCTTTCCTGTAATATCATAGGCCCTTATGTTAAGCAGCCTCATGTGTGCAGATTGTTAAAGGCGTTTGGAAAATCCAAATAAAGACCATCTACTGACTGTCCTTTGTCTCTCCTGCCTGCTATATCCTCAAAGAATTCCAACAGATTCCTCTATTTACACCTCTAATTTATGAATTTTCATCCCGTTAAAAATATTCTACTCTTTTATTCCTTCTACCAGAGTACATACTATACGCTTCCCAACACCATGTTCAATGTGCCACTTCTTTGCCCATTCTCCTAACCTGTCTAAATCCTTCTGCAGACTTCCTCAACACTCTCTGCTCCTCCTTTGTATCATCTGCAAACTTGGATAAAAAAAGCCATCAATGTTGTCATTCAGATCATTGACATATAACACAAAAAGATGTGGTTCCCAAATAGACCCCTGAAGAAAACCACATGTTAATGGCAGTCAACCAAAAAAGTCCTTCTTTATTCCCACTTATTGCCTCCTACCAGTCTGTCAATCTTCGGTCCATGCTAGCATCTTTCTTGTCTTGTTTAGCTCCCTCATATGTGGCACCTTGTTAAAAGCTTTCTGAAAATCCGAGTAAATATCATCCACTGACTCTCCTTTCTGCTTGTTATTTCCTCAAAGAATTGCGACAGATTATGTCAGGCATAATTTCTCCTTAAGGAAACTATGCTGACTTTGGCCTATTTTATCCTGTGGTTCCAGGTACTCCGAAACCACATCCTTAATTGTGGCCTCCAGCACCTTCCCAATCACTGAAGTTTAACAGACCTATAATTTCCTTTCTTCTGTCTCCCTCCCTTCTTGAAGAGTGGAATGACATTTGCAAATTTCAGCAACCTCTTTTAGAACCCTGGGGTGTAGTCCATCTGGTCCTGGTGACTTTTCTACCTTCAGACCTTTCAGCTTGTTAAGCACCTTCTGGTTAGTAAACACAACTATACTCACTTCTGCCTCCTGACACTCTTGAATTTCTAGCATAATGCTAGTCTCGCCCACAGTGAAGACTGATGCAAAATACTTATTAAGTTCATCCGCCATTTCTTTGTTCCCCATCACTACCTCACCAAAGTCATTTTTCAGAGATCTGGTATCCACTGTCACCTCTCTTTTATTCATTATACAGTATATCTAAAATCACAGTTGGTAACACGCACAAAATGCTGGTGGAATACAGCAAGTCAGGCAGCATCTATAGGGAGAAGCACTGTCGACGTTTTGGGCTGAGACCCTTCGTCAGGACTAACTGAAAGGAAAGATAGTAAGAGATTTGAATGTAGGAGGGGGAGGGGAAATTGCAAAATGATAGGAGAAGACCGGAGGGGGGTGGGGTGAAGCTGAGAGCCGGAAAGGTGATTGGCAAAAGGGATACAGAGCTGGAGAAGGGAAAGGATCATGGGACGGGAGGCCTAGGGAGAAAGAAAGGGGGAGGGGAGCACCAGAGAGAGATGGAGAATAGGCAGAGTGATGGGCAGAAAGAGAGAGAAAAAAAGGAGGGAGCAAAAAAGCTAAATATATCAGGGATGGGGTAAGAAGGGGAGGAGGGTCATTAACAGAAGTTAGAGAAGTCAAAAGGTGTCCCGGAGGCATGGAAGGGATTGTGATAGGGACGCCAGGCACTGTTGGTATCCTGTTTTATATTATTGGCTAGCTTACCTTCATATTTCATCTTTTCTCTCCTTGTGGCTTTTCAGTTGATTTCTGGTGGTTCCCTATCCTTTAACTTCCCACTAATTTTTGCTATATTATATGCTCTCTCTTTTGCTTTAATGCAGTCTTCGTCTTCCCTTGTCAGCAGCGGTTGCTTCATCCTCCCTTTAGAACACTTCATCTTCTATGGGATGTATCTATTCTGTGCCTAGATTATGAGGTCAAGAAGAGAGTGCCATTTAAGAGGCTTTTAGACAGACATATGTATATTCAGAATATGCAGAGATGTGAATCATGCGCAGGCCAAATAGATTTAGTTTAATTTAGTATCAGGTCAGGCGCAGAGATCATGGACTGAAGAGCCTGTTCCTGTGCTGTACTATATTCTATGTTCTGTCTACAAGATGATGAAAGGATTTTATAGGCTGAGATGTTTCATTTGTGATGTGGTAAAACACTAGGTTTGCTTTATAAATATAAGGTTGTCACTCATGATTTGAATAAGAAATTCAAGAGAAGCCTTATTACTTAGTGATAAAATGTGGGATTGTTGGAAAAGGTTGCAAAAAGCAACATGAATATTTTTAATGTTAAGATAGTAACTATTAGAGAGAAAAAAAGAACAACTGGGTATAATGAGCAGTTTAGATGCAGGATAGTATGTTTTCTCAGCTTGTATACTTTATCATAAATGCATTTGATGGAGAATTTTTGATAAATTTACGGGTATTCTAATTACTTTGATATTAAAATTCATCAAAATAATTCAGAGATCAAATAGCTGGAGAAAGATCATAAGACCATAAGATAAAGGAGCAGAATTGGGCCATTTGCCCTATTGAGTCTGCTCCACCATTTCATCATGGCTGATCCATTTTCCCTCACCATCTTCTGCCTTCATGCCCTGACTAATCAAGAATTTGACTTGCCCACCACAGCTGCCTGTGGCAACAAATTCCACAGATTCACCACTGAGGAACTCAACGGCCAGGCAAAATCTATGGAGGGTAATGAATAGAGAACCTTTCATGTTGAGACCCTTCATCTGATACCGAATGAACAGAGTGGAGATGGCCAGGTGAGGGGGAGGGATGTGGCAAGAATTATCAAGTGATCTGTGGAACCAGATGAGAAAAGATTACCTTTCTAATTGGTGTGAAGACATGTCTTCAGCTGGGATAAAACACAGATCGATTGAAGTTGGCGGTAGAGAATTAAACAGTTACTAGATCCTGTCTCCAAAGCTATCAGTTGGGATATTGTCTGAGATATTTTTAAGAGTAACTTTTTTACCTATCTACCAGCAAATTCTGGGTTGGGGCAGGAAATACAAGCATCTGGGGAAAATCCATTTACATTGCAAAGGAATGATCGGCAGAGAGTTTTGGATAGGATATCTAAATGTCTTGTTACCCAGCACTTTGTGTAGCTTCAACTCCCTGCTGCATGTCTTTTGGCACTGATAGGTTTTACGTCCAGGAGCTAATGGATTGACAGCTTTTGCTTCAAATCTGTCTGAGAATACTCTAGTTTCAGTCGTAAACCTGGTAAGTGGGATTAATCAGATCTCAGGAAGGTTGATATTGAACCCTGAAGAGATGGCTGATTATTGATCAAATAAGATTGTGGCAGTACTGCATTGGCGAGCTAACACTCTGACTCCAGAGGATGTCTATTGTCCATGTTGGGAAGCTGGAGAGAACAGTTCAGTTTTTCCGGGCCCATAAATTGAGAAGGTACTTTTCACACTAAGCTGTCCTTGCTTCACGTCAGCTGCTGAGCTTCCTAAAGCCTGGGAAATCTGATTGCTCGGATTAAACCTAGCTCATGTGCTTCTCAGTTCATTGACTAAGAGCAGCTCACTTCTTGGGTGTACTGTAAATTAATGACCTAAACCTTCACCCATCTCCCTGAAGCCCAGAAGGCATCAGCGTGTAGCCAGATTGATAATGTCTCTGGATCTTTTCTCAATATTAATTCTCAACTACATTCAGCATTTCAATCATAGCCTCACTAAAACTCAGGTCTACAGCCCAAACAGGAGGAAAGGGGGAAATGAATGAGTTTCAAGAAAAGGAACAAATACTGGCATCATTCTTACCTCTAAATGAGTCACTGTTGACATAAATCCCACTCCAGAAATTGGAAGCCAGAAGAAAATAGACTGATGTTCTGGTACAGTACTGAGGGAGTCCTGCATATTGAAGGCTTCATTCTGTGAAAGACACACAAATCTGATACCAGGGAACAATTTTGCAGAACAGCACATAACTTTGGTATTATGAGCAGTGTAAACCCCTGAGCCAATATCACTGCAAACAAATTATCCCAATGTTATATTCTGCTTTGTGCTTTCTTTGTATAAAATAGCTACTGATTTTTACTTCCAAAGCTTTTCTTTGGCTATAAAATATTTAAATATGTTCTGAAAGACATGTGAAGGTGATCATATAAATGTAAATATGACTTTATACCAAAAAATAGAATTAAAATTAGAATACATGAATGATGTAGGTAGAAACATTGTTTGAAGAAAAATATCTTCTGATTATTTACTATATTCACTTGAAACTTACAAGACAATAGGTACGATGTTGGAGTGACCATAAGAGCATAAGACATAGGTGCAGAATTAGGCCATTTGGCCCATCAGGTCTGCTCTGCCATTTCATCATGACTGATCCATTTCCCTCTCAACCCCATTCTCCTACCTTCTCCCCGTAACCTTTCATGCTGTGACTAATTAAGAACCCGTCAACGTCCACCTTAAATACACCCAATGACTTGGCCTCCACAGCTGCCTGTAGCAATGAATTCCACAGATTTACCATCCTTCGGCTAAAAAAATTCCTCTCATCTCTGTTCAAAATGTATGTCCCTCTATGCTGAGCGTGTACCCTCTGGTTGTAGACTTCCCCACCATAGGAAACATTCTCTCCACATCCACCCGACCTAGGCCTTTCAACATTCGATGGGTTTCAATGAGTTCCCCCTTCATTCTTCTAAATTGCAACTAGTAAAGACCAAGAGTTATCAATCATTCCTCATTTGATAAGTCTTTCATTCCTGAATCATTGTGAGTGAGTTGCACTGGATGAACTATTCAAAGGTTCAAAGGATCATTTATTAGCAAAGTATACAACTCTGAAATTCTTCAATTCTCTGCGTGGGCATGAAACCAAGAAAGAAATGAAAGTCAGCATGATCACCAACCCCCAAATCCCACCTCCTTGTGAAAAAAAAACAAAAATAGAACAAGCACATCAACCCTTAAATCCCTCCTCCCACACAAAAAAAATGAGAATAAACATCAGAATATGAAAACTATAAGACTTAAAAAAAGAATCTATAGTCCAAAGTCCACATCCAAAATGCACAAAAAGCCTGGGCAATACTCTCTCACAGGCTCTCCCCATCTCTGATACAGAGCAGCCAGTCGAAAGACAAAAGATCGCCCTCTGTACTCGCATCGGTGTTTCAACTCTTTCATTGCTTTAATCGGTGAACAATGGGAGGTTTAATCTGCAAAATGGAGACAAACATCATCTTGCGCCCTGACACGTGGCCTGCCCGCCATGTGGTTCACTCACGCTGCCTCTGCCACCGGAATCTTCTCTGATTCTGTAGAGTGCTGGAACACCTAAACGATCTCCAAACTTTCACATTGGCCTTGATGTTTCAGTTGCCCTTGTCGCTTTAATCAGTGAAATGGGGTCAAACATTTTGCGTGCCATCCTGCAGCAATCTGACCATGAGGTTTGCTCACAATGCCTCTGCTCCCAGAATCCTCTCAGAGAATGCAGAGCACTGAAGCAGGCAAATGACCTCCAAACAGCAAAACACAGGCTCCACCATGTCCGGAATCATATGCAAGATGAGAAATAAATGTAAAACACATAAAAGAAGTAAAAAAAGATTGTTTCATGATCTACCCAGAAGATGTTGACCAAAGGAGCGTTGAACGCTGACGCCATCTTGACCGGAAGTCCTTGCATCTTGATCAGGTTGTTAGTGCAGACACACCAAATACCTGTCAAAACTATGTAAAGATTACAGATTAGTTTTATTTGTTACATGTATATTGAAACATACAGTGAAATGTGTTGTATGTGTCAAAGCAAAGCAGCATGGATGTGCAGGGCAGCTTTTATGCATGCCCACAACTACTAACTCTAACCAGACATTTCTCGGAACAGGGAAGGAAACTGGTGAGGTAAGGATGAAATTCATGTGGTCGGGGAGACATTACAGACAGCATAGATCCAGCAGATCACGATGTAATTCAGACTGTAATGCTGATTTTGAATGAGCTACCATCCTGGAGCTCAAATCTCCAACTACAGCCCACTTCTTGAACGAGGTAATGTTTGTCTGCGAGAAAGAAACTCCTGCCTACAGCACTCACCATCCAGACCCCACTAAAACCATTGCTATTTAAATAATCAGCAATATACACGTTGGTTGATGATTGCTTCATGATGCGACTTCAGTTGAGGTGCCCCTAAGGAAATACAACTATTTATACATTGTTCCTTGTTGAGAAATTTCTTCCTGAGCACTCTGGAAAGATATGGTATCCTGCTGAGGTTCTTTCACTCTACCCATCATTGACCATCAGCTTGACTTGTGTTCATTCATCTAGTCATGGGATTGTATGCTAATACATCCACGACTTGGAACCACCGATTTGCAGTAAAGCCCATTCAACAAACAGACTTGTAACTCCCGTCATACTGTTCCTGTGGACTTCTGCGTTTTTGAACCAAAAGCATAGTGCACTTGTAAAGTTTTAGTCACAGCCTGAAGCAATCAAATTGCAAACTGCATCTATAACATAAATCAGCAATGATACACAAGAATAGATTTTCACAGTAGCTCTGCACCATGTGACAATTATAAACCGATTTACCAATCGACATTTAGAATGACTACCTTGCAAGTTCACAGTGTCCGCTATTCCTGCACGTTTATTGTGTGGTTTCTGGATTTCAGCAGGGCTTCTACAACATATCAGTTGACTTCCACAATGAATAGATCAGTTACTATGAAGGAATATCGAATACCATCTTACGGATAATGCCTGGCTGAGAACGGCAATGGAAAATCAATAAAATGATACAGCAAAAATCTAAATATTTTCTTCAAATGGTATTGATCCTCCTTCTTGCACAAAACTGGTTCTGCTGCTTCAAGCCTACTTACATATTGTATTATTACCAAATGTTAGCCATCACTTTAATTCATTCAGAGGTTTAACTCCCCATGCATTGCACTTCTCGTGTTTTGTTTCAGACTGAAATACTTCAACTAGCACGGCAGTCTGGAAAACTTAAATGCGTGATGCCTATTTTCCAAGTGCTGCATCATTAAGTGGAAAATGTAATATCAATCTGTGAAGGAAATTCAATTGTAAGCTTCCCTGCATGTAATACGTCTATATACAGAAGCTACCAGACGTCATCAGTGGAATGGAGAGATCTAATGTGGATATGACAGACTGAGCTAACATGTAACACAGGGTAGCCCAAGGGTAGAATTGGAAGTCAGGAATTTGAGATCTGTTGGGCGGAGCCGAGTCATTGAATCGCTGCAAGTCTGCTGGGGCAGTCAAAGGCCCAATGTCTGTATGTCTGAGTGAGTCTGCTGGAGGCTGCAGAAGATGGCCTGTCTCGGGGTTAGATGACTGCGTGTCTGTGTGGAGAGCAGGGAGGAACAGGGCCTGGTTTTGCTGTTGCTGTGTTCTGAGTTGTTCTGATGAGCAATTGTGGCCACGCTATGCTTGCACCAGAATATCTGGCAACGCTTGTAGCCTGCCCCCAGCACATACTCAGGTGTGCTGGCCGTTAATGCATTTCACTCTATATTTCAATGTTCACCTAATAGATAAATCTGAGTCTTGAATCTTGAATTTTCTTTACCTCAGGTTGCTGTGCTTTCTGAGAATCTTTCCTCTGTTTCAGAGGTCACCTTATAGTTGTAGAGTAAAGAAAGATTGTTGTTTAGCAACTCATGTTCCTGATTTGCTATTTTCTTTTTCAAGTAGCACTGCAAAGTGCTACTCAATTTCTGAAGCTTCAAGAAATATGGGATACAGCCCATATTCCTCTGCATAATTCACACTTAATAATGTTGCTACCTAAAGGAGGCAGGTAGAGGAACTGGAACTATTAAATTTGCTCTTATAGGCAGGGGTGAAAGTTTAACTTAGCAAGCAAAACTGATTGAAGTTACCTCTATTTGGGGTAATGGTTTGTTTACTTAATTTTCCCCATGTCTGTTTGCTATTTTATAAAATATGCTTCGACATTCTGAGAATTTCCATCCTTATAAATATCCAAAAATGGTATTGAAACAATTGTCTTTTCATATGATGTTTGCAACATAATGTATCAGAATTTCTGACAAAGTGACTTTTTAGCATTTTATAAGTAGTCTTATGCTTGCTGCTGAGTTTAAATTTAAACCATTAGTTAAGCACAGATATGGCTTCGTAACAAAGCAGTAAAATATATGTGCTAATATTTTTTTTCTCTTAAAAAAACTGTGATAGACAGGCAGCTTTACTTGAAGCTGCCAAATTTCACTGACAGTAGGCTAATAGAACAGGTTACAGCTGTGCAATATTCACAGTGCAGTTTTAAGATCTCTGAACTAAACGTATCAATGCTGTTTGGTCAACCGTCCACTCCCATGAAAGTTCGGATTGTGATCTCAAGGTCCTGGAGCAACACGAGCAGAGATGTCTGACTCTTTACAAGATAGAGCTGGGTACAGGAATGCCGAGAATGCTTCATTCTGACCTGCGAAAGCAAGTTCTGCTGGGATTGCGTCTGCTAACACTCACCAGAGCTGAAGTTCCAAAGCAAGAATGGCATCGCCCACCCTGAGAGCAAGAAGGTATAGTTTATTTTTATAATTCTACCCTCCCGTGCTCTGACTTCAGAGACCACCATGTATAGCTTCATATTTTTTTTCCTTTCCTACTATAATGTGCAATTCACATTTGTTAATCAAATACGCCTGAAGTCATCCACTTAACAGGAAAGAGACTGCAAATGTTTGTATTGAAAAGGGATTGTGTTAATAGCATTTCCCCATCAAACAGCCATTAGGATTTATTAATTTTAATGTGCGCGTATGGTATTTTTGAACTTACTACCAAATATTCAGGACAACAGCTGTGGTCAGTTTAGCTTCCAACCAAGAATGAAATTTCTTCCAGGAAAGCACATAACATCATACAATGTGTAATATTTATATAGCCACACCATCACCCATTGTTTTAAGAACTGTTTTTCTTTACTGTAAATTAAAAATATTAAGTTATGCAAATCTGCAAATATAAAAATCTTAAACCTCAAAAACACAATTGACACCAATCAATGTTGAAAATTGAGGATTTAAAGTTGTTCCTATTTTGGAAAACAGTAATTTATCTGAAAAGCAGTATATGTTCCATCATTTAACAGAACTCCAATGAAAACTCCCCTCCAGGAGGACCACAACCTTGTTGTAGGGTTTGGAGGCTTGTGTGCCTTAATGATCCAGAGAGCTCTGTTAGCTGGTGTCAAGGCCTTGTGCTTTGGCTCTGAGTAGGGTCACCTGTGCTAAAAAGGTCAAAGGGTAGATGCCAGACTAAGAGTGGTCCACCGGTTCTCCAGGCTCAAGGGTTCAGCTCACGCTAAAAACCCCGGGTAGACAAAGAACAATTGTTATAGAAACAGCAGTGAAGAATCCTTCTAAACAGAGATGGAGGACCTTCATTCATGACTGCCCTAAACACCTGCGGCATAATGGACAGTAAGTAAGGAAAAGCCCAAACCCATTTCATACCAAATGCTAAATCCTGGAACCCACTACCCCATAACAATATATTGGGAGCACTTTCATTAGAAGGACTACAGCAGTTCAAGAAATCATCTTCCCACCACCTCCTCAATGGAAATTAGGGACGAGCAACAAATACTGGATTTGCTGAAAAATAATCTATGAGTTATTTCATTGTGTTTCGACGTACATGTGACAAAGAAAGGTTAATCTTTAAAAATATCTTAAAACATGCTGCATATGTGTATTTTCATTTATTCCAGATCATGTGTGGTCTAGTATGATTGGAGTGCTAGTGAAAGGCCACTCAGCTCAACTTGAAGAACAATAGTAACAATAAGCATGAAAACATAGGAACAGGGTGGTCATTTTGCCTTTGAGGTTGGGCACTGTGAGATCACAATCGAACCATTTCTTTTCCATTCATTTCCCTTAGATCCATATTATTTTATGTCCTTAGAAAAATAACAATAGATCCACTAATGAATAACATTTATTTGAAGATCTACACCCCTGCTGTTTTATTTTATGCTAAGGGCCCATACTCTTATAACCATTTATATGAAATAACTTGTATCTACAATCTCAACAAACACAGTATGATTTTAAGCTTGTATTTTTGTTTGCAGATTCTTCACTATTAAATAAAATACCTCTATTTTCTGTGATCTCGTTCTCTTCTATATTGATTGCTTTCGAAATCCTGAACGTCAACATCTGAAAAAATGTTGAAATTGGGAGAGCTACCCAAAAGTGTGGTCAAATTGGAACATTGTGAAATACCAATGCAGGCAGGCAAAAATTCAAAATAAAGTTCCAGGGGATTAGGAACTGAATTCCAAAGGTAAGGGTCAAATTCCCCCACAATTAGCAGAGACGAAGGAGAAGGACACTGCTTGAGGCTTGAGATGGATTAAGAAAAGGCTTGAGGTACAGTATGTTGAAGGAGAAAAATTACCAATTAAATTTGTGCAGGCGTTGAGGGACATGGATAAATTTCCTGATAGACTCCTGGGTCCTAAGATGCACAGTATAGGCCAATGTCAATTGGAGCAATAGAGGAACAATACTGAATATGAATTGTGTCTCTTTGGCTAGGTAGGATTTTACATGGGCTACATTGGACTACTAGCAATTTTGCTATACTGGAAGAGGCAAACAATGTTGTAGCCAGTGCAAGTGTAGTGCCGCTTGCTTCTTACTAGAATATGAAGATTGAGGCTCATTGCTAGCTTAAGCTGTAGCATACAGTGAAGAAAAGCATGGCTTTAGCCAAGCATCAACTTTATTCGCCATATACATTTGCATGTATTGGAATTTTCTGTGGTGTGTTGGTGTGATATGCAACAAAAATATCCAACAATTATAAATAAATATATAAAAAATAAAGTTAGAGTTTAAAGTATGGATGGAATAAAATGAACAAAGACATATGTACAGTAACTACTGGCATGTATTTAGAAGCAGGGTTAGTAATTTTCTCAAGGGAATGTTATTAATAGTTATTAATCACTATTATAAATTGCTATTACTTCTTCAGTCCAGATGAAGTATCTTGACCCAAAACAACAACAGTCCATTTCCCTCCATAGATGCTGCTTGACCCGTTGTTTATTCAGCATCTTCTATGTTCTCCGGATTTCAGCGTCTGTAGTCTATTGTGTCTCCAATAATAAAATGGCGTTCGATCAATCAAAGAAAAAAATTCTGTCTCTTCTGCTTCACGGGATGTTTGACAACTTTTGAATGAAACTGGAAGAATGAAATACAAAGTTAAAACCTGTATGTCACTGCATTCAGAGTGCTATGCCTATGCGGACGATGGTGTTAAAAGAAGTCAATATACAAATAAGGAGAGGGGGGAACATACACTTTTACTCAGACAGATCAGTCCAGTTTTTCCAGTTGATCAAAAGAAAGTTGAGAGAGGGAATAAAAGTGAAAATGAAGAATTGAGTTTTCAATATACCTATAGCTAGTTTTAATCAATTATTATATTCTTGCTGCTCTATTAAAAATAACTAAAGTTTTATTCAATCATTATTTCTTGTATAAACAATGAGTTAAAAATCGTTAAAAATGCTTTGGTTCAGACTTTTTTTTAATAAGACAAATGTAAGCAATGTTATCACAATGATTCCCCTGCATTACTAATCTCTATTACTGGTGTTCCTGTCAATGCAGATCAAAAGCTACAGCACAAGAAGTTGAAAATGAATTGTGATTCAAAGCCCATTGGCACCAGGACATAGCTGATAAAGCCAATTAAAACTAACATTATTTATAGCTAATCTTATCGAAGGAGAAATAATTATTGCTTTTGGTGCTCTATGACAAATTAAATCTCTACATTGGTAATCTTGTTCTGACAGTTTTCAACGATTTTTGCCCAACTCCTTTGCTTCCAGATTTAGAAATCCTCAAAACCACCTATTAAGCAAATCTCTTTTGACCTTCCTCCCTTTTTTTGGTCCTGTGTCCATTTACTTTGAGACATCTTCATCTTCTTTTGTGCTAAAGCCACTATTTAAATGCAGGCTGTTCTTGTGGGGACCCCTGCCGTGAGGATTCAATTCAAGATTGTTTAATGTCATTTTCAGTACTTATTTGTAAAGGAGAATTAAATACCCTGGATCCGAATCAGCATACACAAAAAAAAACACAAGAAGATAAAGAACACAATAACTATAAATGCATAATATAGCTAATATAATAGATTGATTGAATGTCCATAAAGTGATGCTAGGCACAGGGGTGTCTGTACGTTAGGTGACTGACAGGAAATGATAAAGTAGTGGTGATGCTGGTGTGGAGAGGTGGGTTATTGGGTGAAGATGTTGATGAGCCTTCCTGCTTGGGGGAAATAACTGTTTTTGAGTCTGGCAGTCTTGTTGTGGATGTTATGTAGCCTCCTCCCTGATGGGAATGGGACAAACAGTCCATGAGTAGGGTGGGTGGGTGGGATCTTTTGTTCTATTGCTTATAGCGGCAGAAGCTTTCACTCGATGATGTGAACATGCGAACTTAGGCAAGCTGCTGATAGGAGTTTTCAAAATGTTTCCCAAATTGTTACTGTTGATCATTTGAGAAACAAGGTAGAGATTGGGAAGTTATTCTAATATTATGTTATGGGTGAAAACACGTTTGTTTCAAAGCACAACACAGGCAGTTGAAGGTAAATGACCTATCATTTTATTCTCTCCTTTCTTTTATTTAAAATATACTTTGACTACTAAATATCTCAGGCAATGAAAGCATCTCCAAACACAGCACAGGTTTTCCATTATTATACGTCTCACCTCTCTGAACATATCAAGTGAATGTGAGCAAATTATGTGCCTTGATTCCCTCTTTGCATTGTCGGACCAAATGCTTCTGTAGATTGATTCATTCCAAAACTCCAACTCAGCTCTTACTTAATACATGCAACCCCAGCATCTTACCAAGACTTTATAAAATATTAAAACTGGTGATGCTTTTGTTGACATGGCTGCATGAGTCACAAATGGTTATTAAGGGTCGAAACTGTAGAATAAAAGGCTGCAAAATTACCATAGATCATTAAGATGCTCCACAGCTGAAAAAATAATTTTCAAATTGAAACAGCTTGCTCTCATCACCACGTATCCTGTGGTAACGTTAGAGAATACAGGCAAACAGTTAACCGTGCCTTGAATTAGACATCTTACTAGCTTGCAGTTCACAAAATAACTAAAAGTGAATCTGTGTTTATATATTTAGTTATTTACACTTAATAATTACTGATTGTTATGAATTAAAGAGTCACAGTCATACAACATGGAAACAAGCCCTTTGGCCCAACTCATCCATGCTGATTGCCCAGTGAGCTAGTCCTGTCAGCTTGGCCGTAACCTGCTAAACCTCGGCTATGCTACTGATCTAGTTGGCCTTTAAATATTGCTGATGTTCCCTGTCCCGTTATTTCTGGCAGCACATTCCAAATTTGCACCATCCTTTGTGTGAGGAAACTGCCCTGATGTCCCTTTTCACTCTCAAACTGGAATCTAACAAAGGGGACCGCAAGTGGCCAGGATTACAACTCACTTCAATTCCACCCCTTCCCCTCAGCTCCTAAGTAATGCTGAACTGGGAATTTTCTTCCTTCTTTGTCATAAAGCCTGAAATCTAATATCCCTTAGTTAAGCATCACATTATAAGAACTCAGAATCAAAATCAGGTTTAATATCACTGGCATATGTTGCAAAATCTGTTGTTTTTATGGCAGCAGTACATTGCAATATATAATTATAAGAACAGTGAATCACAGTAAATATATATGTATGTATATATGTGTGTGTGTAAACAAAACAGTTAAGAAAGTTATGCAAAAAAGTAGTGAGGTAGTGTTCGTGGTTCAATGTCCATTCAGAAATCTGATGGCAGAGGGGAAGAAGCTATTCCTGAATTATTGAGTGTGTGCCTTCATGCTCCTCTACCTCCTCTCTGATAGCAGCAATGCGTAGCAATGTAACAACTCCTGTGGTTCTAGTAAGTGTTATTCCAAATTTACTACTTTTTTCCCCAAGAGGACTGAGAATATGTGCCACTTGTCTTTCCTGTATTCCTGTTCTACCCTCCAGATGATCTTCTGGAAACAAATCTTTGTTTCAGAGTCATCTGATGAAATGAATAACAACAGGAGGTCAAACTAAATAGTAGCTCTTTATTTCCATTCGCTCAAACATTTAATTTTTGAATTGTATGATCTGCTTTTGCAAACAAAATGTAACATGAGCTACCTGTCTGTGTGATACATAAAGGATAACATATAAACTGTGTGTCTTTTGCTTAATTGAGAGAAGTGGGAAAAGTGAGAGATTAGAAAGGGGATAATTTTTATTTTTCCATGATCTTCCACTGCACAATGCCAAAGAACTTAGTAACTATATTAAGATGATTACTTAATGTCTGTTGTCGCACTTTAATGTGAAAGAAAATATGTAAAGAATACTCGGCTGTTCTTTTTTTCATTTGAAGGTCACATTGAAAAGTTTGCAGCAACCGTTTTTACCTCAGAGATTTGCTATATGTGCACAGCTGGCTTGAAATTTGGCCAAATAGTTTTGCAAGCGGATGGCAAACATATTCAATATATTGCTTAATTAGAGATTTTTTTACTATTTTGCTTGAATTAATATATAGTTATAAAACATCACAAAAATATCATGAATAGGATCTTTCTTCTGCTATTGAGACACTTTTTTAGCATGATGTCACTTGGGTTTGGTGTTCACTCATATGATTTTTTTGGTCTTCTGCCTTTTAATTTTCAAGAACAACAGGGTAAGTAATTATGCACAATGGAAGACAATATAGGCCAATTGATGTATACTAAAGGGTATCAAGAAGAAGAATGATTTACAATATGAAAACTGGGAAGTTATGTTGAACTTGTGTAAAATGATAGCTGTGCATGAGGGTGCTGCATCGATTTCTGGTCATCATGGTTTAGGAAGGTTGAGAAGATCATAGAGACAATTCATAAAATGACAAGAATCATCTATGCAAGTTTTTCTTGGTGAAAGTAAATTTTTGTTTCTCCTTTGAATGAAGAAGACTCAAACAAATTTTGTTAGAGATTCAGGAAGAAATCTTCCTTCATGCAGACCAATTATGCTGTAGAAATTGTTGACTCTAAGAGTGATGGAAGCAGTCAGTCAAGATTTTCAGAAGAGACATTTTGAGGAATAAAATAAGTTTTAAAGCTAAGAGCTGTATGTAGCTTATGATAAAATAGAACTGTGCATTAACACTAAAAATAGTATTTCTGTGGAGTCTTCAAGATATTTCAGATCATGTTTTAGGGTAATGCAGCCTTTAATGTAGTTTTGTAATCTTGAGTGAACTGAAAAGGTGTCAATCACTATTTAATTTGCAGGGAAAAGACACTTCTGACACACTCTTATCCTTAATTGCATTTTCCAGTAGAGTTCACTAACTAATTAAGAACGAGAAAAGCCATTGATTTCTCCTACACTTGTCTTTCTCTCTTTCCTTCCAAAGCACTCCTTCAATATAAACATGATCTTTTCCTGCTGAGCTATTAGGGTGAACCATTTTTTAAAAAATCTACATATTCTTGTAATGTTTGTACATCATGCATACTGTATTCGAGTTTTAACTCAGTTCAGTGACCTTCTGTTTAAACTATTCATTTGAATTAATTATAATGAGAGGAATGTAACTGGCCGCATCAGCTGCATTTAATTACAATACATAGATGATGATTATCTTGGAATCTACAGTTAAAAAAATTTTCTTTGAAGGTCATGTGTATTGTTAAACCAACCATTGGTTAATCAATTTCAACTATTTCATGAGCCACACCATATTAAAAAGATTATACTTTCATTCGCAAACAATTCAAATACAATTGATCTCAAGCAGTTAAGAGATTCATAGTCAAAAGTTCTGCACATTATTCCAAGATGGAATCTATACACAAAAAGTGCCTCATTGCTAAATGCATGAAATTAAGTAAGATGTAGTGAAAATGGATATAACCTGTTTTTTGTATGTTGTGTGATGCATTTACAAATACATAAAGACATAGTACAGTATATGTAGTTAAATAAATAGATTTATTTACAAGACAGCATGCTTTCTATTGAAATGTTCAGATTTTTGCTGATAGACTAAATATTCTGAAACTGTTAAATTATTGAGAAGTAGGATCAAGACTCTACTGTTGAATATAATTGTAAAATGATCAGGCACATTGATATTGACAGAATAACAATTTATGCTAAAAGATAGTTCCCTGCTTCCATTATAAAAGCAACAGGGATACTAACAAGATATCAATGTACACATTCAATAAATATGAGTGAAAAGTTTTGATCCAGTAATTGGATTTCTGTTTCTTGAAGTCTTCCAAGTTCTGGTGGCAAATCAACTTTGAACTGTTCTACACTTGAACGCAAAGGTTTTGTTTCTTTGTTAGACATGTTGGTTTGATACTTCACTTGCACTAAAATCAGATGATTCTGTTCTGCCCAGTGGCAATCAACAGATACTTTTCTTTCATAAGCAATGAACCATTCTTTAGAAGGTTTTATCCTTCGTGGTCTGTAAAATCATGGGCAAAGATTAGAATTCATTGTGAATGAGCAGAGCCCTTTGTAAGTTTTGCTGATCACACACTGTCCTCTTCCATTTTCAACATTTACTTGTTCTATGGGTGAGAAAGACTCAATTTTGGAGGCATCCTTGATACTGCTAACTCCATGTATAATTATTCCAAAATAGGTCATTTATATTGCCTGCAGTCTACAGTATGGTTTGTTGTGACCTCATAGCTTGATTGTCTTAGCCACAACCACTTCTGGTATGGCTTAGTCACTCTGGTTGATTTCACACACATACTATCCTGTTCTATATTACCTAATTCTTTCTTAGTTTGATTCCTTCACATTTTGGGAACTGCTTTGAGCTAGATGTTATTTGATTTTGAGGCATCATTACTTAAAGCATTGTTCCAAAGTAGGCAGAGCTGCCCCAGTCAATTCTTGCCTCATTAAAATTATACTCAATGATGAGTAGCTGTATACCTCATACATTAGGCTGGGCATTTGTAAAATATGCATTTTACAAATACATATTTGTAAAACCTTACCAGATTAAGTTTTCAATGTGACAGAAGTATCTAGCTGAAGTTGCCCAAGTAAGTCATACACACAGAAATTAGTCTTGTAGCTGTCTGTTTTTCTCCCCCATCAACTCTAAGCTAATTTGCCTGCATTAGGGCTGAGTCCTTCTATACTTTGTAATTATTGGTCTAAATACCTCTGAAATGAAGCAATTGAATCTGACTCCGCAACTTCCTCTGGCAGTGCATTCCAGATACTAACCAATCCATAAATTTTAAAAAATATCCTTTAGACCCCTTTGAAAATTCCCTCCTGACCTTAAACCTAAGCACTCATCTTCTTTGATATCCCTACCACATGAATCGCCCGTCTAATAGGACTACAAGCTGAACATCAACAGAAAAGACAGCATGCTCATGTCTAAAGGCACACTAAAATCTGTTGCACACAGGGAAGGTCAGTTACTATCAATCTGAGGAACAAAGATGAGCATTTTACAGATGTTCCTTTCACCTGGATGGAACTTCAACTTCTAAACACCTTCACTCACCTGATGGTCTGCCAGTAAATGTTGCAGGTGCCTTTAAAATTATTGCAAATAATAATACTTAAAATTAAGAATCCAATTAATACTTTACAGCCAGACAGACAGACAGATATACTTTATTGATCCCGAGGGAAATTGGGTTTCGTTACAGTCGCACCAACCAAGAATAGTGCAGAAATATAGCAATATAAAACCATAAATAATTAAATAATGATAAGTAAATTCTGCCAAGTGGAAACCAGTCCAGGACCAGCCTATTGCCTCAGGGTGTCTGACACTCCGAGGGAGGAGTTGTAAAGTTTGATGGCCACAGGCAGGAATGACTTCCTATGACGCTCAGTGTTACATCTCGGTGGAATGAGTCTCTGGCTGAATGTACTCCTGTGCCTAACCAGTACATTATGGAGTGGGTGGGAGACATTGTCCAAGATGGAATGCAACTTGGACAGCATCCTCTTTTCAGACACTACCATCAGAGATATATAGTGTTTCAAGCAATAATCAACTAAAATGTGGAAACTATATTACAATTAACATCTACATATATTTTACAATTGACATTTAAATATTTAAATTACCGGTACTTCAACTTTTTAATAAGTGCTTTTTAAGTTTACATTTATTTCAACATTGATGTGGTGACTATCAAACAGCTGTGATTATGTCTTTGAACTCTTGGCAATTTGTTTTCCATCACTGCAGATTCCTCTTTGGAGCAGTTATAGATTAGCACTAGTTAGAAATTAGATAGATAGATTGATAGATAGATAAATAGGGAGAGAGAGAAATAGGTAGATATTGGCAAAAAGGTGATCACTTTCTATCCTCTATTGCCCATCCATTGCAGAGGGCAATTAAGAGTCACAAAAAAGGGACTCTTTTGGGGTGGCACAATAGCGTAATGCTACTACAGCGCCAATGATCTGGGTTCAATTCCCCTCGCTGTTTGTAAAGGGTTTGTATGTTCTTCCCATGGCTGTGTGGGGTTGCTCCAGGAGCCCTGCTTTCCTCTCACATTTAAAAGACGTACGGTTTAGCTGGATAATCAGTCACAAGGATGTAAATGGGCACTGCAGGCTCATTGGGCCAGAAGGGCCTGTTACAATGCCATATCTCTAAAATTAAAATAAAAAGCCAAGCTAATTAAAGACAGCAAGTGTCATTCACTGAAGCCCATAAGTGGATCAGATGTGTTTTCACAACGATCCAGTTTTAAATGGTCGGCTACTCTAGGTTCGTATTCCAGATTCATCCAAGTACTTGAATTAAAATTTGCTCAGTTGGAGCAGTCAAATTCAAGATCAGTAGGCCAGGTCCTAGCACACTAGTCCAGTGACCTTGTCATTATGATGTTACACCCAGCATTGTACAGTATTTGGACACACAACAGACTGTAGGTGCTGGAATCTACAGCACCACAAAACGCCAGAGGAATTCCGTGGTTCAGGCATCATCTACCGAGGGAAATGGCAATGGTACAGTATTTGACTTGTCTTGCACTTGTGAATGGAATTAATCAGAATCAGAATCAGGTTTATGACACATAAACTGACGCATGCCGGGAAATGTGTAAAGTAAAATATGTATAAAAAATACTATCTGTCCAAGGTCAGAGTTGACCATAGATATTGCATCCTAGCTGTCTAGGTATGCAAGTCTGGGCAGTATGATATGGAGAGCAAGATGTTACCCATGCAGCAGACTCCCCCTCTGAACGCATCTGCTGAACCCAGAGCAATGACAGAGACCGATACCAGCAGTGTCGCAGGAGTTGCCAGTCAGCATTGAACTCAATGTAGGCCTGCCATAGGGACACCAGCTTTGGATTTTCCCTTGGGGTTTACTCCCGAAACCTCCCCCATGAGTGGGTATAGCTTCAAGGCATGGAGGTTTGAGCAGAGTTTTCCTCCTAGAAGGACTGCCAACCATGGCTGACCAGCCCCATCTGCCTGAAGCGACTGGTTTCAAGGCACTAGTAACCTGCCTTTGCCCCTTCTCCTCTCAGCAGAAACGGTTCTGCCAGGCTTAGTATCTCAGTCACACCTGAAGGCCAGGAGTTGGATGTGGTTGTCAGAGGCTATTTGAGGCATATGCCCTTGGGAGCATTTAATAGGCGGTGGGAGCTTTTCCCCATTACCAACCTTGGCTATAACAACCTTAAGGAACCTAAAAATACTATAAGCTATAATAAAAAATATAAAGCAATAAATAAATAGTTCAAATATGACCTGCCTGAATGGCATGCCAACAACAAAAGCCTTTCACTGTATCTCAGTATAACTGACAATAAACACATTACTAATTACATAGTAGAAAAATAAATGTCGTAGTAATACCATCATATCTAGGAATCACACTAGTTTTCTTGAGTTGTATCAGAGCTGTTGAGTGCTCTTGCTTTTAGATGAATAAGATGACACAAGAGCCAAGACTAGCCATTAATTAAATATGGACTTCATAGCTACTGGTTATCAGTTCAGCTAATGCAGGCTAACATTTTGTTATATTGCACTTGCTTGTTGTTGGTTAGAACCTTCAATACAATTTCAGCTTGAGATATGTGCCTCGCAATCTTATATACGAGAAGGATCTGATTTCCTTTGAACCCAATAACCGCTCAACAAATAAGTCACAATGATCTACTTTGGGCAGCCCTCACTGATGGAAACCGGCCTTCCATTTCGGTAAACATATTCGTATATGGACAGTATATGTAGAGCCTGCAGTGTATCAAGACATCCACACAGGCTCTCAGACATCATTGTAACATTACGAGTCTCTGTTAACTGTATGCAATTAAGGTCTGTGAAGGAAAGTCGCCACTGAATATTTATAGGTTGAAAGATGCAAAAGAATGCTTGTGTATCCCACAATATTAACTACTACAGGAGTGCAATAACTTCTTTCCATTCTAATCACTTGTAACATGTTACTATTTCACTATGGAAGATTGGAACTCTCTAAAGTTAGTTAATGGCATTGCTATTTTGTGCTGGATTGTTAAAACTAGTCGAATCAATTTAGAATTAAGCACTTTTCATATTGTATACATCTTTAGAAGTAATTAACATTAAGTTACAGTATAACAACACACACAAAATGCTGCATAATTGATTTAATAATATACTGAAATTGCTATGGTAAAGAATAGATTACAAACAAGAAACACTGGCCACTAGCTTGCAATATTTTTATATAAAATTCATCAGGATAAGTTATAAAATTATTCTTCACCATGCATAGTAATCTGTGGAAATAGTTTCATTTTGTTACTGATAGTGTTTAATACTTTGAACAATATGTCCTACAGTGGCTGAAATAAGAAATCAAGTTTAGAAAAAAACAAGGTAAAGATTGACATACAAAACTAGTAATTGTGCCTTTAAAAAAATCTGACACTACCTGCACAGTAGTAAGCTGTAAGAAGTTATCTCAAGATGATAAAAACTAGTCTTTTTGCAAAGGTCTCCTCAGAGATGCTTTAACTCACATTCTGGTAGGATTCCCTGTACTTTGGATAGTACATGATGAAATGGCGGAGAAGACTCAGTGGGCCAGATGGCCTAATTCTGCTCCTATATCTTATGGTTTTTGTGGTCTTGCTATAAATGTGATTAAAGAATAAACATTCTTTAACCCATTCTTTGAACAAAGGAGTTGTTCAACCCTGCCACTCCTTTGCCATTTCATTCAGGTACGCATCCTTCATACATCGCTGTAGGTGACTACCATTGCTATTAAATAAATGGCACAAAGGAGAAGAACAAGGGGGAAGGAATAAAATAGGCTGAGAGAACTATTATCTAGTCTTCAATTTTTTTGTTCAACAAATAGCTGTCTTCTGTTACATGACTATTTTCTTTAATTGTTTTTCACTTCTCCTGGGCATGGCTGCACTGCAGTGGGAGGAACAACTCGCCATGATTTTAAAAGGCATTCGAAACAATGGCAGGGTGGGTACAATAAAGAAATTCCCTGATCACTATCCAGCTGCTCCTTATCCAGTCAGGTAGTCTTTCTAGAGAATACCTGCATTGAATTCCACACGATTTTAAATTACGTTCTTCAATCATTCAACAATTTACATTGCTTAGACCCTGAATGAGATCATAGATGGCAGACCAACAACACCCAGGCACCTCTGGAATCAACATGTTTCTACAGAGGTCCATATATTATGAGAGCTTTTGAAATCAGAATCAGGTTTACTATTACCAGCATATATCATGAAATTTGATGATTTTGTGGCAGCAGATACATAATACAATGCAATACATAATGATAGAAAAAACTATGAATTACATAAATATATATATACATATAAAATAGTTAAATTAAGTAAGTAGGGAAAAATGGGAATAAAAATTAGTGAGGTAGTGTTCATGGGTTCAATGTCCATTCAGAAAGCGGATGGCAGAGGGGAAGAACCTGTTACTGAATCGTTGAGTGTGTGCCTTCAGGCTTCTGTACCTCCTTCCTGATGGTAACAGTGAGAAGAGGGCATGACATACATAATTGGGGGTGCTTAATGATAGATGCCCCCTTTTTGAGGCATCACTCCTTGAAGATGTCTTGGATAGTACAGAGGCAAAGCAAGTTATAAACAAAGACAAATAATCCTGAATGGCTGATTAAATACATTAATTTGAATATTTAAAAATAGAAATTACCCAGATGGACAGAGTTCATTAAGAATTTCCTTACTATTTGTGCTGTTAGGCATTTACAGCTAGCAAAGGCCTTTTACAGCTGTTAAAATAGATTAAACAATGATAATTCCCAGAGAGTGGGTTAATCTTGTGTAAAAACTAATGACACTTATTCCTATTCTGCTTGAGGATACAGAGAAAGATGAGAAATGAAACAAACAATTCCATTCCTTTTACAAAAAAGTGGCATGAGCTCCACAGATTATAAGTGTAAATTCCTAAAAAAAATCAGATTAAAAATCGCTGAAAATATAAACCTACTAAAATGTATTTTGTTTCTGTGTAGGCACCTGTGAGGTATTAATCATTGTCCACATAAACATTTCAAGACGGAACAATTGACAGATATCATTTTACAACAGGATCCACACATCTAACTGGATGACCCCTGGAATGAATAAATCAAATTGTAAACCCAAAGGCACAGATGTTTGCAGACAGATGTGCACCTTTCAAAGAGAGGAGTCAGTTTAAAGTGCACAATGAAGGTTGCTTTGCTTAATAGCGAGCTGCTTATGGATAACTTCCTTTAAAAACAGTTTTGCTTTAAATTCCTTATTGGGGAATAGTGCACATAATGGAAACTTCTTCTTACTCCAATGTTAATAGTTTCTCTCTGTACCATAAGTGGAAGGAAAGCTGCAACCTGCTGCAAATGATCTGACTGTACTTATAAACCATGCAGCGCTGTGTAGAAACAGGATAGTTAGCATTCTTGGAACATCTTTAAAAACAAGAGCAGAATTACTGACTTCAACTTCACAAAGAATAAATCACACGGGATCATAATTTCTTGCCTGTGAAGCCCTGCTAATAAGTTCAATGACTTCAGCATGCCCCAAGGAACTGAAAATCATTATTTAAACATTCACTGCGCAAGAGTTTTGCTCCCTTGCAGAGAAGGTGCAAACAAAGGCCACATCAGAAATCCACAGTGCAGCTTGTATTGTGGGCTGGGAGCACAAGTCCCGTTACAATTGTTTCAGCATGCTTGTTTTATACTTTTCCGAGTTTTTCTCCACAAGAAAATATGCAACAGTTTGACATAAAATTTGTGAGAAAAAGGAGGTAAAAATATATTTTGGACACACACTTATATGGCTCAATGCCATACTAGACTTATCTGTTCAAGCACTAAGCAGATCAACAGGAGAGAAGTTAATAGATTATAATTACTGTCACTTTTCACGATGTAGAGCTTTCAACAATTTGACCCTGTGTGTAGGAGGGCAGTGTTAAACAAACACCACTATCCTTATCACAACAGTGACAGGAAAACCTGATTTTTTTTCTAAGTTATCATATGGATATGGTGCACATTTATATTGTCACTGCTGCAAGTTAGTGTATTCTCTTCTAAAACTAACAAGTCATTATTGTTTTTTTCACACATAAAAGAAAAACACGTTGTTTGTGACTGATATGATAAAAATGACGGGCCTAACTACACTCCTCTGAAAAGATTTGGAAGATGTGTAGCTGGGGGGGAGGGGTTGTTTAGCTGAGTTGAGTGGTTCTCCGATTTTGGTAATTTACTTGCAAACGTTCATCACCTCTGCCATCTGATACCTAAATGGACATCGAATGCATGAACACTACCTCACTACTTATTTTTTAAACCTATGTTTTTGCACTACTTATTTTAATTTAACTGTTTAATTTACAGTACATATTTAGGTATTTCATTGTTCAGCTGCCACAAAGTTAACAAATTTCATGACATATGCCGGTGATTTTGATTCTGACTATGCAAGGGGATATCATCAGTGTGCTGTTGATTGTGATGTGTCCTTTGAATGCTTGGCCTTTATATAGCATACATTTGCAAGTAAATTACAATGAGCAGAAAACAATACAATCCAAACAGATTCAGGAAAGTTTGAAAAATATTGGGTAAGAAGGTGTGGTTTAATGTTTAATTGTCTTCGTGTACATTTTTCTTGATGTTAACAGTTATAAAAACTACTGTGGTTTTGCCTTATATAATTTATGTGTGAAGCATAGTGATAATATGAATTCAAACAAACGATGAATGTTCCATAAACTGAAGAGATTTTGCAGGTGCGGGAAATCCAGAGAACACACACAAAATGCTGGAGGAACCTGGCAGGTCAGGCAGCATTTAAGAGAATTAATAAAAAGTCAGTGTTTTGGACTGAGACCCCTCATCAGGACTGGCGAAGGGTCTCGGCCCAAAATGTTGACCATTTATTCATTACCATAGATGCTGCCTGACCAGCTAATCCATATTGGGTAAAAGGAAAAGCTTAGTGCCTGAATGCAAGCAAATAGTAATTACTTTCTACAATGTGATCAGTCCAATATACAAATGTGCTTTCTTCCTGCTGTTCCTTAGGGTGTTTAGACTGTGTAACAGTCTGACATTTTTTTCAAAGTTCAAAAAAAAAAGGCATGGTAACAGAATGGCTAGCATAATGGGATCAGGCTATCTGTAAGGAGTTTGTATATTCTCCCTGTGAGAGCATGTGTTTCTTCCAGTGTCCTCCCACATTCTAGAGATGTCTGAGTTAATAAGGGTTAGTATGTTGTAAGCTTGCTGTGTTGACACTTGCCTCCAGTACATCCTCAGACTGTGTTGGGTTTTGACAAAACAACATACTTTCAATGTATGTTTTGATGTTTCAATGTACATGTGACGAATAAAGCTAATCTTTAAGAATCTATCTAATTAATTCACAGGGCCTAGGTAACATTAGCAAGGCCAACCAATTAATGTCCATCCCTAAGAGCCAGATGGACTGAGTGACCCGGTCACTTTCATTAGGAATCAACTGTATTGCAATGATCAGGAGCTTCATTGGTGCCAGATGTGGTAAGAATAGAAAATTTCCTTCTCTGTGAGACATTGCTGCACTTGCTGGGTTTTTGCAGAGATCTAGTAGTTTCATGGTCTGATAATTGCATTTAAGACCAGAATTTAACCAAATCTGGTTCAAGCTGTATTAATTTTTCAAAATATTGCTGCTAGTGCAGTGCTTCCTTCAGATTCTTATCACTCTTAACTCAAGCACAAAGGATGTATCAAGCATGGTGCCCTGCCTCAATGACTATCGCCCAGTAGCACTTGCGTCAACAATGATAGACAATAGACAGTAGGTGCAGGAGTAGGCCATCCGGCCCTTCTAACCAGCACCACCATTCACTGTGATCATGGCTGATCATACACAATCAGTACCCCGTTCCTGGCCTCTCCCCATATCCCTTGACCCCGCTATCTATAAGAGCTCTATCTATCTTGAATGCATCCAGAGACTTGGCCTCCACTGCCTTCTGGGGCAGAGCTTTCCACATATCCACCACTCTCTGGGTGAAAAAGTTTTTCCGCATCTCTGTTCTAAATGGCCTACCCCTTATTCTTAAACTGAGGCCTCTAGTTCTGGACTCACCCATCAGCGGGAACATGCTTCCTGCCTCCAGCGTGTCCAATCCCTTAATAATCTTATATGTTTCAATCAGATCCCCTCTCATCCTTCTAAATTCCAGTGTATACAAGCCCAGTTGCTCCAATCTTTCAACATATGACAGTCCCGCCATTCCGGGAATTAACCTTGTGAACCTACGCTGCACTCCCTCAATAGCAAGAATGTCCTTCCTCAAATCTGGAGATCAAAACTGCACACAATACTCCAGGTGGGGTCTCACCAGGGCCCTGTACAGCTACAGAAGGACCTCTTTACTCCTATACTCAATTCCTCTTTTTATAAAAGCCAGCATGCCATTAGCTTTCTTCACTGCCTGCTGTACCTGCATGCTTGCTTTCATTGACTGATGTACAAGAACACCTAGATCTTGTTGTGCTTCCCCTTTTCCTAACTTGACTCCATTTAGATAGTAATCTGCCTTCCTGTTCTTGCCACCAAAGTGGATTACCTCACATTTATCCACATTAAACTGCATCTGCCATACATTTGCCCATGATGAAGTGTTTTGAGAAGCTGATGAAGAATCATATCAGCTCCTGCCTGGGAAGTGAATTTGATCCACTTCAATTTGCCTACCAGAGCAACAGGTCCACACCAGATGCCATCTCATTGGCTCTTCACTCAACCCTGGTACACCTGGACAGCTAAGGAGCATACATCAGCATGCTTTTTATTGACTACAGCTCAGCATTCAATATCATCAACCCTTCAAACTTAATCAATAAGCTCCAAAACCTTGGCCTCAATAGCTGCTTGTGCAATTAGATTCTGGATATCCTCACTTACAGAACCCTGTCAGTTCAGATTAGCAACAACAACTCCTTCACGATATCCAGTTGCAGAGGTGCACCACAACAATGTATGCTTAGCTCCCTGCTCTACTCACTTTGCACTTATGACTGTGTGGCAAAGCACAGCTCCAATGCCATATTCAAGTTTGCTGATGACACCATTGTTGTAGACCGAATTAAAGGTGATGATGAATCAGTGTATAGATTGAAAATAATCTAGCTGAGAGCTGTCATGATGACTGGCTCATGGACTTCTGGTTTCCTTCTCAAGAATGTGAGCAAGACCAAGGAACTGACTATGGACTTTAGGAGAAGGGAACCAGAAGTCAATGAGCCAGTCCTCACAGAGGATCAGAAGTGGACGTATCCTGGGCCCAGACATAAGTGCAATTATGAAGAAGACACAGCAGTGCCTCCACTTCTTTAGGAGTTTGCAGAGATTTGGCATGACATCTAAAACGTTATCAAACTTCCTTGATACATGGAGTCGGAGGAAGTGTATTGGCATGGATAGTGGATTGGTTAACCAATAGAAGGCAGAGAGTTGGTATAAATGGGTGTTTCTCCGGTTGGCAGTCAGTGGTGAGTGGGGTGTCGCAGGGGTCGGTGCTGGGCCTACAGCTGTTTACCATTTACATTGATGATTTGGAAGAGGGGACTGAGTGTAGCGTAGCAAAATTTGCTGATGACACTAAACTGTGTGAAAAAGCAAATTGTACAGAGGAGGTGGAGAGTCTGCAGAGGGATATAGATAGGTTAAATGAGTGGGCCAAGGTCTGGCAGATGGAATATAACTTTGGTAAATGCGAGATCATCTACTTTGGAAGGAATAATAGAAGAGCAGATTATTATTTACAAATGTTTGTAAATGGTGAAAGATTGCAGCATGCTGTTGTGTGCGGAGGGACTTGGGAGTGCTTGTTCATGAATCACAAAAAGTTGGCTTGCAGGTACAACAGGTCATTAAGAAAGCAAATGGAATGTTGGCCTTTGTTGCTAGAGGGATTGAATTCAATACCAGGGACATCATGCTGCATCTATACAGGGTACTGCTGAGGCCGCACCTGGAGTACTGCGTACAGTTCTGGTCTCCATTCTTGAGGAAGGATATACTGGCTTTGGAGACAGTGCAGAGGAAGTTCAGCAGGTTGATTCCAGAGATGAAGGGGTTAACCTATGAGGAGTAATTGAGTCACCTGGGACTATACTCTCTGGAATTCAGAAGAATGAGAGGGGATCTTATAGAAGCATACAAGATTTTGAAAGGGATAGTTAAGATAGAAGTAGAAAAGTTGTTTCCATTGGTAGGTGAGACTAGAACGAGGGGACATTGTCTCCAGATTCAGGGGAGAAGATTTAGGACGGAGATGATGAGAAACTGTTTATCCCACATGTGGTGAATCTGTGGAATTCTCTGCATAGAGAATTTAAATGTATTTAAGATACAGTTAGATAGATTTTTACATAGTAAGGTAATTAAGGGTTATGGGGAAAAGGCAGGTAGATGGAGCTGAGTTTACGGACAGATCAGCCATGATCTTATTGAATGCCAGGGCAGGCTCGATGGGCCGGATGTCCTACTCCTGCTCCTATTTCTTATGTTCTTGTGTTCTTATGTTCTATAGATGTGTAGTGGAGAGTATATTGACTGGCTGCATCACAGCCTGGTGTGGAAATACCAATGCCCTTGAACAGAAAATTCTACAAAAATTAGTGGCCATCACGGGTAAAGTCTACCCACCATTGAGCACATCTACATGAAACACTGTCACAGGAAAGCAGCATCCATCATCAGGGGCCCCCACCACCCAGGACACTCTCCCATCTCACTGCTGCCATCAGGCAGAAGGGACAAGACCCTAAGGATTCACACCACCAGGTTTAAAAACAGCTACTACCCCTCAACCATCCGGCTCCTGAACAAAGGGGATAACTTCACTCAACTTCATTTACCCCATTACTGAAATGTTCCCACAACCAATGAGTTCTCTTTCAAGGGCTCTTCATCTTATATTCTCAATGTTTATTTATTTATATTACTGTTTCTTCTTTTTTTTTGCATTTGCAGAGTCTGTTGGCCTCTCCACTCTGGTTGAGCGCTCTGGTTGGCAGTCGTTCATTCATTTTAATATGGTTACTATTCTGTAGGTTTGTTGAGTATTCCCATAAGAAAATGATTCTCAGGGTTGTATATAGTGACATATATGTATTATGATTATAAAGTTTACTTTGAACATTGAGCTTTGAATTTGGGCTTGGCACTAACCAATATTTTGCAGACTTCTAGTTCTCGGAGTTCCAAGAAAAGGCATGTAAAATCTGAGAGGGCATTTATGATGATACATACAGTGAGTGCCCATGAGGTTGTAGAGGATGTGGAGTGGGAAGTGGTGTCACCGAGTATGCAATGGTGATTGTTGTAAAGCTTCACTCAATAGTCCAGCTAACACCCATCTCTTGACTAAGTGTGAGATATAACCTCATTTTCATTAGCATTAAATTCCCCTGAAAGGTATTATTTGGAAATGTAGTTTTTGATTGATTCCTTTGGCTGTTTCTAAAGGCTCAAGAAATGAAGCAATAGGTGCTATGGAACTTCTTTTGTCTCTCAGGCTTCTAATGCCAGTCAATTGATTCTAGTCATGGTTACGTATGTAGATAATTCACTTTGACTGCAGAATGCCTCAAAAATATAGGAGAAACTGAAAAAGAGCACTCATCCACCAGGATAGAAGGAGAATTTTCCAACCTAAATCTCAGGAAGAAACCGTGTGTAAGGCATCTGCACTTCAATAACTATCCCTGGACTTAACTCGGTCAGATCTCATTGAAGGGCACAACTCTACCATAGGGGTCAGTCATAGACTGCATTGGTAATGGATGCAAAAAGGATTATAGCAATGAAATTCTATGCAACTGCTTCCCCCTAAGCTGGAATAGAGATATTTGTAATACCTCTTAATTTGCCAAACAATGTTCTTACTGTGTGGTCTCAGATGCAGTCTTCTGCTGCAAGACCACCTCCGCTCATTGGTTAGCCATGGTGCAGAACAACCTTTACCAACACACAAGGCTTGGCTGCTTTCAGAATGGCTTTGACAGCTAGTAGGTCACTGTCCAGGCCCATAGCCTGCCACAGGAATTAAAAATGGATGTTGTGATATTCTTTAACAATCACAAAATATATGGACTGCATCTGTCTATGGACTCTGTCTATACTTCTCGCTGCATCAGTAAAGCAGCCTGCATTCTCTCTTCTCCCATCTCCCATTGAACAGAAAATGTGCCATGAGGCTCAAGGACAGCTTCTATCCCACTGTTATCAGACACTTGAACGGACCTCTTTTACAACAAGGTAGACTCTTGGCCTCACTATCTACACTTTATAATTGTACACTTCATTACTTACCTGTGCTGCACTCTTTCAGTAGCTCTAAGACTTTATTCTGTTATTCTTGTACCTAATTATTTGATCTGTTTTAACAATTTGCAAGACAGGCTTTTTACTGTATGTTGTTACATGTGATAACAATTATAATTGAGAGGATGAAGTCAGGTGTATCAGTATGACAGTAGAGTAAAAGGAATTACAAAGACATGAGAGAAGAGTTGATCCAATTGATTGGAAAAGAACACTGGCAAGGACGATGGCAAAACAACAATGGTTGGAATTTCTGTAACCAATTTGAAAGACACAGGAAATATACATCCCAAAGAGGAAGAAGTATTCTAAAGGCAAGATGACACAACTGTAGCTAACAAGAGAAGTCAAAGCTAATATTAAAGCCAAAGAGAGGACATGAAATAGAGCAAATATTAGTATGAACCTGGAGAATTCAGAAGCTTTTAAAAGCCAACAGAAGGCAACTCAAAAAGTCAATAAGAAGGTAAAGATAGAATACGAAAGTAAACTAGCCAATGATATTAAAGAGGATACCAAAAGCTTCTTCAGATAGGCAGGAGTGGCTGTCAGACCACTGACAAGGAAACAGTAGATGAACTGAATAAATATTTTGCATCAGTCTTCACTGTGGAAGACAGTAGCAACATGGTGGATTTTCCAGATGTCAGGAAGCATGAAGGGTGTGAAATTGCCATAACTAGAATGAAGGCTGTTGGGAACCTGAAAGGTCTGGAGGTAGATAAGTCACCTGGGTCAGATGGTGTACACCCCAAAGTTCTGAAAGAAGTGGCTGAAGAGATTGTGGAGGCATTTGTAATGATCTTCCAAGAATCACTACATTCTGGAATGGTTCCAGAAGACTGGAAAATTGCAAATGTCACTCCACTCTTCAAGAAGGAAGAGAGGCAGAAGAAAGAAAACTAACCTCAGTAGTTCGGAAGATGTTGGAGTCAATTATTAAGGATGAGTTCTCCAGGTACTTGGACACATATGATAAATATTGTAGGTTGTATTCCACATGGTTTCATCAAGGGGAAATCTTGCCTGACAAATCTGTTGGAATTCTTTGAAGAAATAACAAGCAGGATAGACAAAGGAGAATCGGTTGAAGTGGTGTATTTGGATTTTCAGAAGGCCTCTGACAAGGTGCCACACATAAGGCTGCTTAACAAGCTACAAGCCCATTACAGGAAAGATTCTAGCATGGATAAAGCAGTGGCTGATTAACCGGAGACAAAAAGTGGGAATAAAGGGAGCCTTTTCTGATTGGCTGCCAGTGACTAATGGTGTTCCACAGGGGTCTGTGTTGGGACAGATTCTTTTTATGTTTTACATCAATGATTTGGATGATGGAATTGATGGCTTTGTTGCAAAATTTGCAGATAATATGAAGATAGGTAGGGGCAGGTAGTTTTGAGGAAGTAGAGAGGCTACAGAAGGATTTTGACAGATTAGGAGAATGGACAAAGAAAAAGCAGATAGAATACAGAGTCGGGAAGTATATGACCATACACTTTGGAGGAAGAAATGAAAGGGTTGACAATTTTCTAAATGGAGAGAAAATCCAAAAAGCTGAGGTGCAAATGGACTTGGGAGACCTTGTGCAGGAATCCCTGAAGGTTAATTTGCAGGTTGAGTCTGTGATGAGGAATATTAGCATTCATTTCAAGAGGACTAGAATATAAAAGGAAGGATGTAATGTTGAGACTTTAGAAATCACTAGTGATGATATTTGTAGTATTATGAGAAATTTTGGGCCCCTGATCTTCGAAAGGATGTGCTGAACCTGGAGATGGTTCAAAGGAAGTTCATGAAAATTATTCCAGAATTGAATGGATTGTCACATGAAGAGTGCTTGATGGCCTGTATTCATTGGAATTCAGAAGAATGATGGGTGACATAATTGAAAGCTATTGAATGGTGAAAGGCCTTAATAGAATAGATGCACAGAGGATATCTCCTATGGTGGGATAGTCTAGACCAGAGGCACAACCTTAGAACAGAGGGGTATCCTTTTAGAATGGAGATGAGGAGGAATTTCATTAGACAGAGAGTGGTGAATCTGTGGAATTATTTGCCACAAGCAACTGTGGAGGCCAAGTCTGTGTGTATATTTAAGGCAGAGGTTGATAGATGCTTGATTGTTCAGGACATGTAGGGATATGGGAAGAAGGCAGGAGACTGGGGCTGAGAGGAAAATTGGATCAACCATGGTGAAATGGCAGAGCAGACTCAATGGGCCAAATGGCCTAATTCTGCTCCTCTATCTTATGGTCTTATTGTCTCATGTTGATAATAAAAACCATTACTAATACCAATTTGAAAATATCTGGCAATCACTTTGAACTAAAAGTAATAGTTTAAAAAATAAATTATTAACATTCTAATTATAAATTTTATTAAAATCAATTTAGAAACAATTAAGTACAATTAAGTTAAATTAGTCAAGGAGATACTTTGCTTTAATTTACCCTCAGGAAGTCCAACTAGGGCCCTGGGTAGCCTGGAAGGGGAAACTGTGGAGATGCCACTGTATAGTTAATCCTTACATGAGCTGGACACTTATCTGAACTTCTGCAAAGAGTTGCAAGAAATCCTTCCAAAGTCAGAAACCACATTATCTCTCACTGTTTTATCATCATCATCTTCATAAAGGACTTCTGTTCTTTATCCATTCTGTCTCAGAGAGCTACCTTCTACCCTCATTAAGTAATACAAATCACTTTGCCTGATGTGGAAATGCATTCATTGGATCACTACTGCTTCTTTATTTGGATTCGTTGATTAATTTCTTATCCATTCAATAATTTGTCTTTCTGAAATTTATAGTAATGGTTTCTGTTTCTCCCTCCTCCTTCTCAGACTTAATATCAAATTCAAGCAGATTATCATCACCATTTAAAAAAACTTTCTCCTTCCATCAACTTATTAAATTATCCTGGCTTGCTTTTCATACACAATCTCCAACACGTGCACAGTAATGTAGAATAGGCAACAGAGTAGCATAGTGGTTATTGTAATGGTATTACATTACTGGTGACCAGGTTCAGTTCCTGCTGCTGTCCGAAAGGAGGTTGTCCATTCTTCGTGTAATCACATGGGTTTCCTCTGGGTGTTCTGGTTTCTCCCACATTCCAAAGATTTAAGGGTTAGTAGGTTAATTGGCAGTGCGGGCTCGTTAGGCAGGAAGGGTCTGTTAGTCTGCTGAATCTCTAGATTAACAAATTAAATGTATGGGAACTCATCAATGATTGATACGCATGCTATCCCATCAAGTAGAAAAAATATTTCAGAGATAAGTAGAAAATGCTGATGAGCTCTAGTGGATATTGCTGCTGATTGGTTTGAACTTCTATGCAATTCAAGTTTTGAATGTTTGAAATAACTATTTAATCTGTTTTGTTCCAGTATAAACATATTTGTTCTCTCTCATAATCTGAGGTAAATACCTGGGGTTCAATATAAATTGAGCGGGGAGCTTCCCTCATAAGTGTTCAGTAAATAATTTGCAATTTTGAAAACAATTCTAGATTACAGTCATACCTCAATGTAGCTCAGGCATTTTCCAAGCTGGGAGCAGTAAAGTCAGCATCATCGTCCTGCCTTTTCACCTTTTTATGACAAATTGGTGCACTCAATGTGATCTTTTTGTAGAATTCAGAAAATAGAATGTGTGTGCGTTATTTAAAAAGGAGATAATCTTGGGAAAACATATTCTGAAATGAATGAATAAACTGATATGATAATGGAGAGATACATTTAATTATATTGAAAGTAGGATAGATTATCATAATTAACTGAGGTGCAGAAGTAATTGAAAACTATTATTTTGAAATCAGCAAAATATTATATTACAGAGTATTTTTGCTTAGAATTGTTTTCAGTTCTATAAATAACTTCTGAAATGGTTCCTGGGAGTATTTTCTAAAGACAATGTGAAAGAGCTCTATTAATAATATCCATTTACGACTTTGAACAAAAGCATTTTTCCTTTTGGATAGAAACATCATTCTCAGAGTTTTAATATATTATATGCTAATCCAAAAATGTATACACAAAATGACAGGGTGCAAAGATAACACTGCTTGCATGTGAGTGTTGAAAAGGACAGCTAAACCCAAGAACATTCATTCCTCTTAAGAATGTTATTAAATTTATACATGAATCTATTTCACAGATATGAAGACGGTCATGTGAAAGATAAAACAATAATGCAATAGGGCTTGAAAGATATGAAGTTTAGTCATTACCATGATGATAAAGCTAATCTATAGTTCAAAGGACTTTTATATTCTTTATTAATATGACACTTTACACACTTCAAAATAATTTAAGGCAAATAATTAAACTGGGGTATTGGCATGAATTTTAAAGTTTATGAATGACGACAAATATTTAAAATCTTCTCAATTTTTAAGCCCATGGCGGTTTTCAATTTAAGCATTTAAAATAGCAAAGAAATTTATATATATAATACACTCAGGAATATTTAGCATTTTTACTATGAATTTCATTTTCTTATTATTATGAAAATGAGATTCATAGTAAAAATGCTAAATATTGTGGAACCACATAAACTCTGTCATATAAATCCACATTACATTGAATGCATTATGGTTTCTAAATGGACAGAAAATTTTAAATTCCTAGGTGCAAAGGGACTTGGGAGTCCTCGTGCAGGATTCCCTAAAGGTTAGGTTGAGTCAGTGGTCAGGAAGGCAAATGCAATGTTAGCATTCATTTCGAGAGGACTACAATATGAGTGCAAGGCTTTATAAGGCACTGTTGAGGCCTCACTTGGAATATTGTGAGCAGTTTGGGCCCTTATTTCAGAAAGGATGTGCTGACACCAGAGAGGGTTCAAAAGAGGTTTATGAAATGATTCTGGGATTGAAAGGCTTATCATATGAACAGCGTTTGATGGCTCTGGGGCTGTACTTACTGGAATTCAGAAGAATGAGGGGTAAGCTCATTGAAACCTATTGACTGTTGAAAGACATTGATGGAGTGTACATGTAGAGGATGTTTCCTATGGTGGGAGAGTCTAAGAACAAAGGACACAGCTTCAGAATAGAAGGACGTCCATTTAGAACAGAGATTGAAAGGAATTCTTGTAGCCAGAGAGTGGTGAATCTGTGGGATTCATTGCCACAGTTGGCTGTGGAGGCCAAGTCATTGGGTATATTTAAGGCAGAGGTTGATAGTTAGGCAGGAAGGGATATTGTGAGAAGGCAGGAGGTTGGGGCCGAGAAGGAAATGGGTCAATATGATGAAATGGGCCACATGGTCTAATTCTGCTCCTGTATATGTGGCCTTAGATTCTTATTTAAATTGGTCACCTTCAATGCTGTTCTAGTGTATATTTTTAAATGAGAAAAGAACGTGAGAAAGCTATACATAGTAAAGGCATTGAGAGTAAATGGCCAACAGATGACAAGCAATGCAATTATATTATACATAATGCAACTCACTTCTAGAACATCACATAAATCAATTGTCAATGCAATATGAAATGTAACACACAATGCTGTCCAGATTTCCAAAAGGCATAAAGTTAAAGATGACGCATTTCTTTAATATTTTAAGCAAGATTACTTTTTTTATTTCCATATTTTACAGTTTCAAAATAACAAAAAAGGAAAAGGGCCCGAGGCAAAAGTTTGGGCACCCTGCATGGTCAGTACTTAGTAACACCCCATTTGGCAAGTATCACAGCTTGTAAATGCTTCCTGTAGCCAGCTAAGAATCTTTCAATTCTTGCTTGGGGAGTTTTCGCCCATTCTTCCTTGCAAAAGGCTTCTAGTTCTGTGAGATTCTTGGGCTGTCTTGCATGCACTGCTATTTTGAGGTTTATCCACAGATTTTCAATGATGTTTAGGTCGGGGGACTGTGAAGGCCATGGCAAAACCTTCAGCTTGTGCCTCTTGAGGTAGTCCATCGTGGATTTTGAGGTGTGTTTAGGATTATTATCCTGTTGTAGAAGCCATCCTCTTTTCATCTTCATCTTTCATCATCATCATCATCCTCATTTTCATTTTTTACAGACGGTGTGATGTTTGCTTCCAGAATTTGCTGGTATTTAATTGAATTCATTCTTCCCTCTACTACTGAAATGTTCCTCGTGCCACTGGCTGCAATTCAAGCCACATTGATCCAGCCCCCTGCTTAACAGTTGGACAGGTGTTCTTTTCATGAAATTCTGCACCCTTTTTTCTCCAAACATACCTTTGCTCATTGTGGCCAAAAAGTTCTATTTTAACTTCATCATTCCACAAGACATGTTTCCAAAATGCATCAGGCTGGTTTAGATGTTCCTTTGCAAACTTCTGATGCTGAATTTTGCGGTGAGGACACAGGAAAGGATTTCTTCTGATGGCTCTTCCATGAAGGTCATATTTGTGCAGGTGTCATTGCACAGTAGAACAGTGCATCACCACTCCAGAGTCTGCAAAATCTTCCTGAAGGTCTTTTGCAGTCAAACAGGGGTTTTGATTTGCCTTTCTAGCAATCCTACGAGCAGTTTTCTCGGAAAGTTTTCTTGGGTCTTCCAGACCTCAACTTGACCTCCACCGTTTCTGTTAACTACCGATTCTTAATTACATTACAAACTGAGGAAATGGACTACCTGAAAACACTTTGCTATCTTCTTATAGCCTTCTCCTGTTTTGTGGGCATCATTTATTTTAATTTTCAGAGTGCTAGGCAGCTGCTTAGAGAAGCCTATAACTGCTGATTGTTGGGACAAGGTTTGAGGAGTCACGGTATTTATAAAGCTTTGAAATTTGCATCACCTGGCCTTTCCTAATGATGACTGTGAACAAGCCATAGCCCTAACAAGCTAATTAAGGTCTGAGACCTTGGTAAAAGCTATCTGAGAGCTCAAATCTCTTGGAGTGCCCAAACTTTTGCATGCCATTGTATAAACACACACACACACACACACACACACACACACACACACACACACACACACACACACACACACACACACACACACACACACACACACACACACACACACACACACTCACTCTGATGGCATCTGTTAGTCTTTCGAGACCATGGATCTGCACCTGGAAAGTCTGGCTTCAGTCTGTGTTGGTAGAGCAGTGTCTGTTGGGTGGAGTGGTTCATTGGGCCGGAAGACCCTGTTCCGTGCTGTAATTGTAAATAAATAATAAAATAAATGTGTTAATTTTCTAATCAAAAAACATGAAATAATTGTGCTTTGATAATCACTCTTTCAATACAAAATTATGAAACAAAAAGGCATAATGAGAATGCCAGGGTGACAAAGGCCACTATCAGAGGGCATCCTTTGGAGGTGACTGGAGGAAAGTTTAAAGGAGATGTCAGGGGTGATTTTTGTGCACAGAGGGCAATGGGTGCCCAGAATACCCAACGGTGGTAGTAGAAGCTATTACAACAAGGATATTTATAAGATTCTTGGATAGGCACATGGATGAAAGAAAAATTGAGGGTTATGGACTACTTAGGAGGGAAGATTAGTTAGATTGATTGTGGAGTAAGTTTATGTTGGTTGGCACAACATCATAGGCTGAAGGGCCCATACTGCGCTATACTGTTCTTTGTTTGACATACAACCGTTTTTTTTAATGATTGACCAGATTGGCAATACATTTGATGAGAAACATAGCATTACTGCACATTATGAAACAAAGTGGAAATATTGAATATCCCACTTAATGTGTGTTCTAGTATCATATATCTAGTTTAAGATTAAAGTTCATCCCAAATTTCAAAACATTCTACATTTTTAAGATTACTAAGGAATAAATATACAAAAGTAATTCCTTAAATCTTAAACACTCATTAAACAAATATTCATGATAGTTCATTTAAGTAATTACAGTTGTATTTGTCTATAAATTGAAACTGTGTCCTCAGACAAGGAGCCTAAGCCAACATACAAAATAGCAAAAATCCTATAATCCTATGAATTAATGAAGAAATATTTCTCATTCCGCAAAAAAGTCAGTGATCTTGTCTCTTTCTGCAAATGAATCCCTTATATCTTTGAATAATCATTGTGTTGGAACAGCACCTCATAAAGCAGTTTTAAGTTTCCCTGGAGCATAGGATGCTGATGAATGACTTTATGGAGGTAATGTATATAAAATTGTGAGGATCATAGAGAAGATTAATTGTCACAGTCTATTTTCCCAGAATAGGACACTCCAAACTAGAGGGTTTAGTTTAACTGAGTGGGGAAAGACTTTAAGGGGACCTAAGGTGAACTTTTTCCATCCAGAATAGACTGTAAATGAAACAAGGCACCACAGTAGCTGTCGAGTAGGGTACAACTACATCATTTAAAATATGCTTAGACAGGTACATGGATAGGAAAGGCCTGGAGGGATATGAGCCAAGCACAGGCAAATGGACTAGGTGAAGAGACATCTCTATTAGCATGAATGAGTGGGGCTAAAGGGCTACCTTCCATGCTTTATAACTCAGTGACACTGTGACTGAGTTATAAATACAACAGATGCAAACATCATGATCAAAATTCAAGCTGAGCCTCTAAAATTCTCATGGAACCTAACTAAGATTAAATATATTATTACACCAGAATAATTTGTCTTATTCTTTCTAATGATTGCGTTAAAATAAGCAAACTGTTATTAGACTGAATGAATCTCAGGCAGATTCCCTGAGAAATTTGGTAATAAAGAAAGAAATATATGCAGCAGCTTTACACAAGCTTTGGTTGCCCAGAAACACTTTAGAAAAATAAAGCAAAGTCAAACAACGAAAGACAGATTAAACAGTACTGAGGTGGCAAAGAGATGGTGAGCATTTCAGATCATGAGCCTGAGTCAGGACTGACTGCCAGCATATAGAAGTGGGAGGGAGGAGTGGGGTGGGAACTGATAGATGATAGGTGGGCCACATAAAGTGAGGGATGGTGGGCAGATGGAGGGGAGCAGGAGGGGAGAATTTAGAGGCAGCAGGTGGATGACAGGTGGAAACAGATAATGAATAAAAAATAGGCAGATAGAGTCAGATGGGGTGAGGGGAAGGGGAAGGTAATAGAGAAAGAGAATATCACCTCTTCAGTGAGTGAAGCATAACCAGAAAAGAAAATTGTTTGTTGCTGGTATGTGTAAAATATATGATACTGAGATGGCTATATCATCCGACAATAATATGTCTGGTGCAACTTCTGTTCATTCGGACATTATGCTTTCAAAATCACCAGTGATCTGCAAGGTATTTCTTGTTCAAATACAGTAAACGGAAATAGGATTCTTCGCTTTAGTGATAGAGGAACTGCCTCGTATGAAGACTCCAACGCACAGGATCAAAAAAGGCTACAGAAGGTTTCAATTCAGCCAGCTCTATCACTGCACAAGCGTTCCCACCACTGAGACAAACCGCAAAGGAAAATTGTCTCAAGAAGGCAGCATTCATCATTCAGGACCCTCACTGCCCAGGAAATGCTCCCTCCTCAGGGAGGAGGCACAGAGGCCTGAAGGGACACACTCAATATGTTATGCCCTTCTGCCATCAGATTTCTGAATGGTCCACGAGCCCATGAACACTGCATTACTTTTCCTCTTTTGCACTGTTTAATTATGCATTTTTATTGCTGCTTATGGAATTATTTTCATGTTTTGCACTGTACTGCTGCCAAAAAGTGACTAATTTCATTATATATGTCATTAATAATGAACCTAATTCTGATTCTGAACAGAGTGGTACAAAAAGGAGGTTATTCTAAATAATTGTAAAGGAAAATATCTTCACAAAGCCCAACATCATGAGCCAAAGGGTTTGTACTGTACTGTAATGTTCTACGTTCTTAAAACTGGATGGACCTTCACTTCTGGCCAATTTTGGACAACGCACTTTAGCAAAGATGTTGAAGCCTTAAAAAGGTTGCCACAGATAGTTAATTGATTGGAGTGAGGGATAAAGGACTTCAGATGTGGGCATGAATTGATTTGGTTAGAAGCAAAAAAACATTTACTGTGCAAAAGCTTGGTTACAGAAGGTAGTGATTTCTTATGATGAGCAAGTACATTAAAGAGATATATTCTTAATGGAGTTAGATATTGTGATCCAGAATGTACTGCCTGAAAGGCAATAGAAACAGATTCAACATGAAAGTTCTAGGGAGGGGTGGGTAAACAAAGGGGAAAAATACATTTTTAAGATAGTGTAGTGAGAAGTGATTGATTAAATAGTTTAACCAAAGAACTAGTGCAACCACAATGGATTAAGGATATCTGTCACGAATCATTCTTTCTACCACTGACTAGTTTTGAATCTTGTTAACCACCTCACCAGAGAAAGAAGCGAAAATCTTCTTTTTCTTGTAAAAGATCAGTGCTTGGAGTAAATTTCTAGACTGCCATTTTCTGGACTAATTTTGCATTTACCAGTTAGATATGGTAATAAATAAATAAATAGTCTATTTCAATCCCTTTTGCTAACAAATTAGAAACACAAAATTGCTTCCACTCTCTATAAGGAGTTTATATGTTCTCCCATGAATGTGTGTGTTTCCTCTGGGTGCTTTGGTTTCCTCCCACAGCCCAAAGATGTACTGGTTGGGAGGTTAATTGGAATTGTAAATTGTCCCATGATTAGGATACAGTTAAGTCAAGGGTTGCTGGGTAGCGTGGCTCGAAGTAAAAAAGGGCCAATAAATAAATAAATAGATATTTTCTAAAAGAGGTGTAAATTAGCCATCATATGTACACAAATAACAGGCATATCCAGGCATCTAGTTAACAATAATGCAAGCATCACACGTATCTCATTGGACTTATGGTTCACCTGATGACAAGACCGTGTGCTGTCAGGCAGCAGAACTAATGTGATCACATATCACTGAGCATTGCTGTTTTACAGGTTCAAGTTGACATTCAGCACTGGAGTTTGTGGCCTAGATTTTGTGAAACTAACAACAGGGAACATTACTGATGTCTGCAATTAATAGTCCATGAAATTGATAGCAACTTCAAGACTTCCGCATATGCATGCCTGAAAATGGAAAATAAAGTTGAAAGCTGCTACTATTATTTCGACACCAGTCTGCAGACCGCTCTCCAATGTTGATCTTAACAGAATTCAATGAGGGAGAGCAAATCACCCAGTTTATGGATGGAAAACACCCGATTATTCTGTGCTGGGTCTGAGGAAGCAGCCATACTCTTTCTTCAATAATTGTAATGGAAACTAGTCAGTATAAGAGGGCCAGCTAAAGCTTCTTTTTTATTTTAAATTTGCAAAGACTTACCCACGGTTCATTAATTTAAAGATACCATTTTAAACTTATCCAAGAAACTTCTTTTAATCAATTGACATAATTTTTAGCAAGTGTTTTAAGGCTCTCTAATGTTTTCCAGGATTTTTGCTTTTGTAATATTTGAATGCTATGAAGTGTTTTGGAAGAGTTCTGTGTATGTTTTAACAACAGTTCTGGTTGAGTTAAAAGTCCAGTTCCAGCTATTGGTTATGAGGCAAATTGAACAGCAGCGTGGTGATTGTCCTGTGACCCAGAACAGATCTGATGCAGCAAAATGACCTTCTGTGTCAGAAGGAAGTTTGGAAGTGTAGGGAAATAAGTCTCTGGCTGAATTTAACCTACTATCAAATACTTCCTCATTTTGTGGGTGGTTTGAAATGCCTCAGAAACAGAAAGGCAGGTAAGAATATGCTACTGAAAAAAATCTCCCAGCTTTTGCCCAAGTGTTCACTGAGACAAAGAGACCAAAAAGAATTCCACATTTTCCTTTACATTCAGGAGCAAATGCTTCCAGCTCATTGCTGATTACAAATTCCAGTCTGCCAGACTTGCTCTGCCAGAACTGTTGCTTCTGTTAGAACTTACTTAATACTTGCACCGGTAACATTCTTTTGTCTTCTGGGTTAATTATGCATTAGCATAACATAACCTATTAACATCTCCAAATTAATATGTAATTTAATTTTGTGCCAATGTAACTTATTCTTGCTGTAATACTAGTCTTTTATACCAAACTTATTGTTGGAGCATCGATACCGATAATTCGCCCATGAACTTGAATTTAGGGAATGACAAAACGATGCTGCGCTTTTTTTTCATTTTATCTTCAAGCTGCTTCTCAAAACAATCAACAGTCTGACTTTTGCACATCATAATTTGAGTAAAAATATCGTGAGTTCTGAATATAGAACCAATAAGACCGCTGGTTTAAAGAAGAATTCTAGTGAGTTTAGTTGGCAATTGAAATCTTAATTTTTGAAAGACAAAGTTTCTTTCAACATTTCTGTATAATGGAACAGATGATATAGTGATGATCCCCACACAAAGAATTATTGAAAAACCTTTGACATCCCGGTCGATCGGGGGCTTATGCTTTATTATCTTAAATCCCTTCTACAATTGCAGACACCCTTTCTGGTCGAGTTAACGGCCAGGCAAGCTGCAGGCAGTCTAAGGATGTAAGGAGAGATGCACTTGCTGTGATGAGTGTTTTGATCCTCGTTTCTGAATGCTAAATGCTCTCTTTATCCGATCACGGAGTTAGGTATTGATTTCCTGGTGAACTGCAAGTACAATCTATGTATTTATTTTATTCGGAGTAGGCCCTTCTGACCCCTTAAGCCATGCCACCCTGACAAATCCGATTAACCCTGACCTAATCTCGGGAGGATTTTCAATTACCAGTTAACCTACCCAGTAGGTCTTTGGACTTTGAGAAGTAACTGAAGTACCTGGGGGAAATCCGCGCACTGCACGGGGAGGGCATACAGAGTCCTTACTGATGGTGCCAGAACTGAACTCCAAGCCCCAGAATGCCTCAAGCTGCAATAATGTTGCTCTAAGTGCTGCACTAGCGTGGAGCTCTCTATTCCATCACAGCATGATAGCTTTATAATGGGGACAGGCTCCACTTGTTCCATTAATGCAAGTTTAACAACATTTATACAACATTTTAAGAGAAATTAAAATAATCTCAGCGCTCTTTAGAAAATAGAACACAAAGCACCAGTGAACTCGAGATGTAATATCAGTAGTTTATTTTCTGTGATTTCAGCGAGAGGCATATGAAGGACATAATGTTAAGTTTTTAAGAGGCTGATTTGGAAGGGGTTGAGCAGGAGGAGGAAGTAAAGTTATAGTTGATTTAGGAAGTTAGAATTCCAACATGACTGTAAATGCCAGAAAATGTTATTTATCAAGTAATACGACACAGAACTCTCAGAATCACCAGACCAAATATTAGTGCTCACAGATGAAGATTGGGAACTTAAATTCAAGGACTCCCTGTGCACTTTTTTATTGTAAGGGCTCCATTGATCAACATATGTTTGTGTTACTAACCTCCCTACTATCATTTAAAGCTACTAGTATTATATCTAACAGTTTGGAATTTCCAAGTCATTATAGTACTTTAAGTCAGTGTTTCAGTAACTTATATTTGCAGAGAGATTAATAGACTGTTTCAATTTGGGTTTGAAAATGAAGGGCTACTGCAAAGTTAGAGTGTCGAAGAGCTACATCGCAACTATTACTTTATAAGACCATGAGACATAGAAGCAGAATTAGGCCGTGCAGCCCATCGAGTCTGCTCCGCCATTCCAATATGGCTGATTTATTATTCCTCTCAACCCCATTCTCCTGCCTCCTACCCGTAACCTTTGATACCCTTACTAATCACCAACCTAGCAACCTCCATTTTAAATCTCCACCTCAAGTGGAGTTCTGTTAATTATTGAATTGATTTAAAGGTTTTGTGGTATGTTTTTGAGGCAGTTGATGGTGGCAGGCTGGATCCAGCCCATGCATACACACTTAGCTTGTCCAGGGCTGAACAGGCAGTGCCCACCCCCCCCCCCCCACTACTCCCCATGCACAATGGGTGTCCCATAAGCAGAACTGTGCTCCTAGTGGTGTGTAGGCATCAGGCTATGAACCTAACGGCCTTAACCCTGACAGACTCTCACAGCTCACTTCTCTCAATGCTTAAAATTTACAAACAGATTCTGTTTTATTTAGAGATACAGCATGGTAACAGGCCTTTTAGGCTCAATGAGCCTGCAACACCCAATTCCACTCATGTGAACAATTAACCTACCAACCTAATTAACAGTACATCTTTCAGATGTGGGAGGAAACTGAAGCACCAGGAGGAAACCCATGTGATCATGGAGAGATCGTACAAACTCCTTACTGACAGAGGAAGAACTGAACCTGGGTGCTGTGCTGTAATGACCTTATACTAAACACTACACTACACCCAATTATCAACAATATAATAATGTTTTAAAAAAATAATAATTTAAAGCACCAGAAAATAATCACAAATAATTAATGATATTGATATAAAGTAAAATAAGTAAACTTTCTACTCTAACTTACTTTATCCATAGCCCAGATAAGTTTAAATATAACACTATTAAAGCACCAATAACACAGGTTCAATTCCATCACTACCTATAAGGAGCTTGTACATTCTCCCCATGACCACATCAGTTTTCTCCCACATTTCAAAGATTTACGGATGAGCAGATTAATTGGTCACATGGGTATAATTTGGAAGTGTGGGCTCACTGGCCCAGAAGGGCTTATTACTGAGCCATATCTCTAAATTTTAAACGCACATTCAAAGTTCAAAGTACATTTATTATCAAAGTATGAAGCTATATACAACCTTGAGATTCATCTTCTCGCAGGCAGCCATAAGACAAAGAATCACAATAAAATCATTGAATAGAGGCATTGATCGTGTGGATAGCCAGAAGCTTTTTCCCGGGGCTGAAATGGCTAACACGAGGGGTCATCGTTTTAAAGTGCTTGGAAGTAGGTACAGAGAGTGGTGTGTACATGGAATATACTGCCAGTGACAGTAGTGGAAGCATATACAATAGCATCTTTTAAGAGACTCTTAGACAGGTACATGGAGCTTAGTAAAATACAAACCCCATTTCCAGAAAAGTTGGAATATTTTCCAAAATGCAATAAAAACAAAAATCTGTGATATGTTAATTCATGTGAACCTTTATTTAACTGACAAAAGTACAAAGAAAAGATTTTCAATAGTTTTACTGACCAACTTAATTGTATTTTGTAAATATACACAAATTTAGAATTTGATGGCTGCAACACACTCAACAAAAGTTGGGACAGAGTTAAAATAAGATTGAAAAATGCACAGAATTTTCAAGTAACACCGGTTTGGAAGACTCCACATTAAGCAGGCTTGACTGGGTATAAAAGTAGCATCCATCAAAGGCTCAGTCTTTGCAAGCAAGGATGGGTCGTGGCTCACCCCTTTGTGCCAAAATTCCTGAGAGAATTGTTAGTCAGTTCAAAAGGAACATTTCCCAATGCAAGATTGCAGAGAATTTAGGTCTTTCAACATCTACAGTACATAATATTGTGAAAAGATTCAGAGAATTCAGAGACATCTCAGTGTGTAAAGGGCAAGGTCGGAAACCACTGTTGAATGTGTGTGATCTTTGAGCCCTCAGGCAACACTGCCTAAGAAACCGTCATGCTACTGTGACAATTATAGCCACCTGGGCTCGGGAGTACTTCGGAAAACCATTGTCACTTAACACAATCCGTCGCTGCATCCAGGAATGCAACTTGAAACTGTATTACGCAAGGAGGAAGCTATACATCAACTCTATGCAGAAACGCCGGCAAGTTCTCAGGGCCCGAGCTCATCTCAGATGGACCAAAAGACTGTGGAACCGTGTGCTGTGGTCAGATGAGTCCACATTTCAGCTAGTTTTTGGAAAAAACTGGCGTCAAGTTCTCCGTGCCAAATATGAAAACGACCATCCTGATTGTTATCAGCGAAAGGTGCAAAAGCCAGCATCTGTGATGGTATGGGGGTGCATGAGTTGCATGTATGTGAAGGTACCATTGACTCTGAGGCATATATTAGGATCTTAGAGAGACAAATATTGCCATCAAGGCGACGTCTCTTCCCGGGATGTCCATGCTTATTTCAGCTGGACAATGCCAGACCACATTCTGCACGGGCTACAACAGCATGGCTTTGACTGACCTGCTGCCAGTCCAGATCTATCTCCTATTGAAAATGTATGGCGCATCATGAAGAGGAGAATCAGACAACGGAGACCACGGACTGTTGAGCAGCTGAAGTCTTATATCAAGCAAGAATGTACAAAATTTCCAATTGCAAATCTACTACAATTAGTATCCTCAGTTCCAAAATGATTAAAAAGTGTTATTAAAAGGAAAGGTGATGTAACACAATGGTAAACATGCCTCTGTCCCAACTTTTGTTGAGTGTGTTGCAGCCATCAAATTCTAAATTTGTGTATATTTACAAAATACAATTAAGTTGGTCAGTAAAACTATTGAAAATCTTTTCTTTGTACTTTTGTCAGTTAAATAAAGGTTCACATGAATTAACATATCACAGATTTTTGTTTTTATTGCATTTTGGAAAATATCCCAACTTTTCTGGAAATGGGGTTTGTAGTTGGTTATGCAATAGGGTAATTCTAGGCAGTTTCTAGAGTAGGTTACATGGTCAGCACAACATTGTGGCCCAAGGGACCTGTAATATGCTGTAGATTTCTATGTTCTAATTCATGAGAAATGCTACATCACAAAGACCATCAAACATCCAATGTGCGAGAAAAGAGCAAGTTGTGTAGACAGTAAAAAAAGATAAAGCAATAATATGTAGATCATGAACTGCAGAGTCCCTGAAAGGCACAGAGCAGGTTCAGCACTGGGGTGAAGGCCAATGCCTGCAGGCTGCAGCTGCAGAATCAGTTTCGTGCTGATGCAAGTGAAGCCTCACAGGATTAATGTCAGCACACTGGCCCTTGGTGTAAAGCTGAAGGGTTAGGTCTGAAGTGCATGTGACCACTCTCCCCAGCATGTCTGAATTATTCCACCACTGGCCAAGAGGGTGAGTTCAGCTGTGCAAAAGGAGATCAGATGCTCTATCAAGAGAAAATCTGCAGGTGCTGGAAATCCAAGCAGCACACACAAAATGCTGGAGAAACTCAGCAGGCCAGGCAGCATGGAAATAAAAGAGTAAAAAGTCAACATTTAGGGCCGAGACCTATCCTGGTGAAGGGTCTCAGCCTGAAACGTCAACAGTTTACTCTTTTCCGTAGATGCTGCCTGGCCTGTTGGGTTCCTCCAGCATTTTGTGTGATCAGATGCACTGTCACCTTTTCTCCAAGTAGGTTTGAACTTCATTGTTGAGTGAAGCATATAGACATTTGAGATTAGTTGAACGTTGGCAGCTCAATACGTCCCAATAATTTGTTCAAATGGAAAAAGTACTAAATGCTGGAGGAACTCAGCAGGCCAGACAGCATCTGTGGAGTGGAATAAACACTCGATGTTTTGGGCTAAGACCTTTCAACAAGGCCCAAAACAGCAACTGTTTATTCCTATCCTCAGATGTTGCCGTATGTGGTGAGTTCCTCTGACCTTTTGTGTGTGTTGCTTTGAACTTGCAGCATCTGCAGAATCTCTCGTGCTTATGATTTGTTCAGCTCTACATTTATAGCAATGGTTACCAATTCTTTTAGCCAACAACAAAATGAAATGATGTGCGAAGCTTCTGCTGTCTGGATCAGGGCACAATGGAATTTTCCATTCTCTGTTTTTGGTGGGGTTGTAGAGCAAGATTATGGTATATTTATGTAAACAGAGGATGAAAGGTTGTACATTTGTGCAGTATATTTTCCAAATCCAGGGCAGTCTATACAGATGCTTGACAGTCAAAGAAGTGCTCACTTGACATATATTGTGGAAAATGAAGTAACCAATTTGACTGCAGTAATCAGTGTGGTAAAAGCAGATAATCTGTTTTACTGAAGTTAGTTAAGGAGTAAATATTTGTTAAGCACGTCAGGAGGCATCTATGAGGGAATAAACAGTCTACGTTTCAAGCTAAGAGCCTTCGTCAGGATCCAGGACTCCATAGATGCTGCCTGACCTGCCAAGTTCCTCCAGCATTTTGCGTGTGTTGTCTGGATTTCCAGCATCTGCAGAATCTCTTCTGTTAATATTTGCTAAGAATTTCTTTGTCCGTCAAAGCACATGGTGCAACATATGTCTGCAATACAAGTCTGGATTCCACCTTCAGGGTTTATTTCATGTGTTGAAGATGTCTTCATATCCACAGAAATATTTAAAATCCGTAATACTGTCTGAAGTCAGAAGGAATGAAAATGTGCACTTTTAGAAGTTAATTTTCTGTGTTAGAGTTGGCTTGGCAGTAACAGCATAGTTATATCTTTAAAAGTTTACTTATATTTTATTGGACGAGATTCAACATTTTCTGGAAAAGAATGAACCTTATTTGGAAGGAATGAAACTCCACATTCATGAATTTATTTTTCAGCACCAGAGAGGCAGTAATTAGACTCATCATTCATAATTGACTGGAAAGCCTTTAACACTTTCTGGTGTGTTTAGTTGGCTATCTGTCAATTAAACATTTCAACTTCACACCCTTCCGTCTATTTGAATAGCAAATTTTTGGAGAGATGGCAAGCTTCTGGTGGAGCAGGCACCTTGACATCAACTTCCTAATTTAACTGTGCTTGCTGATTTGTAGTCTGATTTATGTTTTAGTAATGGAGGTGCTGATAACATCAAGTTTATTTAACAGCTAATTCCAGGTCATTGGATTTTGTCAATTGTATTTTGTGCCCTAGAATTTCCTTGGTGCCTAAAGTTAAATGGATGACCAGTGAACTTTTAAGTTGTGAGCCCAGTGCTTGGAACTCACTGTCACTCAAAGTCCAAGCAGTTAGGGGCAACTGGCTCATTCTTTCATCTTCTGCCCCGTGCAAGGTGTGTGAGGGAAACCAGTTAAGTCTAGAATCCTGAATGGGCTTGAACTGCAAACCACAAAAACTATTGATACATCCATGAAATTGGCATCCAGATGCATGTAGAATGTTATTGCACACTTTATTTATTTATTGAGAGGTAGCGTGGAATGGACCCTTTCAGCCCTTCGAGCTGCCCCACCCAGCGACCCACGATTTAACCCCAGCCTATTTTACAACGACTAATCAACCTAAGGATCTGTACGTCTTTGGAAACCAGAGCACCCAAAGGAAACCCATGCAGTCATGGGGAGAACGTACAAACACCTTACAGACAGCTGCAGGAATTGAACCTGGGTCGCTGGTACTGTAAAGCGTTGTGCTGACCACTATGCTATCATGCCGTTATGTGGTCACCTTCCTGTGCACGGAGGAACCTGGAATAAAAAAATATAGAATTTCAAATTTCAAAGTAAGGTTATTATCAAAGTTCATATATAACATCATATATTACTCTGAGGAATAATTGTGCCAATATCATTCTCTATTTGAGATAACAATTGCATTTCTAGAACACCTAGTTGTCCTTAAAGCACTTTGGATGTTCAGAAGGGCATATGAAGGGTGAATAAACTCTACTCAGGCTTCCAGCCGGGTATGGGCATCAATTTTAACCGGCATTTCAATGACAACATCTGCCACCTTTATCATGGATTATGCCTGAGCATGTCTCATCTGGTGGCATTTATATCCCTGTTGTCTGTCACTTCTGATTGGTTAGTCCTCATCCAATCAGGTTTCCATTGTCCCACCTTGTTTACAGTCGAATTCCAGTTCTTACTCAGAGCAAGACCTTCATCTTTGTTAAAATTCTTTTCCTCTAGTTTTATTTCAATGACTTGCTTCACCTGTTGGTCTCACTCTAAGTAAGAACTAGAATTTGATTGTAAACAAGATGGGATTGTGGAAACCTGATTGGACTAACCAGTCAGGGATGGACGATGGGGGTATAAATACCACCAGACTGAACATGCTCAGGCATCATCCCTGATGATGATGGCAGAGTTTGACATAAAAATGGTGTTTAAATTGATACCTCTATCTGACTGGAAGACTAAGAAGAGTTTATTCATCATATACGCTGGGAGAGCACTAGATCCTTTATCGATATGAAAGGTCTTCCATAAATGCAAGTCTTCCTTTCTTTCGTATGTGAAGTATCTATTTTCAGCACAACTGTGACTGTATATTATAAGTCAACTAAAGTTCATTAAAATTAAAAGGAGCAAGACCTTAAAATAAAATTTCACATTACACTCCAACTTAATACTAACACAATATAAATTGAAAAATGTGGAATGTGAGGGTTTTAAATTAAGTTCACCCTCAGTTACCAGAAAGACATTGCAATAGTCACCTCTATCCAAAGTTAAAGATTGCAGAGTTCCTTTTTCCCTCATGATAGATCAGCAGAGCAATATATTCTGCAAATATCCAGCTTGCATTACTCAAATAACTAGAGGTTACTGAGGTCTGGACTAATAATCCAAAAATCTCAGTTCAAATCCCAATAAGGCAACTGTGGAATTTAAATTCAATAGAAATATCTGGGATTTACACAAATAAACAAAAACTAGTTTTGGTAATGATGACCACAGACTGTTGGATTGTGGTAAAAGATCAACTGGTTTGCTAATATCCTAAGGGAAGAAAATCTACCATCTTTATCTGATCTTATTAGAAAGTGACTCCAGACTCACCTCATCTGGCTCACCCTAAAAGCCCTCCAAAATGCCCTGGATGGAGGAAACATACCAGCGCTTTTCAAAAGGATAAGAGATTTTGAAAGATGAATTTTTGTGCATTTTGTCCTAGTTGTGTCATAGTTGTGCATTTATCTTTGAACCAAAACAAAATATAATGCGATCAAAGCCACTCAGGCAACAGATGCAGTTTTGGTCACTGTTCCCTGGAATTTTGGATGAGTGAATCATGCCCCTGCCTTTCACTAGCCTGATCATTTATAGAGTGGAAGGTGATGAATAGCTGCCTGCACACACTTCTTTATCGAAGACTGGGCCATTGTACATGGTACAAATCAAATAATTTTTTTAGAAAAATTGGAAGAGGAGAAATGTGTAAAAATAATAATAATATGGAAAGATATTCCTTGTAAATGCTTTGATTTAACTGCAGGATATGTTTCCATAAACAAACGGTACTAGCAGGTACTATTTGGTTATAAAAACAGGAAAATAAATCTAACACGGTATACAAATATTTATGAATAAGGTAAAATACGGTAAATGAAATAAAGAGTTTCAAAAGTTGCTGGTACTTTTATCGGATGAATAGTAGTTAAACAAATCTATCAAATAAATGGCACTTGTGAAGTATATCAATTCCCAGTCCACTTATAAACAAGAGCTAGGTGAAGCACCATTTGGCATTTATGCCCTTTAACCCAAGGATTTAGAATAATCACCTTTTTTGTGAAAACTGTCATTTATAGAATGTTAATATTGCTGCAGGAAGTTTTACCAATTACATTTTTCACCTTGACGGACATAAAATTACAAGAAAAACACACAGACAAATGGAAGGATTGTTTCAGATCATTCACTCATTTTCATTTGAATGCTTTTATATTGGAGCTATCTATTTATTTTCAACAACCGCACTAATTAAAACAACAGTCTGACAAAGAGTAGAACTCCTGAATTGTCCACAAATGTGCTGAAAACCTGTTCTCAGAACAATGCATTGAATTCTGGATGCAATAAGTTGTGTTCTGGGGGCACAATCATTTGTACAAAATTGGCGGCCTGTTTTGCAATGCAGTCCAAGATCTAGACTAAGATCTAGAGTGCAACTGGAAAAAACTCACTTCACTTGCAACAGCTGTGGAAGTTGGAAATCTGAAATTAACATGGAATATGTTGCAACTATCCAAAATTCCATTGCAAGGTCAGCAATAGGGAACGTTAACTCTGTTTCTCACTACACAATTACTTTCAGCCGGAGGCCTACAATTTACATGAATTAGTGTGTGATTTCAAGTGCAAGCTATGCATTATATTAATTTTAGCTGGACTAGATAATGCTTGCAATCATTTCTCTAATAATCACTCTGAATGGAAAATTGGATCAGGGACTTTATACATGATTCATCATAATAAACCCGACCCTCACTGAATGCTTATCATCAAATTAAGAGCACATGATGCAGGCACACCAGATGACACTGTCTCCTTGATATCTTGCACGCAGCATCTGCCAGCCTCAGTTTTCAATGGTCAGGATGATTGAAAATGCATCAGTGGTTGTCCCCTCATTGTTAACAGTCATTTTGCATAATATCAGTGAGAGTTGTTTGCTGTAATCTTTGCCTTATCCTATGTGGGGCAAAGGCTATTGTAGGATTGATTTGATAGGGCAGAGCACTGTATGGAGGAAATACAAGAGACCACCATGCATAACCACAGGAGATTCTGCAGATGCTGGAAATCCAGAGAAACACACACAAAATGCTGAAAGAACTCAGCAGGTCAGGCAGCATCTATGGACAGGAATAAACAGTCCAAGGTTTGAGCCAAAACCATTGTAACCCTTACCTATATCTTCTTCTTCAGCTGTCCATCGATTTTGATGCTGGCTGTGCTGAGAGTTTAGTTTCTGCAGGCACGTTTATGGGCCAGAAGACCAGCACTGAATCGGCACTGTCTCCCACATCGGTTGCATTTGTGATTTGACTGGTCTAGCACCAAATGTCTGCGTTCATGACCTGCTTCATATTTATTCTGCCTTTTCTCCTCGATAGCTGGGATTGACTTCTTGACAATGCAGCGCCAACTTCTTCTGTCCAAAGCATCTTTCTCCCAGGTGTTGACATTCATGTCAGTGTTCTTCATATGGAGCTTGAGCACATCTTCGTAGCGCAGCTTCTGACCACCAGGCTTCCTCTTTCCTTCAGGTAGCTCGCCATAGGAAACAGCTTTGGGTAAACGATCATCGTTCATCCTTGTGACACGACCAGTCCAACGTAGCTGAGAAGCTGTGATGAGCGATTCTGCACTGACTGTCCCAGCACGTTTAAGCACCTCCACATCTGGTACCCTCTCTTGCCAGTTGATGGGTAATATTTTCTCATCTTCACTGTATTTCTTATGCAGCTAATCGGCAGCCCTCAAGAGAAAGCCACTTAAGGTCACTTTTGCCCACAAAGATCAAGTAGCCGTGAGCTGTTTGTGCAGCTCCTGATGCAACTGGACAAGTCCTATTTTAGACACGATTCTTCATGAAAATATCCTGTACTCTTAATGTGTTATTGTAAAACTTGAGAAGTTGTGCAAGGAGGTCTGACTGTAGGACTGGGCGTCTGCACAGCATGCTGTGCATATTTTGGGTACCGAATAAAGTGAAAAATCCAATATCCAGACACAAGCAAGTATTTTCAGCATTTTTTTTCAGTTGGCACTTCATTTGGGACCATTGGTAACCATCAAAGAGATTCACCCATAAAACTCAGACCCAAATCCACGATGTGAGATTCCATTGTTTTTCCAGGAATTGCTTTGTTCAGATCTATGAATTTATATAAGAAAACGTATCACATTAGTGCAAAGGCATTCCATCATCTTGCATGTATTTATGATACTGAAGTGTATACAAAAATATGTGAATGAATAAGCTGATATGCTAAAATAAATATTCATGTGGATAACTGACTATAAGCCAAATTTGCTGTGTTAAAAATACAGGGGTTTTCTTACTTTGCAGAAAAGTGAATTTAAATGAATGCATGGTTATTAACCTGCACATAAACCAAACCATTTATATAAAAACACCCACACAAAGTTTCATTCATTTAATCTGAAATAGTATTATATAATTGCTTTTCATATAAGACTGTAGTCTGCTAGACACTTAGGTATGCATTCTAGACTAAGAGGACTATAGTACTTAACTGAAGTAATTTAATACTTATAATATTTCAGATTTTTTTGGCAAATGAAATTTGGTTTTAAACTTGCCAAATTTATATGACTAACCATATTTGCTGCATTAGCACAGTTTCAAAATTTTCATACTTCCCAATCAGCCTTTAATATTGTCACAGGTTCCAAAGACATTTAGAAGCCTTTTACATAAACATAATTGACTACTGTGCCTTTTAAAACACAAGGATTATCATCTGGAATCATAAATTCATGATAAAAATACAGTAACTCATGGCTGTTTTTCTTTCGGAGTTGGTATCGCATTTCACGGCATTACCGCGATGCACAAATAATGAGATGCCTGTCTGTTGTGTAATATGGCACATAAAAAACTTTCAAATATTGATGTCTTTTTCAAGATAGTTCCTTTAGGTCCATATGAGGGCACTGCATAAACATCTTATGTTATTCCTTAAAGATGCCAATATAGGCACTTATTTAAATAAGATAAAAGAAAATAAGGAAATTGATCAATGAAAGTATTAGTGGCGAGCCTTTCTTCAACTGCTTTAACTTTCCAGTCCTATTGACATTTTTATTGCTTACAGGGTGTACAGCAACAGAATCTACTTAGAATGCTAACATGTGGAGCACAAACCTGCCACTACATATAAGTACCGTAGATTCCGGACTACAGAGCGCACCTGATTAAAAGCCGCTGGCTCTAATTTTAGAAATAAAATCAATTTTTTAATTGTAAAGGCCGCACCGGATTTTAGGCCGCACCGGATTTTAGGCCGCACCGGATTTTAGGCCGCACCGGATTTTCGGCCGCAGGTGTCCCACGTTGTAATATGAGATATTTACACAGAAAGATATTACACGTGAGGATTTTTTTAACTTTTAATTAAATCCATATGGTAACAAAAACAAATATATATTGCAAATGCTTTTTTTCGAACCGTGCCCGTAACGCGGCTACTTTTAAATATACGTTGCGTATACTTCTTTACTGAACAACATTCCAATATCTCCTAACGACTGGTAAAAAATATATATACTGCAGCCTACCAGGAAAAGTTATTGATCACCTTTAACTTAAAAGCAGCGTTCGCTCAGATCCAAAGCCGCTCGCGTAATGCGCTCCCTCCCTCCGTCCCGTTTCATCGCAAACCGGCATTTTCCCACAAGACACCGCGAAACCAGGTGTGACGTCAAAGCATCCCGCGATGTAGTACAGAAAACAAATATAGTTAAAACTCTTCTAACTTTAACTAGAAAATGAATTACTAAGCGAAAATATTATAAACTAAGTAACTGCCATAAGGCAGCACAATGCTTCGAGTGTTTTCCATGTTGATGAGGGTGAGTACAAATGACTGATTTACAATAATTTAATTGTGAAAGTGCGCTTGATTTATCGTACAATTTCATTGGACCTCTGTGAACTACTCATCAATTTTATTGGTCTACTGTTATGAGGCAAAATGTTTACGAGGCAGCATGAAAAAAATCATGTATTAGCCGCTCCGGATTAAAGGCCGCAAAGTTCAAAGCTGTTCAAAATGTGGGAAAAAAGTAGCGGCTTAAAATCCGGAATCTACGGTAAGTCACTCCCTCAGCTTTTTGTCATAACAGGAGGACATCTCATTCACACAGGACACAGCTTAATTTAAGATTAATACTCTGATGAACTCCTAATGTGCTGCAGCTGGCCACTTGGGAATGTTTTACCAATAGTTACATTTCCAAAATACTTTGTCAATGAAGGAATCGACTAGCCTCCATTGTCAATTTAACTAATGGTCTGTCATAAGGAATGCACAATTACTGCTGAGACCTTAGTAATTGTTAGTCCATTCCCTCACAACAGATATCCAGATTTCAAGATTAAGATGCACTGTATCTATATTTAATGGCTGCATTTGAAACCGGTTTCTTAAGGTTGGCATAGCTAGGGGAGGTAGTGGGAGTATGCTCCCACTACCTACTGAATGCTCCCAATGGCATGTGACTCAAATTATCTCTGACAACCAAGTCCAGCTCCTGGCCTTCACGTGTGGCTTAGCTGCTGAGCCTGGCTGAACCATTTCTACTGACAGGAGAAGGGGCAAAGGTGGATTACTGACGCCTTAAAATTAGTCGCTTTGGGTAAATGGGGCTCATCAGCCATGGTTGGCAGCTTGTCTAGGAGAAGGAAGTCTCTGATCTGAAACCTCCGCTGCCTTGTAGCCATACCCACCCATGGGGAAGTGTTCGGGAGTATACCCTGAGGAGAAATCCGGAGCTGGAGTCCCTATGCCAGTTCTATGTTGAGTTCAACGCTGACTGGCAACTTCTGCGACGCCACTGGTGCCAAACTGTATAGATCTCTGCCGTTCCTTTGGATTCATCAGCTGCATGGAGAGGGGGAGCCCGCTGCACGGGCTTGTCCTCCATATTGTAATACCCTGGCTTGCATACTGGCTGGCATATCATGTAGACAGCTAAAACACAATGTCCATGGTTGGCCCCAGTCATTTGACACATAGCTGACAATTCGGCTGAAATGTTCAGGTGTTGCCAATAGTTAAATGTTTCAGATGAAGCAATAAATATAAATGTGCTATTTATACATGCCAAAGGAATCATCACTATCAATCAGTAGGGTTTATAATTCAAAGAACTTAAAATTTATCTATGTTGCTTTAAAGGCTTTGAAAACATACTAACTGGACACATCAATGTGCTTTTCCTGTGAACTGTTCATAACCCAGACTGTTCACAATTTGGAACAGTAGCCACAAAACTCGTTCCCACACAGTAGAAGATGCCTGCAACCTCATAGCAGCAAGGATCCAACAAATCCATTCAACCCGTCTCCGAAACCCTCATTTATAAATACAGGCTGCTCATACAGTAAGTTGGACATACAGTACTGTGCAAATGTCTTTAGGCACATATATATAGCTAGGGTCCCTAAGACTTTTGCACAGACTGTATATCATGTTTTTCCAGTTACCAATTAAAGTGCCTTGAAAAAGTATTGAGCTCCCAGCCCTTTATTCACATCAATGAGTATTACAACCAAGGACTTTGATCAATTTAGCTGAGAATCTTTATTTGTGAATCACATAATCCTTTTTTCACAGTACAGCCCAAAAAAAGAAGGAAAATTGTAAATAAGGAAAAACTAAAAATCCAAAGCAACACACACAAAATGCTGGAGGAACTCAGTTGGCCAGGCAGCATCTGTGGAAAAGAGTAAACAGTCAACGCTTCAAGCCAAGACCCTTCATCGGAATTTTTCCAGCATTTTTTGTGTGTTGTTTTGGATTTCCAGCATCTGCAAACTTTCTCATATTTGTAAAAATTCAAAAACTGAAATGTCAGCAGTTCAAAAAGTATTTATGCCCCTTCGTTCAGTACTTAGATGACCATCTGCCGCAGCTATCACAGCCAGTGGTCTTTTTGGATAAGTCTCTATTAGCTTTGCACAAAATGATGGAGAAAGATTTGCCCATTCCTCCTTACAAAATTGCTCAAGCTGTGCCAAGTGGTTGGGGAGCGGTGGTGGACAGCAATTTTGAGGTCTTGCCAGAGACGTTTGATCGCTTAAGGTCAGGACTCTGACTGGGCCACTCAAGGACATCAATTTTATTCATTTGAAGCTGTCCCATGGTTACTATGGTAGTGTGCTTTGGGTCATTATCCTGCTGAAAGATGAACGTCCTTCCCAGTTTAAACTTGCTGGCAGAGGCTAGCAGGTTTTTATCCAGGATCTCTCTGTATTTAGCAGCATTCATCTTCTGTCAATCCTGACCAGATTTCCAGTCTCTGCTGCTGAAAAGCTTCCTCACAGCACGATGCGACCTCCACCATACCTCACAGTAGGGTTGGTATTACATGGCTGAGACATAATATTAGGTTTACACCATGTACCATAAGACAGAAAGTTCCAATTGAGTCTCATCTGATCATAAGACCTTCTTCCACATCTTTACAGTATCTTCTAAGTGACACTTTGCAAAGTCTTTATGGGCAAGGATAAGTTTTTTTTTAGCTAGGACTTCTTCCTTGCTACTCTTCCATAAATACCATTTCAGTGCAAGGCCCTAGAGATTGTGGAGTCATGAATATTACCTCCAGTTGTATCCTCTGACTCCTATAGCTCACTCAGAGTGACTGTTGTTTATTATTTATTGTAATGCCTGCACTGTTTTGTGCTCTTTATGCAGTCCTAGGTAGGTCTGTAGTCTAGTGTAGTTTTTTTTCTGTGTTGTTTTTTACGTAGTTCAGTCTAGTTTTTGTACTGTTTCATGAAACACCATGGTCCTGAAAAATGTTGTCTCGTTTTTACTGTGTATTGTACCAGCAGTTATGGTCGAAATGACAATAAAAAGTGACTTGACTTGACTTGATAATAGCCTCTCTTACAAGTGTCATTCTTCTCCGGCAACTAAGTTTGGAGGGGCAGTCTGACCTAGGTGGTATGGCTTCGGTTTCATATTTTTTCCACTTTTTCACAGCGGACTGTATTGAGCTCCAAAGTATGTTTAGTCCCTTCAGGTGGTCTTGTACCCTTCCCCTGATTTATGCTTCTCTACTATCATTTCCCTGACTTGTCCTGAATGCTCTTTTGTCTTTATTTTGGTTTGGTCTGTTGAAAATCTACCCTACTGTTAGACCTTACAGAAGGAAGGGGTATTTATGCAGAAGATCCTTCAATTTTCTACATCAACAAATTGGGTGAGTTAGTAAGATAGGAAAGTTAAAGTGTCCTTGTTCATCAGTCACTGAAAGTAAGCATGCAGGTACAGCAGGCAGTGAAGAAAGCTAATGGCATGTTGGCCTTGATAACAAGGGGAGTTGAGTATAGGAGCAAAGAGGTCCTTTTGCAGTTGTACAGGGCCCTGGTGAGACCACACATGGAGTATTGTGTGCAGTTTTGGTCTCCAAATTTGAGGAATGACATTCTTGCTATTGAGGGAGTGCAGCGTAGGTTCACAGGGTTAATTCCTGGGATGGCAGGACTGTCATATGTTGAAAGATTGGAGTGACTGGGCTTGTATACACTGGAATTTAGAAGGATGGGAGCGCATCTGATTGAAACATATAAGATTATTAAGGGGTTGGACATGCTAGAGGCAGGAAACATGTTCCCTATGTTGGGGGAGTCCAGAACCAGAGGCCACAGGTTAAGAATAAGAGGTAAGCCATTTAGAACAGAGTTGAGGAAAAACATTTTCACCCAGACAGTTGTGGATCTGTGGAACGCTCTGTCTCAGAAGGCAGTGGAGGCCAATTCTCTGGATGCTTTCAAGAAAGAGTTAGACAGAGCTCTTAAAGATAGCAGAGTCAAGGGATATGGGGAGAAGGCAGGAACGGGGTACTGATTGTGGATGATCATGTCACAGTCCCTTCTGGCAATCACACACCTGGCTATTTACCTCAGGAATTGGGCCTCAATCCCCTCGTTTAGTTCCAATCATTCCCAGGTTCCACTAACTACAAATATCTGCTTTCCATCAGCAAATGCAGTATAAAAATCCTGCAAGCACACCAAGGAGCTGCCAGTTCATTGGTCGACTCCTGTACGAGTAACCTCGTTCCATGGTTCTTAGGACTATCAGCTCTAGTCTAGCGTCGTTCCTGAATTCTCTACTAAAACCAAGACTCCGGGTAAAGACTCCCTTGGCACCAGTTCCACACTCACTACGACCGTAACGCCTCCCCATTCGGTCCCCACGCCCGTTCCACCACCACGTCCTTGTAACAGATCAGCCATGATCACAGTGAATGGCGGTGCTGTCTCGAAGGGCTGAATGGCCTACTCCTGCACCTGTTGTCTATTGTCTATTAACATAAGGGGATGAATACTTTCTTAGCCTTACAATTTTGGTCTTGAATTTTCAGTAAATTGTTGCCAGGTTTTGGATTTTTTCTTTGATTTGACATGATGCACAAGGTTTTGTAGATTTACTCAAATATATTTTAAATTTAGTAAATGAGACAGTAAAATGTGAAAATGGTTGTGGGAGTTGAATACTTTTTCCAGGCACTGTAACACTTAACACTACTGAGCTAATACAAACTCCTATCTCTGTTTCCCAACCGCCTTCGTATTTTAACCAATACACAGTACTGTGCAAAAGTCTTAGGCACTTTAGCTATATGTATATGTCTCTAAGACTTTTGCGTAGTACTGTGTATTTCCAGTAAGATGGCAGCACTCCTGGCAGCAGCTACTCTGGGTCCAATCAAAGGTGATTTTCTTCATCTTGTATGTCTTTTTAAAATCACAATTCACTGCTGGAGACATCAGGTACTGCAGTACTAGCCCATTAGTAAGTTCCTTGATAGCAATGGAGTTGGGCTTATCAAGTACTGTTATTGTGTTGGCAGCTGGACTTGTCGTGACCATTTTATGATGTGCAGTGTGAGTGATTGTCTTGGATGTTTTTATTGTGATCACAATTGGTAATGTGGAATACCATAAGCCTGGTTCATTGGCTACACTGACAATAGGGGAGCTGTGTTGCTTCGGTTGTGGTGAGGTCTAGGCCGAGGCCATGGGGTCACCTGTTGCAGCCGTCCAGGAGAAGCGATGCCAAGGCAGTGAGAGAGGGCTGGAATCCATAGTTGGGATGGGGGCTGGTTCCACCCATTAGTGCTGCTCTCCAATATTCACACGGTAGAAGAACAAACTGGGCCAGGACAAATTATCATCAACTCTACTGTCGCACCACTCAGGGACTTGGGCTATATTATATTTGTTGTTCTTTGTGACTGTATGCTTTACTGAAATTGTAATCATATGTGCTATGTACTATGTGTAAGTTGCTGTGTGCTGCTGGCATTGTCTTTTGCACCGTGGCTCCAGATGAACACTGTTTCATTTGGCTATATTCCTACATAGTTGAATGACAATTAAACTTGAACTTGAAATTTGGGTGTTTATAAGGTTGGTAGGACCTGTATTTTGCCTCATGAAACAGAACTAGAAACGTACCCAGTCACTTCAATCAACACAATAATCATGTACTTGTGAAACTAACTTTCTCTCCGAGAATCATACAAAACATGTGTACCTTAAACTCATCCATCCTTCAAACTTCTCTGTCCAGGCACATAAACCATTTCCTGGCCTCTTATATCACTTTTCAATACCAGGATAAACTATGCAGAGTCCCTTATTGATTTTAAGTATTTTAAACCTTTTAATCTTTTTAAAGAGATTCTCTTGCATCCATAGAAGGATGTAGCAAGAGTCAGACGCACTCAATGCCCACTTTACTAGCTTCACCTGATCAGCCAATCATGTGCCAGCAACTCAATTCATAAAAGCATGCAGACATGATCAAGAGGTTCATTTGTTGTTCAGACCAAACACCAGAATGGGGAAGAAGTGTGATCTAAGGGACTTTGACTATGGAATGATTGTTGGTGCCACGCAGGGTGGTGTCTCAGAAATGGCTGATCTCCTGGGATTTTAGTGCACAGCAGTCTCCAGAGTTTACAGGGAATGGCGCAAAAAACAAAAACAAAAATACAGTGAGTGGCAAGTGACAATTCTGACGGCAAAAATTCCTTGTTAGTGAGATGATGCCAGAGGAGTATGGTCAGACAAGTTCAAGCTGACAGGAAAGTGGCAATAACCCAAATAACCATGGATTACAACAGTGGTGTGAAGAAGAGTATCTCAGAATAGACAACCCATCATGCCTTGAAGTGGATGGCCTACAGCAGCAGAAGACAGCGAATGTACACTTAGTGGCCACTTCATTAGATGCAGGATGTAACTAATAAAGTGGCCACTGAGTGTATATCTCAATTACAGTAATTCATTTTGTATTTACACTATTTTACATTTTTAATTGATATCATAAGATCCAAAGCAAAGCAAGCAGATATAAGGGAAAGATTAATGAGAATGTGTGCAAGAATATGTGCACTAGTAAAGAATCTCTTATGCTGATATTTTGAGTTGCAGAACATTCTTCTCAAGTTTACTCATCCAATAAGCATACTGGATGGGAAAATGTGGGAACACATCCAGGCTTTGTAGATGATCATCATATTGGAATCATGGATGTTTGAATGCCTGAGGACACGGGATTTGTAAATTATTTGATATTTGCTTTTAAAGCAAGCAGAAAAGTTAGTTAAGAGAAGTTTCGCGTCAAACATATCACCCAAGTAAACTGGAGGTACGGTGAGGTGGATGTCTCAGAGATTAAAAAATGAATGCAGACCATTTTCTCACATCAGATACTAAAGAGCTTCATTTAAATTTGATTTGAGTTTGGCACAGGCAAGGTTTCTGGCATTGAATTCAAAGAAAAATACAGTGATGATACATTAACAGGAAGAACTGTTTTCCAGATATGGCTAATTCAGCCTCTCATGGGAAAGCCATGTCACCAACTACAGTAAGTGATAATTAGACACAAAAGGGAATTTCCATTCTGAGCTGACTGCTAACATGCTATAATTTTCATTGTGTTTGTGTACTGTAACATACTACAGATTGCCTCAGTAATCCTTGAGGGGATATTTGAATACAATGCAAATCTGCAAATAGTCTGAATTTATTTTTGTACTCAGGAAGCTCTAAATGAAAATGTGTGATTTCACAGAAGTGAATTTAATTTTATTTTAAAATTAAAGTTAATTTTAAAATAAAAATTAATTTAATTTAATTTTTAAATAATAATTTTATGGACGTGTTCTTGAAAATTATTGTTAATTAAATACAGGTGGGGGAGGATATTACACTCAATGGAAATCAATGATTGAAAGTGAATCAAAATGGACCGTGAAAATAAGTGGGCCAGTAGTATCTCAGAACCTTAACAGGAAGACACTAAATTGGAACGTATGCGTTATATTTAAGTGTGGACTTCAGCCAGACTACTGGGCCCATCTGAGACGCATGGGCCATTTATATTGCAGAACTGTTTCCCTGAGCCACTTTTCCTGTGAAGAATCCCAGTCCCACTGTAGTTCAACCAGCCTTGTTAGGATTGTGTTACAGTTTCTGCAGCAGGCCAGTTTGTTATTTGAGTCCATTTCAGTGCTGTTAAACTCTATAGGTTGCTGATAACTAACAACAAAATGTCACCTGCCCGTTAGTGAATGGGTTGCTATGTGGTGCCATCTTTTTGTGGGGGCCATTGCCCTGATGCTTGTACTGGAGTTCAAATCAACACAGCTCTTTGAGGTGCAGCTGAAAATTATTATTTTAGTGGCATACATTGCCTTCAACAAGATGGCATGTACTAATATCCATATCCTCTCTGGAGTTCTTGCTCCAATTTACCATAATAAACTGAAATTATTAGTCAATTCAAGAGTTTACTTTCCTCTCTAGCATGTGGCTCAGTCTTGTATGCAAGAACACTAGTTCCCTTATCAAACTATATCTGGAAAATAGTTTCCTTTCATGTCCGGTTTCTGCAGGACTGTTGTGTTGTCTTTGCATCATTCTGAAGTGGAATCACATCCAATTCAGGTATTTTGCTGCAATATCAGTTTCTTTCAGCAAAAGGGTGAGGCTTCCATTCTGAAACTTCACTCCGCTTATATAGCTCAACGTACTCAGTTAAATACATTTTTCCTCACAGGAAGGTTATTGCCACTTGTCGTGAAAACAGAAAATGCTAGAAATACTCAACAGGTTCATCTCTGAAAAGAGAAAGGAAGTTTAGCATTTCAGGTTGGTGACCTTCTGTCAAAACAATGATGCCACACTGTGTCACTAATTTAGCAGAATGTTAAGTTTTGCACATGTAATATTATGCAAAAAATATAGAAAATCCAGCATGCCAAGTGAAGGGCCTCAATCTTAAACAGCAAAGTTTATCTCCCTCCACAGATGCTGCATAACCTTTGAGTTCCTCCAGAGTCCAGCACTTGCAGACTTTTGCATCTCCAGCTCTAGATCACTGCCTTCATTGTCAGCTAAGGCATTAAGAGATTGTACTTCCAAGCAATTAAGGGCATTTTAGTTTGAAAATTTTAACTTACAAATTTCTTCTTGTAAGTACCAATGTTCTCTAACAGTTACATGATTTATTCTTTACTGAAGGTTACTTATTCATGTGTACATCCTCTCATGTGATGCAGCAGATTAGCATAATATTGGCAGAATTAAGGGAGATATTATCATTAACAATCTCCATTCAGTAATGGAATGTACACTCAGTGGCTACTTTATTAGGTACAGGAGTGTATTTCCCACTGCTGCCTGTACGGGGTTTGTACATTCTTCCTGTGACCTCGTGGGTTTACTCCAAGTGCTCTGGTTTCCTCCCACAGTCCAAAAGCATACTGGTTGGTAGGTTAGTTGGCCATTGTATATTGTCTTGTGATTAGGCTCGGGTTCAATCAGGAGTTGCTGGGCAGCATGGCTTGAAGGGCTGGAAAGGCCTAACCCACACTGTATCTCAATCAATCAATCAATAGATAGATGGATAACTGAATGAACGAGTCAATGATTGAATAAATGAATAAACAGGCCACTGAATGCATGTCCATGCTCTTCTGCTGCTATTACCCATCACCTCAAGTTTCAGTGTGTTGCGTACACCACAAGTTGCAGTGGTGGTTATTTCAGTTACCATTGCCTTCCTGTCAGCTTGAACCAGTCTGGGCATTCTCCTCTGACCTCTCCCATTAACAGGGAACTTTCACCCACAGAACTGCCGCTCGCTGAATGTCTTTTGTTTCTCGCACTATTTTCCGTAATCTTTAGAGAACGTCGTGCTTTCACTTCTTCCTGCGGTGCCCATTGAGATCCAAACTCGCTCCCGGGCCAGTTGTATGTACAGGCACTGGAACTCCAACTGCAAATATTGTGCAAGAAATGTATCAGCGTGATTTTCATCACTTGAAATTTGCTGTTTTGTGGCAGTAGTACAATGCAAAGATGTAAAGTTAAAATCAGTGACAAATCTAAATAAATGATACAAAAAAAAGGAATCGTGAGTGATCACCGGTTTATTGATCGTTCTGAAATCTAAAGGCAGGGTGAAGAAGCAGTTTCTAAACCTCTGAGTGTGGGTCTTCAGGCTCTAGTACCTCACCCCTAATGGTAGTAACAAGAAGAGGGCATGTCCCAATGGTGAGGATCCTTAGTGATGGAAGTTCCCTTCTTAAGGCACTGCCTCTTGAAGATGTACTCAATAGTGGGGAGAGTTGTGCCCATGAAAAATCTGGCTGTGCCTACTGCCCTCTGCAGCCTCTTGCAGTCCTGTGCATTGGAGCCTTCATACCAGGCTGTGGTGCAACCCGTCAGAATGCTCTCCATTATCTATCTGTAGAAAGCTGTAAGAGTTTTTCATGACACACTCATCGCAAGTTGGAGCCAGTGGTGGGGCTTCTTCATGACTTCAACAATGTACTGAGCACGGAATAGATATTCTGACATGTTGACATCCAGGAACTTGCAACTGCTCACTCGTTCCAATACTGACCTCTCAATGAGAACTGGTGTGTGTTCTCCCAGCATGCACATTGCAAGATGAAAGCACAACTATCTTTAATCATTTGAAAATTTGAAATGGTTTGCTTATTTAATTGCATTGTGAATCTTACAGTTTCTTTAAAATGCATTGCATTCTGGTACGGAGAGGAGAAAATAGTCCAGCTGAATGCAGTCTTAAAATTACTATAATATAGGACTTTGGTGTAAACTCCCAGAATGCAATGTAGTCCACACTCATGAAATGCAGTCAAATTTCAAAGCAAACAGCTTTCGGTGTTCCACGCAGTGTTTAAAGTGATTGATTAATTGGTGTTGAGGTTTCTGAGTGCGGCTTAGCTTGCTGCAAATTTCTTAGATTAGACAAGAGAGTGGCTGTGCATTGACTGAATGTAGTTGCTTGGTGGGGCCAGATGCATCCGCTTGAAAAAACACATGTCAAAGCATTTTGCTTTGCCAACTATTTTACAGCAATTTTATAGCCAAGACAGTTTTACTGTCAGGAGACTAGGTTATCCTTTTAATTCCTGAATAAAGTAATTATCACTTCCAAACAAAAGGTGTACTTCTTTCAAAATATGTTATTTCTGTAATGCAAAATGCCAGCATTTTTTTAAAAATTACATGATATAAGATCTAAGTTTTCATGCTGTTGTTAATAATGTAATTGAATATATCTTATTCATTCAGATGTTTTACAGTTTTGTAGATAATATTGAAACCTTTACAGATTAAGTTATGGGGTTATGGTATATAATGGCTGAATTAATGGCGTAACAGAAGTAGTTAGGATACTAACAGTAATTGCTTCAAGGACACAAGTTCGAATCTCACTAAGACAACTGGAGAATTTAAATTCAAGTAACTAAACAAATCTGAAATTTAGTTAAAAAAGTTTTAATTTCACAACAACTGCAGAGCCACTAGTTTGTAATAAAATCGCATCAGATTCATTAATGTCCTTCAGGGAAGGAAATCTGCCATCCAAACCTAGTCTGGCCTAAATGTGACTCCAGATCCACCAACACGGTTTATCTTTAACTGCCTCCTCTGGGATGGACAATTAACACCAGCCCAGCCAGCTATGTCCACATCCTGTGAGCGAATAAATAAAGATGAATGCTAGACACACTATTGATGGAGGTTCTGGTCCTCACTGATGGATTAATTGATCCCACACTTGGGGTAGTTTCCTGAGGTATATTTAAAATCCAGAATCTTACTTCAGGAAATTATGTCAGCTGACACATTCCTTTCTTTCCAAAGGCCAGTGTCTTTGAGTTTGATGAGAAATGCCAGGATCTCTTTGTGAAGCTGCTTGTGGTTTGTCTCAAGCTGACAAACAAACATGCAGAAAAGAACCATGGGCAGAACGCAAGCCCTGGAAGAAAAGATTTCACACTGAAAGCATGAGATCTAGTTAAGATTAACCCACACTTTGCAGATATTTGCTCTTTTACCAATTGAACTATTAGCTTTCATGGTAAAATGGTGAAAACCCAAAAAAAGTCCACGGAACTGGGCCTTGATAAGTCAAAGTGCTACGAAAAGTTGATGTGTCCAATAATTGCAATAGAAAGTATATATGACATTGTGGTTGTAATTCAGCTTTTAAAATTGTACAAACATATTTTTTGACAAAATATTTATGTCAAAAAATGTTTTAATTGCTATCTATATTAATTATTCCCCAGCCAGGAGGCCATGAATGGAGGTGGCAATTTACAGAAAACTTCGTGAACATAGGAAATTACACCAAAACTATATGTCGCCTGTATCATAGACCCCACTGTATTGATAGAAGCCACAAGTTATATTCAATCATAACAGAACCCAAAGATTTTTAAGTTACTTTGAGAAGCAGCAGAGGTATTCGTTCCTCACCCACACCATTCCAAAGGTGTATTTTTTAACAAAGAGAAACATGAACAAGGCAATTCTAGATTTATTCATTTATTTATTTCATACAATTCTTGTAGTTTTTCCTTGGACTGTCATCAACTCTCATCCTACATGGACTACGCTTTCTGATCGCATGATGACGTTAACATAAGCATTTTCTTTCTAAGTATGCAGGCTGTAGCTATGGTAAGAATTCAGTCAGAGTCCTGCTTAATAAATTGGACCTGATCTGGAAGAAGTCCACAGAAGAGTTGCACCTTTTGTTACACACATATGAATGAGTTATATTGAAGTGTTCTTTTTTTGTTTACTGCTTAGCCTAGAAGCTTGGCAACTGATAAAGTGTGTTACACAAGAAATTGAATCAGGTTAGCCAAGATTCCTCCAAAATGACATCAACAGGTTACAATGGAAAATATGATTACACATTTAAGTGTTTAAATCTATTTAAAGTCTCATATTATTCTGTTAACTATTAAAGTTCTAAAAATATCATATTCACCAAATGATTTTCACAATAATAATTTACATTAACAATCTTTACTAAAATTAATTTTCATTTTAAACCATGAAAATTAGGCTGATCTAATGTGGTGTGAAGCAGCAAAATCAAAAGCACAGCTTGCTTTCCTGTCTCCTTCATATGTTGCCAAGGAACTTTGCAATCCTCTCAAACCAAGAATTATAATAACTCCAAAAGTCCATGTTGAAGCTATTGTTCTATTGATTCCCTGCGCAGGATATTTTAGGAAATATGATGCCAATGCGTAAAATTGCAAAATGAGAGAAAGTTTGTATATGTATACAATAATGATAGAAACATAGAAAATAGTTGCAGGAGTAGGCCATTCGGCCCTTCGAGCCTGCACCGCCATTCAGTATGATCATGGCTGATCATCCAACTCAGAACCCTGTACCTGCTTTCTTTCCATACCCCCTGATCCCTTTAGCCACAAGGACCATATCTAACTTCTAATCTAAAAAATGATTATCTAGCTCCTGCTGTAAAAAGTGCAAATTCTTCTTGGAGGTGTCTCGTGTGGAATCAATCACTGCCTATGCAAAACTGAGTTATTGTTTTAAAGGGGACACTTTCTTTACAAATTGCACATAATCTTCATCATGCAGCAAGGAAATTTCATTAAAAGATAGGAAGGAATGATTCCTAGTCAACGATAGCTTTGAGTTACCAGGTGTTGCAATTGCAATGAAATTAGCTGCTATTACCATACACTTCAGATTTATTTAATATTTATTTTATTTTATTTAGAGATACAGAGTGGAATAGACCCTACCAGCCCTTCGTGTCATGCCGCCAGCAACCCACTGATTTAATCCTAGCCTAGTCATGGGACAATTTACAATGACCAATTAACCTACTAGATGTGTATTGACTGGCTGCATCACAGCCTAGTATGGAAACACCAATGACCTTGAATGGATAATCCTACAGAATGCAGTGGATATGGCCCAGTCCTTCACGGGTAAAGCTCTCTCCACCATTGAGCACATCTGTACGAAATGCTGTCGCAGGAAAGCAGCAACCAACATCAGGGACCTTCACCACCCAGTACATAATCTCTTCTCACTGCTACCATCAAGAAGGTACAGGAGTCTCAGTACTCACACCACCAGGTTCAGGAACAGCTATTACTGCTCAATCATCAGGCTCTTGAATCAAAGGAGATAACTTCACTCAACTTTACCTGCCTCATCACTGAACTGTTCCCACAACCTATGGACTCACTTTTGAGGACTCTTCATCTCATATTCTCACTAATTATTGCTTATTTATATATGATCACTATTTCTTTATTTTTGTATTTGCATAGTTTTTTGTCTTTTACACCCTGGTTGAATGTCCAAGTAGGTGCAGTCTTTCATTGATTCTGCTATGGTTATTATTTAATGGATTTATTAAATATGCCCACAAGAAAATAAATCTCAGGGTTGTATATGGTGACATATATGTTCTGTACTTTGATAAAATAATTTACATCGAACTTTGGTCTGTTGGTGGAAACCGGAGCACCAAGAAGAAACCCATGAAGTTCCATGAAGAGGATCCACAAACTCCTTCCAGAGGACGCCAGCATTGAAATCCAGAGTCCAATGCCGCAAGCCATAATAGAGCAACACCAACCATTTGCTCCTGATTTACCATGGAGTATGGAAAAATAAGTTATTCCGTAAGCAACTGCTGCTGCAAAGACAATACAGTTCACGTCATCCAAGTCAGTGATAATAAATCTGATTCTAAAGTTGGTCACACAACTTCTTTAAAACATCACCAACAACTTCTTATGGCAACAAGAATGGAGAGGAAATAAAATGAATAAAGGAACAGATGAATGGATGCCAGGAGAAAGGTGGTTAAACACTTGGTCAGAGAAATAATGCAAAGACCCAGATGAACCTTCTGAAATATGAGGTAGGGATAACTGACGATATGGACACTAAAGGCTTGAGACCAAAAATTACGGAATGCTGAGTTCTGAGGTTCTGAAGGATTTAAGTTTTGGGATATGAATTTTAAGGGAAGTATCATGGTATTTCTATTCGGTGTAGATTAGCATGGACAAGGACAATAAGTGACCTTGATCTAGTACAGAAGGACTAAGGACAAAATGTTTGTCAGATAGGGGATGAGAGTCTAGCAATTAAACTTATCAAGCATGGATGTGTTAACGACTGAAAAACAATTTCATTCAAGGCAACAAATGTAGCTTGTGATTTATTTCATTTGTTTAAATTATCTGACATACAGTGAGTGATAAAGATAGTAATAAACATTTATTCCTAATTATCCCTTGCAAGACCATTTCAAAGGGCAGCTAGGGCATAACATGTAATTGGTGAAAATGTAGTCAACATAGCAAACTGCTTTGAAGGGCAGAATTTCTTCCCTGAAAGACATCAGTGAATTTCTCTGAAGTGGATCACTGTTGGGTTAGATATCTTGATCTTTGAACACATCCCCTCAGATAATCAACTACAACTGATATTCTAGAGACAGTGATGCATTTCATAGAGTCATAGAACACTACAGCACAGAAGCAGGCCCTTTGACCCATTTGGTCTGCGTGAAATATTAAACTACCTCGGCCCATTGACCTGCACCCACACCATAGCCCTCCATGCCACTCTCATCCATGAATCTATCCACATCCCATATCCACCACTTGTGCTGGCAGCTCAACCCACACTCTCAGAGCCTCTGAATGAAGAAGTTGCGCCTCATGTTCCCCATAAACATTTCACCTTTCAGCCTTAACCCATGACCTCTGGTTTAGTCCCCCCCTCCAACCTCAGTGGAAAAAGCTTGCTTGCATTTACCTTATCTATACCCCTCATAATATTGTATACCTCTATTAAATCGCCCCTCAATCTTCTACATTCTTGGGAATAAAATCTTAATCTATTCAACCTTTCTCTATAATTCAGGTCCTCAAGTCCTGGTAATGTCCTTGTAAATGTTCTCTGCATTCTTTCAATCTTATTTACATCTTTCCTGTAGGTAGGTGACCAATACTCCAAAATAGGCCTCACCAACATCTTATACAATTTCAACATAACATCCCAATTCCTGTATTCATTAAATTGTTTTATGAACACAAATGTGCCAAAAGCTTTCTTTATGACCCTTTCTACCTGTGATGCAACTTTCAAACAATTATGAATCTGTATTCTCCAATCCCTCTGCTCTACTGAACTCCTCAATGCACTACCACTCACCGTATAAGACATACCCTGGATGGTCCTCCCAAAGTGCAGCACATCACATTCGTCTGCATTAAATTCCATCTGCAACAAGTTGGTGCAGATCCCACTGAAAGCTTTGATAGCCTTTCCCGCTATCTACTACACCCCCCAGTCTTGTTGTCATCATTTGCTGACCCAGTTTACCATTTTTTCATCTAGAATGTTAATATGGATGACAATCAATAATGGACTCAGCACCAATCCCTGCGGCACTCCTCCAGTCAGAAAGGCAACCATCTACAACCACTCTTTGGCTTCTTCTGTGAAGACAATGTCTAATCCAATTTATTACCTCATCTTGAATGCAAAGCGACTGAACCTTCTTGACTGCGAGACCTTGTCAAAAACTTTGCTAAAGTCCATGTACACAACATCCATTGCCCTGCCTTCATCAACTTTCCTGGTAACTTCCTCAAAAAACTCGATAAGATTGTATCTATACGATGTAACATGCACAAAGCCATGTTGCCTATCACTAATCAGTCCCTGTCTATCCAAGTACTTATATATCTGGTCCCTTAGAATACTTTCCATAATGTTTCCACTACTGATGTCAGGCTTATCATTCTACACTTCTCTGGCTTATTCTTGGAGTCTCTCTTAAATAATGGAACAACATTAGCTATCCGTCAATCCTCCAGTAACTCACCTGTGACTATCGATCTTTTAAATATCTCTACTGGGGCCTTTACAATTTCTGTACTTGCCTCCCACAGGTTCAAATGGAACACCTTGTCAGGCCCTGGAGATTTATACACCCTAATTTGCCTCAAGACAGCAAACACCTCCTCCTCCTCTGTAATCTGTATAAGGTCCATGACCTCGCTGCTGCATTGCCTCACATCTGTAAACTCGGTGCCTGTCTGTAGAGTAAATGTTCCTGATGGAAAAGATCCACTTAAGATCTCCTCCATCTCTTTCAGGTCTACTCATGAATTGTCACTTTGATCTTCCAGATGACCAATTTTGTCCCTTGAAATCATTTTCCTGTTAGTATATCTATAGAAACCCTTAGAATTCTCCTTCACCTTGTCTGCTAGAGCAACGTCATGCCTTCTTTTAGCCCTCCTGATTTCCTTCTTAAGTGCTCTCTCGCATTTCTTCTACTCCTCAAGTATCTCATTTGGTCCTGCCTGCCTATACTTGCTATGTACCTCCACCTCCTTCTTTTTCCTAACCAGGGCCTCAACATCTCTCAAAAACCTAGGTTCCATAAACCTGTTATCCTTGTCTTTTATTCTGACAGGAACGAACAAACTCTGTACTCGCAAAATTTCACTTTTGAAGGCCTTTCGCCTACCAACGTACATCTTTGCCAGAAAATAACCTATCCCAATCCATACTTGCCAAATCCTTTCTGATGCTATCAAAATTGTTCTTTCTGCAGTTTCAAATCTCAACTTGTGGACCAGACCTATCCTTTTCCATAATTACTTTGAAACTATTGTCATTATGACTACTAGTTGCAAAGTATTTCCCTACACAAAGTTCTGTCACCTGCCCTGTCTCATTCTCTAATAGGAGATCCAGTATCATGGTCTCTCTGGTGGGGACTTCTACTGTACCTATAGATGAAGGAAATTTTCCTTAAGGAAATTTTGTGTTTGACAAGTATTTCCCATCTAGCCATTTTAGAGTATGGGAGTCCCAGTCAATATGTGGAAATTTACTATCACCTGTATCACAAACTTATATTATGTCTGTGATCTCTCTATAAACTTGCTCCTCTAAATCCTGTGGACTGTTGGCTGGTCTATAACATAACCCCATTAATGTGGTCAGAACTTTCCTATTCCTCAGTTCCACCCACAAAGCCTCATTAGACAAGCACTCAAGTCTGTCCTGTCTGAGCATGCTGTGACCTTTTCCCAGACTAGTAATGCCACCACTCCTCCTTGAGTCCCTCCCACTTTCTTTTGCTTGGTCATCCCCCACCAACGGTATCCAAGGTGGTATACCTATTGTTGAGGGGAACAGCCACAGGGGTACTCTGCACTGGCTGCCTATCCCCTTTCCCCCTCCTGACAGTCACCCAGTTACCTGTGTCCTGCGCATTGGGTGTAACTTTCTCCCTGTTTGTCCTGTCCATCATGCCCTCAACCTCACAAATGTTCCAGAGTTCATCCAGATCCAGCTCCTGCTCCTTAATATGGTCTGTTAGAAATTGAAGCTGGATGTACATCTTGCGGGTGTAGTCGTCAGGGACACTGAAGGTCTCCCTGCCTTCCCACATCCCACAAGAGGAGCATTCCCACTGTCCTGCCTGGCATCCCCACTACTTTAAGTGTGCAAGGAGAAGGAACAAAAGAATAAATAATAAAAAGAAACTACCTATGGCCTACGCCTCTTCTTGCAAAAAGCCTCAATGAGCCAAAGCTTCAACTCTTCACTCCAACACTGGCCCACTCTCACAATTACTGCTCCAGCTATGCCTGCATTAGGTAAAGTTTAGCTTGGCCAAATGTGAAGTGTTGCACTTCGGTAGGTCATGTAGAAAGAGAAAGGACATCATTAAGGGGAAGATTCTCAACAGTGTTGATGAGCAGACAGATCTTTGTGTCCAAGTTCAGAGCCCCCTGATATACTGATAGGGTAGTTAAGAAGCATATGACATGCTTCCCTTTATTAGTTGAGGCATTGACTTCAACAGTCAGGAATTTATGCTCCAGCTTTATAAAACTTTAGTTAGGCCACATCTGAGATGTGGCATACAATTCTGGTCGTCAGGATGCTGCCCGGATTAGAGAGCAAAAGCTATTTCGATAGTTTGGACAAACTTGGCATGTTCCTTTGCTGTACTGTTCTATGTCTATGTTCTATATTTATCTAATTCAGTCCCAACAAAAGCATAAACAGAATATTTTTAATTGCTAGAACCAGTGATATTCTAAGAGAAATGAGGAACTATGCACACATTTTATTAAAATGACATGGACAAATGTGGAAAATAATCCAAAAGTTTAATTGGGAGGCTGGCTTTTATGACTTTAGATTCATAATATAGAATACATTATTAAAGTGGGGCTGATAATTTCCTTCGGAAGGTATGTATCAACATCTGGAACATCTGGCTCCACATTTTCTGCTGTACCTACAGTTTTCACCCACTGTGCTACACCCATTGTAACTTGTTACTTCTTTAGGCTGGAGACAAACGCTCTGATCCTCGTTTCTAACTAACCTTCCTTCCTAGTAGGGGGTTTGAGGGGCTAATCTCAGTATCCTCCTGTTCTTCCTACCCATACTATACAATTAGACTCTCCACTGATGAACAATCACCACCTTTTCTGAGATTCTAGTCAATTGCAGGTTAAATTGTTTATGTTCAGAATTCACCCCAAACCAGCATGTATCTACCCAAAGTTAAATTGCTATAAAAAATTCAAATTTCTGTAGCAATCACCCCTTTCATCATTCCCTCTCATAAAGACATGAAAGTAGCCATTTGGAATCTCATCAGTCCTATTTCCCTGTTCATGTCATCCCCTGGTTATAAATGTCTAACTTGCCGACACCCTGATATACAAACTAGTTCCCAAAATATTTTTAAATTTGTAAGTCCAACATACATACATTTGTTCCTACTCTCCAAATTTAGTAATTCTTTATTAACAATCTTAAGAGCTTTTGAGACCATTCATTACAATACTGCAGAGGTGTGGTTATCATTATTTAATTTTTTGTCACTTACAGACAAAATCAACTTATAGACATCTGTAAAAACAACTAATTGTTATCCAGGCATGGCCTGTACCTTTTCCTCTCCCACACATGCCATCATCTTCCCTTTGATTCTTTTTAACACTAACCAACAAATAATGGTCAGTTTACAGTAAATAATTAATCTCTGAGTCATTTTTGTTGATACAGGAAGAAAATCATATGGTTATGGAGAGAACATCCAGACTCTGCAGACAGCCAGAATTGAATACAAGTCACTGGAAATGAGAGGTAGTGGCACTAACTGCAGTATGGATCTGCTGCCTTCTATTGTAACTTCAAAACATTCAACTAATGCACCAAAGCATTCGGGCTCTCATGACTAGACTATGTAACAGTTTCTTCCCCCAAGCCATCAGACTCCTCAATACCCAGAGCCTGGATTGACACTAATTTACTGCCCTCTACTGTGCCTATTGTCTTGTTTATTATTTACTGTAATACCTGCACTGTTTTGTGCACTTTATGGGTAAGTCTGTAGTCTAGTGTAATTTTTTTTCTGTGTTGTTTTTACGTAGTTCAGTGTAGTTTTTGTACTGTTTCATGTAGCACCATGGTCCTGAAAAACATTGTCTCATTTTTACTGTGTACTGTACCAGCAGTTATGGTCGAAATGACAATAAAAAGTGACTTGACTTGACTTGACTTGTAATTCAAAGGAAGACACAGGAGTCCGGGAATGTGAGTCTAACTTTGTGTTTACTTTAAGCAAGGTGCATGCATATCATGTGGTACATAATGACATGTATTTATACATATAATCTGTAATGAATTATTTAAATGAAAAAGAATGTTTAATCAAACAATATATTTATGATATTATTCAAATATTACTGAAATATTAAATACACAACACTCCTCCCTGCTTAGCCATAAACTCCAACTCAATGGAGAATGGATCTCAACTATATACACAGAATAATATATAATACAACTACTATATACAGATGTCCATGGCAGAGTAAATTTTAAAACTGTCCAATTCAGCCTAAGGATTTAATTGCTGTAGAAGCTTTCTTACACTTGTGGAATAATATCTTTCCTGACAAGGGGGATCACTCTGCTTGGCAGGTGAGACTTGTGGCTGTGAAAACAGTCTCAGTTTCTAGGGGCTCCTCCATGATGGTTGTAGGAGTTGACTCTGACACTGCAAGAAGTGGTTCTGACAGCTCTGGACACCTTTCTTCTCCTTCCTTTTCTTTCTTCTATTTTGTGCATCCTGATCGTGGGAAGGTGCATTTAGTTCACTGGAGCATTTTCTTAATAACCCTTCTATTGTTCCCCTTATGATCTGATCTGTCCTCTCGGTGTCCTCATCCACAGCATCATCTGATGAATTCTCTGTTTCTGTATCTCCATTGACTCCTTTCTTTTTTGTTTTCCATTCATCCAACTGGGCTTTGGGCTCTGCTTTTTGTCTCCTGCTTGAAGTTCATGCACTAACCTTAATGCACACAGAGTAGATTTTGGTTCTTTATACTCACAAAAGCCAAATTCTTCCAACTTTCCTGAAGCTTCTTCAACTTTCTTCCAGCTTAAAACCAAGCCACATTTCACAAATAACTGCAAGATTGACACATCAGAAGCTTTCTCAGATATGTTGCCTACAAAAATAGTTGTAGTCGAACCATTGCATTCATCACTTTCACGAGTCCCCTGTGCAGTATTCTCCTTCCTTGGTCCAATATACTTTCCAACCAGAGTTGGCAGAGGTTGGCACCAACATTTATTTATCCTCTGCATGGGTTGGCATAGAGACAGTTGTAGCATCATCCAGTAATTTACTTTCTTAATTCACTTTCAGTTGGCTTCATTGCAGGAGATGTGGCATGCAAATAGTGGATGGATCTCCAATCAAATTGTAGTGATCTCAGTCAATCATACCCCCACAACGCTGGCCCTCCTGTTTTTACAATATACAAGCCAATGTGGCTTGTTGGTTGTTGTAATTCATTGTTACAGATGTCATTCACACAGGAGTTTTTTTTTTCTCCAGTATAAGTTCTTAGTTGGATCTTTACTGGCTTCAGTTTGGTAACTTTGAAATGATGTTCAAACTCATGTTGTGGAATGACTGGAACAATCAAACCACTGTCCAATTCGATGTTAATTAATGTGCCATTCATTTCTTTTTAATTAATATGGTGTAAGTGATATTGCTTGTCTATTGTTAGCTTTCACATTGTAAATTTCAAGGCTACCCAGTCCTATTTCACTCTCATCATTATCAGATTTTTCATAAACAGCATGCAGTTTAGTGCTCTTTTTGAAACTGCAACTTGACTTTTTCTCTTCCCTGTGCAGTCTATTTATTTTTGTCTGCCCAAATTGCTTGTTGTATGTGTCCTACTTTGTTGCATTTTCCGCAAATTTTGCCTTTAAATCTGTATGGGTCTGGTGTATGTGAGCCCCGCCACAACAAAAACAGAATTTTTTCAGCCAAGCAGGTTTCTGTTTAGACATTGCAATTTTGTTCATGCTCATTTTCATTCCTGATCGCAACTCAATTGTGTCTCTGTCTGCGGTTTCTATTGAAACAGTAATTTCAATTTTCCTCTTAAATGTGAGCTGTGCTTTTCAGCTAGGAGACATTTTTGAATGCTTTTTTGTAAGATTCCACAAACGAAATGATCTCTCAGTGTATCACTAAGCCCATTACTGAAATAACAATGCTCAGACTACCTCTTCAATTCAGCCACATGCACTGAAATGGATTCCCCTTCCTTCTGATTCCACATACGAAACCAAAAGCATTCTGCCATCAATAATGGCTTTGGTTCTAAATGTCCCTGCATTACTTTCACAGTATCACAAAGCTCATTTCTGCTAGATTGGTTAGAGCAGTCAAACTTTAAGCAAACTGCATGCCTTGAAACCCAATGCACTCAGCAAAATTGGTATTCATTTCTCATTGTCTATTTCACTTGCTTCAAAATACTGTTCAATAGCTCAGAATACATGAGCCAGTTATCTTTTGTGGAATCAAACATGTCAATCTTCCTGACGTAGCCGGTCATTTCTGCATTTTTTTATGATTATTATCACCCAGTACGCAGTCTTTATGAACCTGTGAATTCTTCTGTTTTCCAACTTTTTAAAAAACTTAATCTTGCCTTCTCTTCTAAAGAACATGTGCTGTGCTGCTAGTTGTTTGTAACTTGACCCTCTCAGCATGTGCTGGGCTGGTTTTTTTACTCCCTGTTCCTTGCTGTGTTTTGTTCAAATGTCTTGCTTCACTTCAACAAGTTGATAACCATCTTGGGTTCCATTTAAAAATACTTTGTTTCCAATGATATGTTTTGTAACTTCAAAACGTTAAACTAATTCAGAGGAAGACACAGGAGTCAGAGAGTGTGGGTCTAACTTCATTTTACTTTATGCACGGTGCACGCATATCACGGTTAATGACATACACAATTTGCATATTTATACATAATGAATTATTTAAATGAATAAGAATGCTTAATCAACCATTATATTTACAATATTACTTAAAGATTACTAAAATATTAAATACACAAACATATCTGCATTAATGGTACCAGTAGCTACTGTAGTGCAGCAGTTAGCACAATGCTTTACAGCTTGGGGCATCAGAGTTCAGAGTTCAATTCCAACATCCTCTGTAAGGAGTCTCTATACATCTTCCTCGTGGAATGCGTGGGTTTTCCCGTGGTGGTCCGGTTTCCTCCCACGGGCAAAGATATACCAGGTTGATTAATTGGTCATTGTAAATTGTCCCATGATTCGGTTAGGGTTAAATCAGGGTTGTCGGGGTTGCTGGGGATGGCATGGTTCAAAAGGCCAGAAGGGCCTATTCTGCACTGTATAGCATGAATTAATTAAATCCATGTTCTCTCTGAAAGTTTAGAGTTTTTGCTCAGTCTGGGGAATAGCAATTTTCCTTTCATAAAGGACTATTTATAATTTAAGTGCGTTTAAGTGCAGAGTAAAAAAAGCAGCCCAACGTTTGCAGAGACAGTAAAGTTTTAAAAAAAAGCACAGCATATGTCCTTTGGAAGAGAAGGCATGATTGAGTTCTTTTAAAAAGTCAGTAAACAGAACAATTCACAGATTCATAAAGAATAAGTTCATTAAAGTAGTTTAATGACCAATGTTTCTGACACCAGCTTTGAATTTCAGATTATTTTAATAAGCAAATTTATAATCTCCCGATACAGAAAAGAGGTTTGAACCCCCATCTCTGGATTATAAATACAGGCTATGGGCAAAATCAGTTACACTGATTGCTCTCTACCATGCTTAGAACTGTACTCAGCATTATCATAGAGCATAGAACAGTTCAGCATAGGAACAGACCCTTCAGACTGCAATGTTGTGCCAAACAAATTAAATTAGTAATCAAATGGCCAACTAAATTAATCTCTTCTGCCTGCACAATTTCCTCACATCCATATGCCTATCCAAACATCTCTTAGAAGTCCCTAATGTATTTGCCTCTACCCCCACCCCAAGTAACATGTTCCAGGCACCCATAATTCTCTGTGTAAAAACTTGCTCCTCACATTTCCTTTGAATTACCCCTCTAACCTGAAGTGCATGCCCTCTGGTATTAGAAATTTCAACCCTGGGGGAAAAAGATACTGGTTGTTTACTCTATCTATGCATCTCATAACCTTATAAGCCTCTATTTGATCTCCACTTAACCTCTGCCACTCCAGGGAAAAAAACAACCCAACGTTGTCCAACTTCTCTTAAACTCTTGCACCAAGAAGGTTCCAATTTATACTAGGGAAATTGAAGTCCACCATGACAACAACCCTATTGTTCTTACTCCCTTCCTTAATCTGCCTGCATAGCTCTTCTTCAATGTCGGGCTGGCTATTGGGGTAATCTGTAGTACAATCCCACACTTCCTGTTTTTGGGTTCTACCGATTGACACTCAGTGGACAAGACCTTCATCATGTCTCCTCTGAGTGCAGCTGCCATGTTGTCCCAGATTAGTAGTGCAATTGCCCCTCACCCTTTTACTCCAGCTCTATCTTTTCTAAAACATCAAAACCCTGGGACATTAAGCACCATTCATCTGTAATGGCCATAGCATCATAGTTCCCTGTACTGATCTATGTGTGGGTTTTCCCTGGGTGCTCTGATTTCCTGCCACAGTCCCATGATTAACAAGTAGGTTAACTGGTCATTGTAAATTGCCTTGTGATTAGGTAAAGTTCATCACTTTTACCCATAATACACATAGTATTAAAATACAGACACTTCAAACTACCTATCCCATCATATCTATTACATTGCTCCTGCCTATTTTCACTGGCCTTGACATCTACCTTCCTCTCCATCCCTCCTATACTGACCTGGTGCTCTGGTTCTCAACTTCCTGCCAGACTAGTTTAAAACATCCCATTTGTATTGGTTTGCATTTGCTTCCTTTTTTTTTTGCTCTATTTTTGCCAAATCTCTTATATTTCTTTGTAATTTTATTCCACTATCCATATGATTGAAAATATCACTAAGCTTACAAACATTGGCTACTTTTTTGAACAGCTCTTTTTTTTTCATTATTTAGGATCTTCATAAATACAATGAATAGTTGTGGCCCCAGCCAAATCTTTGCTGGACATCATGACACTTGTCCCATTACCAAGTATTCTAGAAATATACTGAATAGTTGAGGTTATGACACAGGTCCTTGTACACACCTCTAATCACCTCCTGCCAATCTGAGTACCTGGTCATTATCCCTACTCTTCATTTGTTGCTGCTCAAGTAATTTCCTGATTTCAAGGTTCAAAGTTCTAAGTCTAAAGTAAATTTGATCAAGTACGTATATGTCACTTATACAACCCTGAGATTCAATTTCTCTTGGAAGCACTCAACAAATCTACAGAATGACAACTATGGCATAATCAATGAAAGACCGACCAACTGCAATGTTCAGCCAGAGTGCAGAAGACAACAAACTGCAAATGCAAAAAGACACAATAACAATATAAATAAGTAAGCAATAAAGATCGGGAACATGAGATAAAGAGTCCTTGAAAGTGAGTCCATTGGTTGTGAGAATATTTCAAAGATGGGGCAAGTGAAGTTGAGTGAAATTATCCCATTTGGTTCAAGAGCCTGATGTTTGAGAGGTAGCAACTGATTAGGCAATAATTGGGCAATATTGGCTTTTGTAGTTCACATTGGTTTAAGAGAGGCTATTAAATACCACCTGGAAGTCCATCAGACATGATTTGCTCTTTATAAATCTTTCCTGCTCTCTTGGGTCACCTAAAATCTTTCAAGGTATTCTCTTACTCTATCTTTAATTATTGATCCAAGTAACTAGAGCTATTTAAATGTTTCTGTTACATATACAATTTTATGGAGACACAAAGGACAGCAGATATTGGAATATGGAACCAGCAGCACATTGTTGAAGGAACTCAGTAGCTCAGGTAGCATCTGTGGAGGCAAGGTAACAAGTCAACATTTTGAATCCAAACCCTGTATTGGGACTTCTAATACAGCATGATAAACTCTTCCGGTTTACTGCTATTTAATTCCTTGAAGAACAGAGTGCTGCTCAATATTGCAAACCAAGGGGGTCATTTAGGAATTAGGAGAACTTTACAAGATTATAGTTAGCATATTTGCAATGGTGTCATCTTTTACATTCAAGACCTTGAATAGAACCATCTAGTTCCAAGGATATTGGACTGGCAGTTTCAGAAGTCACAGAAGTTTCCTCACCCGCCAGCTTGTAATTCCTTCCCTCCCCCACCTTTATTCTGGCTTCTTCCCCTTTCCTTTCCAGTCCTCATGAAGGGTCTTGGCCCACAACATCAACTGTTTATTCCTCTCCATAAATGCAGCCCGATTTGCTGAGTTCCTCCAGCACTTTGTGTGTGCTGCTCAAGATTTTCAGCATCTTCAGAACCTCTTGTGATTTTAATTTTTTAAATAGTCTTATTTTGGGGTATTTCTACTCAAGATTCAAAATTAATTTCTTTGGGCTGCCCAACACACCTACCTTATCCTATACAAATTTATTATTTATCATGTCTTCCATCTCCTATTTCTCTTTGCAAAATCATCATTACTTTTCACAAGGTCTCTGCACTGCTTTCATCACTCTTGCTTTCTTAATATCCTTGCAAAAACATTTTAACTTGAATTTAATCTCTTTGTATGTCCCCCTTTTGTAACTCGCACTGTCTGTATTGTTAATCCTTGTTGCTCTTTTAACTCCATGTTAGTTTTTTAATGTTTAAACAGATTCATAGAATAATTATGGAAAACAAGGAACTCAGTCCATCTGCCTCATGTTGACCCACTTTATAACAACCAAAATAGTTCTACTTCTCTCCAGTTCCCCTCTAGCTCTGCAAATTTCTATTACCTCCAATTCCATTCTGAAACTTCCAGTTGACTCTGATAGTGCAGCCTTTTTTCCCTTTAAATATACACTCCCTCACTCACTTTGCTTAATCTATCCCTCCATATTTTTATTTTTGTCTGCTCCATCTATTGTTCACTTTCCAGTTCCCCAGCTCTACCCGTGCTCTCCTTCCCTATCTGGCACAATCTGTCGGCCATCCTACACCACTCCTCAGTCCACCAGTCACCTCAGAATCTTTACTTGCCACTCCTCTTTTACGCTGGCAAATTATTCAGATCTCCATTCTCCATCCTGAAACAGGGCTTCATCCCAAAACATCAAAAGTTCCTTTTTTGCTACAGATGGTGCTTGATCCATTGAATTCCTCCAAAAGAGAATCAGGAGATGGTGGGAGAGTTGACGGGAATGTGGAAAGAATATATAACAAGGAAAAAGATACTTGGAATTCGGGATTGCCATGTGAGTTGGCATGAGCTTAACAGGCCAAAATAGGTTTCTTTATTGTCATAAAGAAATATGGAATATGGAACTCTCAGTTTACTTTACAAAGAATGTCTTCTGTCTTAATTACTGAATTTCATAAAATTACTTCATCTTGCCTCTCCTTATACTTTCCACTTTGGAGTGTTCTAATAACGCCTTTGTCCCTTTGGCAGCCTTTGTCCTTATCTACATAGGTAGCAAGTAAATTATACCCTGAGGTCTTCACCTCATATGAATTCCACCTTATCTGTACTGGTTAATGTCAGGATCCTCTTACACGCTGGTGTTCTCCACCTCACACATCAATGAATTTTGCCTGTGACTTAAGAGGAAAAGACCAAGTTAATGTGAATTTTTTCAGGCAGAGAGAAAAACAAAGTTCAAAATGATCCGACAGGGATGCTTACCTTGAATGAACTTATGAATTAATTGTAGAATAGTGTTCGACAGTAAAAATTGAATGAAAAACAGCAACACACACAAAATACGAGACGAACTCAGCAGGCCAGGCAGCAACGAGCACCTGCAGATTTCCTCGTGTTTGTGACAAACAGCAAGTATTTTGGAAAGTTTGCTCTTGTAAGTACAGGACAGATTGATTAATCCTGAAGGACAAAGTTAATCAGAACAGTTGGCAAACTTCAGAATGATATTGTGTGACAATTTTGGCATGGTAACTCTATAACAGTTTATCTTCAAAACTAGATTTTCAAGAAAGTGATTAACATATTTGTATTTATCTACTGAATGTGTATTAGGAGTAAAATCAATCCACAAACACTGCAATAACGGAGAATCTAATATAAACTCTCATACTGAGGAACTACTGTATATTCTTTCATGTTGTAACATCCACCAGCCTCTGTATGGACATTTTTTTTTGCCTCAATCCTGCAGTGAACTATATCAGTGGAAACAAATGCTGAATTACATGGTCAGAACAAAAGAATTTTATAATATGTAGACAAAACCTACTTATTTTACATGATAATTTTCACATCTAAAATAGAAAACCAAAGTAGTCATTTAAAGATTTGTCCAATACGCCAACCATCAGCAATTCCTTTCTGGCTTTTAAATTTATTCCCGAACCACCTGCCTTTTCTGAAAGATTTCTCCCAATAATGTATTTATTATATATTGTACAGGAAATTATTGATCATCAAAAATATCATAATGTTTTAATAGCTTTTTATGTATTGCACTGTACTGCTGCCGAAAATCAACCAATTTCACGACATAGATGTGTCAGTGGTACTAAACCAGTTTCTGATCGTGTTCAAAGAGCAACAACAAGATGCTGGAGGAATTCACTGGGGTGGGGTGGGGGGCGCGGGGAGAGCATGGACCCGTTATCTGGTCCACATGAAGGATCTCAATCCAAAATCTGTGCCGCCCATTTGCCTTCACAGATTCTAGCATCTGCAGAGTCTTGTGTTTCTGAATGTTTAAAGAATCTGTTTACCTTGCCATACATCGGAAACCGCAGGCCAACTGTTCTTCGTGAGCAACAATTAAGATGGTGTTTATTAGACCTGCTTGATCCTCGCTTGGCATATCAAACTATTGGCGTTTGCCATGTCTGGCTGCAACTCAAAACCAGACCCTAATGTCAGGCTGACCACTGAAATAACTGTCTTCTGAGAGACATTAGCATTGATAGTAAGTCTGATATATTTCTGGACGTCTGCGGGTCCAAGTGACAATTTCTCCTACCGTTAACACTCGCGCCAAACAAATTGAGTTGACACTAATATACAGCCCCACCAGAGAATGTTTATATTCGGAGTACTGGTGTGTGTGGACGTCGCTCACCGGGTCTTTTTGCCTCATTGTACTAAATCTTTCAGAATAACGGGAGGGTCATGCCAGTGTCGGAAATGAATGACATTCAACTGAAAGAGGAAATCGCCACCCAAATGCTTCAAGATCGCAGTTGTTGCAGACGAATCCGACCATAGTTCAATACTATTTTGCAATGGTTGCTCGCTATTATTGAGATCGGTTTCTCTCAGCCGCTGGGGACATATTGGAGTCAATCAACTTCGAACATAGAGCCATTGAAGTGTACTCGCTTAATGGCGCATGATCGCCTGCCGAGGCAATTGACCTTCGGGTGGATACGTGCGTTTTACTTACACGATCTAATTTCCCGAAGCTGAGAAAGTCCACTCGGCCGATCGAGCCCACGCCATCCCTCAGAAGATTCTCTTCAATCCCATCCCCGCACTCATTCCTCCGTAACCTATTCTCATTCGCAGGCGTACCCGATATTATGGCCATTCTCCTATACCAAGGTAAACTGACAAAAGGCACTAAATCTATCTTGCCGTCTTTGGTGTACGAGACAAAACGACACTGTTAAAGGAAGAAAGTACAAACGGTACACAGCCAAGGCTATGATCAAACCCGGGTGGATGGAGCTCAGAATGGGCCACGCCACCTGCATCCCGCGGCCAACTATTGAGAACATGAGCTACTTTCATGAGACAGATAATGAAATGGCAAGAATGAAATCACTTGTAATTTACATCTGCGTTCTCTTTATCGCTTAAAACTAAGAAGCACAAGAGATTTCCGGAGGTGCTGGAATTTCAGAGCAACACTCACAAAATGCTGGAGGATTTCAGCAAATCAGGCAACATCTGTGGCGATGAATAAATAGTTCGGCGTTTCGGGCCGGTATCTTTCTTCAGGACTGGAAAGGGATGGGACAGAAGCCAGATAAAAAGGTTGGGTGAGGGGAAGAAGGACAAGCTAGAAGGTGAAGCCAAGTGCTGGAGAGGAAAGAAACTGATAGGAGAGGAGACTGGACTATAGGGGGGAAAAGTGAAGAAAGAAGGGCACCAGGAGATGTGATAGGCAGACGAGGAGAAGAGGTAAAAGGCCAGAGTAGGGAATAGAAGAAGAGAGAAGGGGGAGGGGGAAAACTACTGGAAGGAGAAACTGACATTCATGCCATCAGGTTGAAGGCTACCCAGATGGAGTAAGAGGTGTTGCTCCTAATCCCAAGTGAGGCTTCATCATGGACTAACATATCAGGATCAGAATGGGGATAGGAACTAAGATGGTTGGCCACCAGCAAATTCCACTTTTGACTAAAGGATATTTTACAATAAGCCAACATTATTTTTGATTAGCACTTGATTAGAATATCTGAAAGGTTCATGTTATAGCAGCCCATTGCCATTGATGTTGGGTTGAGCCATAGTGCATTTGCAGGAGATAGTCACACATGTTCTCCTCCTGCCCATATCCCTATTGTAAAAAATGTGATTATCTGGAACTAACTTTCTAAACACCAGGGAATTAAACTCAGTGGCCATTTTATTAAGTACTTCCTGTACCTAATAAAGTGGCCACTGAGTGTATATTTGTGGTCTTATGCTCATGTAGCTCATCCGCTTCCAGATCTGATGTCTTGTGCATTCAGAGACGCTCCTCTGGACACTGCTGTTGTAACACATGTTTGTTTGAGTTACTGTCACCTTCCAGTCAACTTGAGCCAGCCTGCTGAATCTCATCTGACCTCTTCCATCAACAAGGTATTTATGCTCACAGAACTACACCTCACTGCATGTTTTTTTTAATATTCACATTATCCTCGGTAAATTCTAGAGACTGTTGTGCATGAAAATTGCAGAAGATCAGCAATTCAAAGTAAATTTATTATCAAAGTACATATATGCCACCCTATACAACCCTGGGGTTTCTGGCGGGAGTACACAATAAATCCAAGAACCATTATAGAATCAATGAAAGACTGCTCCTAGTAAGGCAGACAAACAACCAATATGCAAGATACAATGAACTGCAGAAATACAATTTATTTTAGAAGTAAATAAATAAGCAATAAATATTGAGAAGATGAGGAGTTGTAGAAAGTGTGTCCATAGTTCATGGGAACAGTTCAGTGATGGGGCAAGTGCAGTTGAATGAAGTTATCCCCTCTGGTTCAAGAGCCTGATGGTTGAGAGGTAGTAACTGTTCCTGAACCTGGTGGTGTGGGCTCTGAGGCTCTGGTACCTTCTTCCTGACAGCAGTAGCAAAAAGAGAGCATGATCTGGGTGGTGGGGATCACTAATGACGGATGCTGCTTTCCTGTGACAGCCCTCATGTAGACCAATGATTCGAAGGACTTTACGCATAATGGACTAGCCATCTCCACTATTTTTTGTAAAATTTCCCATTCAAGAGCATGGGTGTTTCCATACCAGGCTGTGATGCAACCAGTCAATATTCTGTCAACCACACATCTATAGACACTTGTCAAAGTTTTAGATGTCATACCAAATCTTCACAAACTTCTAAGGAGGTAGAGATGCTGCTGTGTTTTCTTCATAATTGCACATGCATGCAGAGCCAAGGCCAGGTCCTCTGAAATGAAAACACCAAGGAATTTAAAGTGGGTGGCCCTCTCCACCTTTGATCCTAATAAGGGCTGGTTCATGGACCTCTGGTTTCCTCCCTCTGAAGTCAATAATCAGCTCCTCAGTCTTGCTGACATTAAGTGAGAGGTTGTTGTTGTGGCACCACTCAGCCAGATTTACAGTCTCCCTCCTATAAATACATTTGATTTGGCCTTTGACAATGGTGTCATCAGCAAACTTAAATATGGCATTGGAGTTGTGCTTAGCCGCACAGTGGAAAGCAAGCAGAGCAGAGGAATAAGCACACAACCTTGTGGTGCACCCTTACTGATGGGGAGGTCTGTGAAGACATCAAAGATCCAATTGCACAAGGAGGTATTAAGGACAAGGTCTTGAAGCTTATTGATTAGTTTTGAGGAGATAATAAGATTGAATGCCAAGATGTAGTCGATAAAGAGCATTCTGATGTGTGCATTTTTGCTGTACAAAGATGGCATCAACTTTCATTCCATGGACAAAATCACCTACATTTCCTCCCAATCCTGATGTTTGACCTGAGCAACAACTGAACCTCTTGACCATGTGTGCATGCTTTTCGGCATTGATGTACTGCTACATGATTGGTTGATTATATATTAATGATCAGGTGTACGGGTGTACTTAATAAAGTGCCCACTGAGCTTATATCATTTCATTTCAATTTTAAACTGATTGCAACAAAACAATAGGACAGGCAGCTCAGTACTAACAAGGATTCAATACTTGGGCACTGACAATCAGCTTCATGTATTGCCGGTGCACTTATTAAACTAGCACCAATAAAGTAATCTTGATAAAACGTTTATTTAGGCTTGTAAAGTCAGGATCTCTTTCCCAATGTATCCCATTAAAACATTGTCAAATTTAATTTGCAATTGGCCTTATTTCATTGCAAGCATTGAGGATTAGTTTAGAATGAGATCTGTCTATGCTTTTTGCTGGTTTGGTAAAGCAGCCAGCATAATCAAAGACCCCACCAAACCCAGACATTCTCTCTTTTCCCTTCTTCCATTGGGCAGAAGATACAAGAAGTCTGAATGCTCATACCACTTTTCTACCACCACACTGTTATGAGACTACTAAATTGTTCCCTAGTATAATTTGATGGACACCTCCTTAAATTCTACCTTGTTAGGAACTTTCACTTTATTGTCTACCTACATTGCACTTTCTCTACAGTTGTTATACTTTATTCCACATTGTTTATTTTTAACTTGTTCTACCTCAGTATGCAAGACAAGGTTTTCACTGCATCTTGGTATATGTGAAAATAATAAACCAGTTCCAAGTTCCAATTTCAATTCACAGCCGGCACATATATGATGAGCCAAAGGACCTGATCTTGTGCCAACACGAGGAAATCTGCAGATGCTGGAAATTCAAGCAACACACACAAAATACTGGTGGAACACAGCAGGCCAGCCAGCATCTACAGGGAGAAGCACTGTCGACGTTTCAGGCCGAGACCCTTCGTCAGGACTCACTATCGGTGTTTTGGGCCGAAATCCTTCGTCCTGACCAAAGGTCTCGGCCCGAAACGTCGACAGTGCTTCTCCCTGTAGATGCTGCCTGGCCTGCTGCGTTCCACCAGCCTTTTGTGTGATCTTGTGCCAGACTGTTCACTGCTCAATGATATCATGTGCTGGCGAAATATGAGTGCATTCAGTCAGATTGAAAATCTGCATAATAAAGATGGTCACTTGAACTTCTGAGCAAACTAAAGTAATGGAATAAGTTATTCCACCACTCTTACTCTTATATTGGTGTGATCAATAATAAAAAAAAGATGTGTGCAGTCAACACCTTTCATTGGAAGATTTATTTTACAATGCATATGAACAATATTTTAATTATCTTTATTCATTGGAAGATTTATTTTACAATGCATATGAACAATATTTTAATTATCTTTATACCAGTTTCCTTAAATTACGCCACAGAGGGCAATGATTTTTATCATTTCCCCACCGCCCTATCCAAAATCTTATTGATCTTAAACATGAAACTAAGCACAATGCTATATTTGATGAAATGCTTAATGTATACACAATTAAATTTGGATGCTTCAGGCATTTCAAGGCTTGGTCCACTTAACAAATTTAGTGTATCAAAGCCAATTACATCCAACCAATATTGATCTTCACAACTAACAGTCGAGACACCAGACAAAAAAGTAATTGATCTCTGACCCACACTGTTCAAATATTTTACTAACATTATTTCCATGAAATTAGTGAAACTTTCCAGCAAAATTGAGAAAAACATTAGGGTTGGTATCTTTATATTCCTTTAAATATTTCCTACTTTATTTTGTATATATACAATCCTACTTGTACCCTACTAATTATATTCTTTATATAACCCTACTTAATATTCCTATAATAAATATATCGATTCATTAAAATGTATAACATAGACCACCTCATTGAGATTAACTTTGACATCTGATCTCAATATGACAATTGTCCAATGAAAACATTTGCCTCAAAGTCTTGTCAACAGATATTTGAACAGTGCAAAAGTGTGATTGATCTGCACAGATTTTATCAGCACGTATTTTATACATAACTAGAAGGGGATTTTTTTTCCAAATAGGCATCAGAATTACATTTTACAACAAAATATTTAATTGGTTTCCATTGAAAAATGATTGTTTATGGAATTGTCCTTCGAAAGAGCCCTAATTAGTTTTCTTAATGTGTTTAAATAATCGTTAGTTCAGATGTTGACACACCACTTTAAGATCTGTTTAAGATTACATACAAAGCATGCAAAGATCTCTATTGATTCTAATATTGAAAAAAATGTTTGGGATCAAAACAGTTAAGGTTGCCTCATTTTTGCAGACGGCTTTAATTAAAGGGCTCCATTTACATGTGGCATGTTAAGTTAAAATAGACGCATCTTATCGAGCAGTTCAGCATAGGTTTCAATGCATTCTCATTCTCCGCAAATCAAGCAAGCTCAACTGGAAAAAAAGATAGCAAAACGAGAACATAATCCAAAGTTAATTGTTTCATGTAAAAATATAATATTAACTATAACTCAGATTTAACAATTTGGCATTTCAAATACTGGTCTCTGACAACCTCAGTTTAGTGATTGTTCTTTAAGGGGAGCTAGGTGGGGGAGCCTAAATAAATGATAACAATGAAAGTGAAGCAATTTATACTTTGAGATCAGTGTTCAAATCAAGTACTGAAAGAAGTCTTCAAAGTTGGAAGTTAGAGCTTTCACACAAAAACTTCCCATAAATTTTTAGAAATAAAGAAATAAAGAAAATTATGATCTGTGTCCTAAGGTCTTCCAAAAGTAATTATGAAATCAAAAATGACCACAGCCCAGCACGTTCCACGTTTGGATGATGATATAAGGTGTCAAACCACCCTTAGACTGTGAAAATGATCAGTTATTTTACCAGATATTGCAGTGGAACACCATGGGTGGGGAACAGTGTGACTTAGTCTAATGGTATTTTCCCAAAGGCTAGATTATTTACAATTTTTTTCTGAAACGGCTATTTTATTAGGCATTCATGATTTTTAATTTGATTTGGAGACTGGTGGCAGAGGATAACAAAATGACGACAAGCGTACCACTTGTAGTTGTAGACAAACCACAATGATCTGTATACAGATCTGACATTCTCCATAATTCATCAGTTTAGGCAATCTGGGACTGAAAACGTCAAGTTAAAAAAAATCTGAAGCTTTAAACTTTGCAACTAGTAAATGTTCAGCTGATTGAAGGAGCTCTGGCCAGCATTAAAGTGGAGTATGATTAAAATGAAACTGAGACAGCCGCCTTCCCTTAATTACAGGGTAGATTTGCTAATTTTCCTCCCAAACTGCTTTCTGGACTGAATGTAATCTAACATGGAAAATGTAACTGAAAACGACTATTTTAATCCAATTTGAAAATCATAAAACATTGGAATATGAGGATAAATATTTCAATTCAGGAGTTTTAAGTCTATTCTGTGTGGGGAAAGTAGTTAACTAGATAATGCACATTTTTGTTAATTGCTCCTTAAAGTTTGCTTTTATTTTGAGGATATCAGGAATAAAAGACATTAATGTTGTATCAGTTCTATGGCTGAAATTTGACTCAAATAATTTTGTTTACCAAGTATGGTAAGAAAAAGTGATAGGAATCAAATGCCAATTTTCTGATTGTATTTAACATAATAAACTAAATCATTTTCAAATATAATAAAACAAAAAAATTGTTGCAGGTACTTAGTTCAACTCAGTTTCTACTGCTTCAATGATAGGAAAATGATTGTCTTGACTGATGAAAAACCAGTTGATCCAACCCCATTGGTAATCAGTTTTATTTTTAAGAAATATAAAAGGAGATTGAACCTTTTTACAGGGGACACAGTGTGCTTGTTATTTAATTAGAGAATTGCTGGCCTCGTGATTTTTACATAAACTCGTTTTTTCATTCCTGTTCAAAGCAGCATTTTTACTGTTTTCTATTTCTACTAAACGTTAACAATGACAAAAACTACCCACTGAGGCTCAATATCAGTTTTAGTAAGTGGACATCTAAAGAATTATTAAGTAATCGAGGACGGCTTGTCCGCATGTCAAACAGATTATATTGTTTTTATTGAATAAAGCGTGTAAACCAAGCCAGATTTTACAAGTTCCAGACTTTTCTGCAGCTGATTTTTAATTTAAACATTTAAAGGGTCCAAACAGCTTTGTTTTCACACAGAAAGAACATTTGTGCTGCAAGATTGTTTTGTTGTTGTGTACGAGCATCTGAGCGTCAGCACCGCTCTTGCCTTCACTGATATGTTCTGCAATTAGAAGCAATATTTTAAATTATAGATTGACTTGAACGTGCAAATATGTCCTGCGTATTTTATGGGAATATTAAAGGTTCTTCCAGCTGACAGTGAAAGCGGTCCGATTCACCGCCGAAGCTTTCGTTTTGAAAAACCATACTGATTTTCTTTACTGGACTGAGTATCAAACTGCAAACGCAAAATCTACCCATTACAGGTTAAGTACTTTGAATTAATTCAAATCTGTGAAATAATATTGGAACTACAGAATTCAATTCTGAAGATCAAATTGAATGGGGGGGGGGGAATGATTGCTATTAAACCTCGCTGATTAGTCAATCGTGCCTATTAAACAAAATCTTCTGGGAACGGAATCATAGGCTAGTAGACTCGGCTCATTTTGGGGGCGAGCTTCCAGTCAAGTCAGATGAGGTTAAAGGGGAAAGGTCAGGCACTGGAGAAGTATGCTGGCGCCCAGAACAGCAGTCCGGAGTTCTAAACTGCAGACATCGTCCCCCAGCTAATTTCCTTTAGTTTGGTTAAATGGTTTGCCTTTCTCTTAATTGTGCTAAAGTTGCTAAGAAAATACTGTGTTCCTATCTGGCATGCGAGACATTGCAACAAATTGCTGGCTGAAGATCTTAGCATATTTTTTGCTTTTACGCGGTTCAATAATTATAACCACGGACTGCATTTTGGATGTTAGTGGTTGTCACTTCTATTTTGCTCCGTCCTTTTTACCTTAAACGAATAAAGATACATGGGGTATTCAATGTCACAAATAGTAATTCATTATTTAATGCATTTGTGGTCCTGTGGTGCCTTTCTTTGTGGAACAGCATGTAATACCACAGACTATAAGCCAAATTGAAAGTGACATTTCAAAAGCAAAATGATAGGAGATAATTAATTACGAGAGTTCACGCAAGGGACAATGTACCATTGTGTTGTCGATTACAGACGCAGTAACTTTACAATGAATTTTACAGGTATATATTACTGTAACGTCTTAATTTCTGAACAGTAATCTGAACATCTACAAGGTTTCTGCACCACTCAGCAGTCATATTTTATGGGACTCGTATATTTTAGGCAAAGCGAGATGAGGTGGAAAATGGTCCATAAATTCTGACGTTGATTTACACGGGAGTCCATTTGCAGACCATCCCGAGGAACCCTTGCTAAATCCTGATCTGCACCAGCTGGAACCTGCCATGCCAGGAAAACGCTGAGCAGAGTTCACTAACTGCAGACAGAGCTAAAGTAAACAGAGGTGGTCATTCACATCCAAGTTAGCAGCCTTTGGACAGATGATCGGGACCGGAGACCACACACCCGGACCACACAAGGACCAGACTGCCCCATTTGCACGCAATCATACGCGAAATACTCCTCCCACTCTGGCAAATTGTTCCGTGCGGTCCTAATGCCCGCACGTTCGTGCTGCAGCCACGCGAAAAAAACTCAACAAACTTTTATCTTGTCATTCGAAATAATTTTGCATTTCCAATAAGATTAGGAAGAACACATTTTACTTATATAATAACTTATCACCAGCAATCTCCTTTTGAACTAGTTTTTTTGTCTATTTAGATTTGTATATGTGTATATATACGAAACAAACAGCAACAATTTTGTGGAGATTTATATTATTTATGCGTGTAATTTGGACCATTTTCCCTGTGCGGACGATGCATCTGGGGGCGGTCTTTCGAATAATTACATTATTTGGGAAGAAGATCTGGGGAGCTGGCTGGAATGTGGGATGGGATCAAAGAAGCATTTATCTAATTACTAGGTCAAGGAAGCACCTTGTGTTTTAACAATTAACGTGTAAAGAAACTTTAAGTAACAACATACCAGTGTGTTTTATATTTTCAAAAAGAGATTGAGGGTTATATTTATAGGATGGATCTCACTTTGCGCTTTTCATGACATTGGGTTTAACTTGCAATACATTGACTTCAATGTGGAAAACATACACTTCCGATTATGTAATACATATATTAAGTTATGGCTCATTGCATGATATGCCGTCAAAGTAGAGTGCCTTTGTTTAACCGCACGGTTAGTTTGAGCAATACTTTAGCCGTCTTGGCACAGAAGGGAAAGCCAGTGGGATTTTCCTGCCTAATTCGAACATGCGCAATATTTGTTTGTAGTCACGTTCCCCAAATCTGCTATACAATACAAAGCATATTTGACCGCATTGCATGCTGCAGCATTTCTCAGACTGGCACTATTCTACAAAGTGTATGTCGTGATATAAAGCGCCATTAATGATCAAATTCATGTCTGCGCTTTAAGTTATCAAATTGAATGTGTCACCTCAGATGAATCCGGCCTTAGTAAATGAAATTAATCAAACATTTGTTGAAATGCATTAAAATGCCATCTTCACGCAATTTAGTTGAGTTGTGTAATACCAGTCTTTTACGACTGAAATCTACCAGCTATCGGTAGATATCACTCAAGCAAACGGGCCTTGCAGTGAAATTAATGATGTGCTTCAACCAGCTGCTCAGTCTCACACCGGTAAATTAACGTCAGGCCACTCTCTGAAGGCTTTAAATTCACCAATTCAAAGTGGCCGTTTGCAATTAGAGGCCAACCAAAAAAAAAGCAAAGATAACGTTTTACAAAACGTGACAAATGTTGTGTTAACACCTATAATCGCGGCTGAGCCCGACAGATCCCGCGCGAATAGACATATAGAGTTTTGTGGTTTTATTTTCAAAGTAATTAACGTAATAATTCTATAAACGTTCCACTGTCGGAGTTTCTGCATCTTAATGTTCAAACTGTGACATACAATATGGAAAAACAATGAAGCTTATGATTAACTTATAGTCATATATGTCATTTAGAATTACTTACCCGAGTTCATGTCAATACCTGGGAGTTTTGAACATGTAAAAACGTTTTTATTTTTAATGCATGAATCTCCCGATATGTATTTAGACTTCTAAATATATGGAATGAAAAGTTTGACGCGTCTAATAAATGAATGTTTAACGTTAGATGATGCCTTCTATCCACTACCAAACCCGTTCATGTATCTTTTTCCTTGGTACATTGATGAAGGTCAGTTTATGCCTAACAAGATCAAAGAGCAATAACAAAAATCCTTATCACTGTGCTATATATAAAGTGACAGAGCCAACTTTTCACCTTGTCATTTAGGTAACAAGCGTTTGCTAATTGTAGGACTTTAGATAACATAATTTCGAACCTTGGTTATTTTTGACACACAAAAAATAAAGCAATATATAACATAGGTGTTTCTTTCCCACCGACTAGTCGGTTGTCTGGATCCCTGCTGAGATACATGAAGGTCATGCCCTTTAAGGGCATTGAACCGCTCAGCAGACCACAGAACAGCTCACAGAGCGTTCTGGCTGCCCTGATGTTACCCGTATCCTGGCCGGGATACTGCCTAAGAAACAAGAAGAAGCTAATTATTCAAGTGAGCAGGCAACCAGGCAGACAGTCAAATCATATAATTTACAAGTCACTGGTACAGGCTTTGCTGCCTAGGTACTTGAATTAGGGTAAACCAAAATATGCAGCATAATTGTGAGATTTCCTTTGAAGAGGTTTACATTATCAAAAGTTACAAGTGTCTTTTCAAAATGAGTAAAGATCTGGAGCAACTGAAACAAAACATGGAATACCCCGGTTTTACATTCTTTTTATTTCCATCATTTTTTTTCGTTCTTACTATAAATATTAAATGCAAATTATTATTTTCAATTTGGAACAGGATCAGGTGTATGGAGTCGTGCAGTGTGTGGTTTTGCGGCAGCAGAACAGCGCAATGCATAAAATTTCCACAAGTTACAATAAGAAATATTTTCATGAAATAAATAGTGCAAAAAAAAAGAGAGCAAAGTACTGAGGTGGAGTTCGTGGATTCATGGACCGTTCAGAAATCTGATGGTGGAGGGGAAGAAGCTGTTCCTAAAACGCTGAGTGGGTGTTTTCAGTCTCTCGTACCTCCTCCCTGGTGATAATAATGAGAAAAGGGCATTTTCCGGATGGGTGAGGGTTCATAATGCTGTGCGCCAGAGTTTATATAGCACAAATTTTATGTAGAGTTTGTTCTGAATGGATTGGTTTAATTTCTAAATAGTGGTTAAGAACGACCGCTATCTAATATACAAGATATTAAATTTGTGTCAGTACATTAGCCGACAGATCAAAAGTTGTTGATATATTGTATGTTTTAATTTTTATTAGAAATCTTTTTTTTAATATTGTGCTGTTAAAACTTTTATAGCATCAGAAGTTAAATACTCTTGCTCAAGTACAAAAAGAATTAGTGTTTAACTATTGAGAGTCATTACTGGTAAACATTACACAAACGAGGCCAGCAATTTAATAAATGTGCCTCATGTTAAATATTATTTTGCCCGGGGTTTGAATTATTCGAACACAGCAGAGTCGAAATTTGCATCTTTTTGTGATATTAATATTAGTTTTGCAAGCTCCCAGGTTGTACCGTTATTTCCCCGTGAGTTAATTTGCACTACACAATGGCTGGTTGGGACCTGACAATATTGCATGGAGAGCAGATCCAAGCGGAACACCGCCCCTTCCATCTGCGACACGGAAGTCACTCCGAATCAAACACAATACACCAGGAAAAGTGGGCAACGCAATCTGGTCCAGGCATATATTTCTTACTCAATGAAGAATGATCGCAGTTTCCTCTTCCAGTTAAACTTGTAGCCATAAAAAGTGACCCGGGCAACTTTCCAGGAGCCCCTGTTTATTCTTCACAGATATTTGTGAATGTAGTTTGCGTGATATTTGCAGATCATAGACTTTGTCTTGTTTTGACCTCTGCGTCATCCCAATTAAGCAACAGAAATTTACTATTTTCCCCCCAGTACAGAAGACATCCAAAGTAATGGGAAGTAGTGTTAAGGCCAAGATTTGTTACATAAAAAACGTGGAAAAAGTGAGAGCGTTCATGGTAGATAACAACGATGATTTAATTCGCATTTTAATCTACCTATATCAATTTTTAAACAAGTAATTTAATTCCGGGGAAAGAGTGAAATAATCGGCCACCTAATTAGACCAGACGCTCCATTTTCTGCAAAAGGAGAGAACCATTCCGCGTGTGGTTAGTTCCACGTGTGGAATGCGACGAAGGCATGCTTCAGTTAGCAGGAACCATCTAACCAGTGTTTTTAGATTTGACGGATGTGGTGTCAAATCAGAATATTTCAACAAAATGGTTCAGCTAAAGGAAAATATAAGACAGTCGTTGTTTGAAACCTCGTTATTTCTTGGTTATTAACGAGTGTACGCTGTTTGTTCCATTATTCCATCCCAGCTAAAGAAACCTACACGAACCTTCTAGCTATTTCCACACAGCGTATACATCACCCTGCGTTTCCTCCACCTGACTTTCACATGCATAGTATTTGATAATATCCTTCATCCTTAGTACGGAACGGTTTATTTTAGCTAGGGGGGGAAAAAAGGATATTTCCAAAGTTTATAAAGGAACGCGGAGTAAAATCGGATATGTTGCTCTACCTGCCATATAAATAATGACATTTTTTAAATTACATCGTATTAGTGATGTTATATATTCGGTCCTGAGCAACACGAATTAGATTAATAGCTCTCCGTTAAGTGACAAACGTACTTTGGAAAACTGTTCCATTGAATATCTAGTTCGTAGACAGGAGGATTCATTTAAACGGTTCAAACAAGCGACCACATCCTTGGTATGGGTACACAGAAAAGATTGCCTTTATTCATGAAAATGTAGATGATGATAATAATGATAAGAAAATGTCTTAAATTGAACAATGAGTTAAAATCTATAGAACATTGAATAAACATGAAGCGACATGTTAATGAAAATGTCTATTTCCTACTCTGTGCATTAATCTTCTATCAGAAGTTTAGGTTTCTGCTGGAATGCATAATAGCTGGAGGCTACTGAGGAAAGCGCTGTCCAAATTTCTCTGCTCACCATTTGATGCCTCATTTAACAACGTGGGTAGTTCATAGAGGCTGGAGATCTGGGCAGCCTAGAAAGAGCAGATCCAAGACCAGGAGGAGCCTTCAAGTCTAAAGAGTCCACCCCAGTGACACGAGAATAAATATCTCCGAAAGATTTATACCATGCATGTAAGAAAGAGCAAAGATTTATAGAATGCTTATTTAAGATGGGGGCGGGGATGGAGAGAGCAAGCTTACCAGTGATTAGAACCTCTTACAGATGCAGGGTATCCTAAAAACTCTAGATCATTAAAAGGCTATTTGCAACGTATGTTTCACCATACATTTATAAATACAAAATGTCATTCTCATCATTTATATTTTCATCTACTTATTAACTTTTTGAGCTTTTTAAAAAAAAACTTTCGCGGAAGAAAATGAAACTGAAAATGCAAAGTTTCTTTGTAAATAAATAACCTAATGTTCACGTATATTACGACCAGCTTTTCTACCATCAAGATGAATGAAAAATCGCGCTTTATTCATATTCATGAAATGTAAAGCACAGATTGCAAAATTATGATGGAAGTGGCGGTAGAGTGGGAGCACTTCTAGCCAAAGGTAGACTAGTAAAATACGGGATGCAACTTTCTTTTAATTAATTAAAGAAAGGAGTACATTTTGTGGAAAATGTACTTGTCACTTGGCTTTTGCTGACACCAGATCAATCAGTAATTACATAAATCTTGTTTTAGAATTTATAGGGAGTTCTGTAAACTGATTCTTGATTCCGGTGTCTTAGTTACTTTGTCAAAAATTGAACTGGATGGTGGGTAAAGACAACTGCACCAAACTGAACCCATCTGATCCTCCTCAACACAAGAACTCTTAAATTTTGAGGAAAACTTCGGGAGGAATGTCGTGACAATGTCCTTTTCTACATCCAGCATGTTACCATTATTGGCCAGTTGTTGTATCCATTTTATCAACAAGTACAGACCCTGTAAGCAATACTATTTGGAATGGTAACCGCTTATTATTAATGGTAGTGATATTACTTTTAATGGTAAAAAAAATAAAGTGATTATCAATAGATAGGTCCCTTGACAAGCAAAATAAATCTGATGTGTAGATACCGCCAGACTTAAGGCTCCTTCCCATAAACCAGGGAGAGAAACTGATTAACTCAGCAAGCGAGCAAACCATTTGAGGGTATTATCCCCGCATTGCTTACCAACGTGTAAGTCAAAGGACTTGTAACATGTTACTATGCAACATTTTACTCTATTTCTAATTGTAAAGCTTAATGCTAATTTTCACTCCTGTATTATGCATTCTATCACAATGAATTAAAATAACTTAACATTTAGAAAATCAACAAACATGCATCACCTTCCAAAATACGCACTCTTCCTGAAAACTCCTAATGCCCCTAATTTACTAAAAGTGGACAATGACTCTTGCTGAATAGATTCTGGATTTGTATGGCGTGTCACATTATTTTTGAGGAATAGTCACTGTGGTAAAATAAGAAATACAGTAATATTAAAGAATCAGTTACTTGCCACTACCTCTGAAAATGTCGGAATGTTTTAACTGATTTATTTTTAAAATGTTTAAAAAACACAATGACAGAGAAATCCATGTACAACGAACCTCATTGCCCTGTTAATTGATTTGTTTATGATTGCATTGGGATGAAGTTGTACTATCATGTTTCCAGTTTAGATCTCGGTATTTTATTCAGAATAGGTCACAATCAACTTCTTAAAACTCACTGTATCGCGTGTGTTTTATTTGGTCTTTGGAGTTAATTGACTGTTTTGACAATCGAGCAAAGGATTGATGACCAACTAATTAACAGGTGGTGTACAATACAAGGGTGACTGAGAACGATTCTGTTAAATGCTTTATTGCTTTGGTAATGCCTCAATCCCCAGAAGAAGAAAAAAACTGGAATACTACAAATTTACAAGCTCCATGTAGATCCTCTCAAAGCCTGCGGGGCGTCAAGCGACTGAACAATTGGTTCAATGACAGGACTACCTACCAGCTCAGCAAAATACCGCAGGCAGTCGGTAGATTTTTTTTAAATTCAATCGTACTCTTTGAGCGTATTAACCCTTTCAGGACCAGAGTCAAATGTTCCAACCACTGAAAGAAACGACATGATCAGCAATTAATTCCTTTAAAATAAAAGAATGTTGCTACAACTAAAGCAAATTTAAACTGTAGGTTAACGTGTTAAATTATAAGCTACAAATAGAGGCTAAGGCAAAATGTAACTTGATGCAGAGCAAGCAAATCTACAAAGTTACACTTCTCTCTGAGTCTTGATGAAGAGTCTCTGTCCGAAACGTCGGCTGTTTTTTTTTCTCTCCATAGATGCTGCCAGTCCCGATGATTTCCTCTAGATTTCCAGCATCTGCAGAATCTTTTGTGTTTAGACCTCTCTCCGTGTGGTGTTTTCTTCAAAGGGCGAAGACAACCTCCTTCCACGAAAACCCCATAACTGCCATCTAGAAATAATAAACAAAACTTAAAATCGCGAATGTGGCTTGTTTCTTTAAAAAACGCAGCCAAAAATTATCAAGTGCATTTTATTTAAATATTGACTAAAAAAAGTAACTAAATTATGAAGTGCCTTATCTCTAATTCAACTGCTTGGATTCTTTATTCGGTAAAGGACCAGGGAAGAAGACCTGAACCAAACTCTGGCAGAATGCTTTAGTGTTAAAAGTGCTTTAGTGTACGCCCTTTTAACAATCAACGACATCGTCCAATAGTTAAATACCCCGACTGTCAATAATAGGATTCTACTTTTACGATTATTAGGAGCGAGAATAACATTAAATAATGGTTTTGCTAACAAGAGAAAATCTGCAAATGCTGGAAATCCAAGCAACACACACAAAATGCTGGAAGAACTGAGGAAGAAAATCAGCCCGAAGCGTGGACTGTACTCCTTTCCATAGATGCTGACTGGCCTGCCGAGATCCTCCTGCATTTTGTGTGTTTAATGGTTTTGCGAAATGTACTTGTCATGTGTGAGCTAGTGTGCATGGTATGGTGCTGCTTTAAGTAGATTAGCAGTTCGCTCTAAAATGTATATGCACAAAACGTTTAGGTAACTCTTTGACTCATAGAGATTGAATATCATGGAATGACTAAACAGTGCTCCCTGCACAATGATAGAATAATTCTCCCTAATGTACAGAAATATAGCTAAACATTTCACTCTTTACTCGGAACTTTAACAATCTCCAGGTACTGTGTATTAGATATTGGGTAACATATATAACTGAACAGGAATGGATTGAATCCAGGCTTTCCTCCAACAGAACGGAGCTCTTTCAATTACAACTACTGCTGTTACAAACTGCCGGGCTCTTAAAGTTGCCGGTGACATTTAAACAACATATTGATGAGGCCTGGCGATTGGAGATTTACTACTCCCACACACTTTGGTTGTTCGGCTTTGAGAAAGGTGTGAGAATAGGCAGAGTTAATATCTTGGAGCAGATAGAAATGCGAATAATCGACCTTATTTAAGAACGGCGTTGGACCCCGAAAGGGATTACTTTTCAGCACAGCAGTCGGAATAACGTGAAAAACAATATTCTCGAAACAATAGATAATTAATTCCGCAGTAACTTGACACCACTTTGGGTTTTCATTGTTCCAGGAGTCTGTGGAGGGCATTTCTCAAGCGCCCACAGTGATGAGATAAAGACACTTCCACCACAACCCCTTCGTGTCCGTCTTCGATTAAATAATGTTACTCATATCAGACAGCTCACATTGCGCACTGAGGATAAGTAATTACGAACGAGACTATGACTTTTTGAATCAGCTTAACTTGACGTTGATGTCTTGTATAAAAACAGTTGTTGTGTCACTAGCTTTTAAGTATATCAGAAGTCAAACAGAAACAATCGTTTAAGCAGAATTCAGCAGTCATTTTTCCTGCCTTGAACAGTTATGTCTGGCGTGGAAAGGTGAATGAGTTTTCAAAGTATGTTAAAGAAATCAGAAGCGGGGGACAGTTAGAAGCAACGCCGCCACATTGCATCGAAAATTATGTTTTGATTGTTATGTTTGAATTTCAATGAGACATGAATACCGGAACACCTAACATTTTACACTGCCTTGACACTTGACTCTTTCGCCATTTCATCAGAGCATAGTGTGAATGAGGTTCCTTAAATCTTCCTTAAAATTACATACATTTTAATCTATTTCAAGGAAGGCGCCCGCTGGGGACTGTGTGAAAATGAAAGGACCTCCCATTGTGCTTGACCAAGTCACGAAATGTCACGTGATCAGAATACTTCCCTCTCCCCACCTCTCATTCAATACCAGCAGATTTTTGAGCACTTGTATATACATATTATTATACATATACACATATTGAATGTGTGCATATGTACAAGAGATGAGTATAATCTCTTTAGCGAGAGAGCAGCGAATCAGAGAAGAGCAGAATAAGACCGTTGGCACACTGAGTCTGCTGCACCATTCTGTCGTGGCAGATTTATCCTCCCTCACAATCCCACACTCCTGCCTTCTCCCCATAACCATTCACACCCCTACTAATTAAGAAACTATTAACCCCTGACTTGGCCTCCACAGCCATCTGTGGCAATGCATTCCACAAAATCACCGGCCTCTTTGGCGAAGGAAATTCTGATACGTCCTTGTATTCTGATGCTGCACACTCTGGTCCCAGCTTCCCCCACTACAGAAGGCATCCTCTCCACGTCCACACTATCCAGGCCTTTCAATATTCGGTAGGTTTCAAAGAGATCCCCTGTCATTCTCCTAAACTCAAGTGAGTACAGGCCCAGAGCTACCAAATGTTCCTCATACTATAAACCTTTCATTCCTGGGACCATTTTGGTAAACCTCCTCTGGACCCTCTCCAATTCCAGCACATCCTTCCTTGTATAAAGGGCCCAAATCTGCCTACAATTCTCTAAATGTGGTGTGACCAACACCTTATAAAGCATCAACATTACATCTTTGCTTTCACATTCTAAACCTCTTGAAATGGATGTAACATTGCATTTGCCTTCCTTACTACCAACTCAATCTGCAAGTTACCTTCAGGGAATCCTACACCCAGACTCTCAAGTGCCCTTTGCACCTCCAATTTCTGAAATTTTCTTTGCTCTTTATTCCTTCTACCAAAGTGCATGGCCACTTCCTTGTACTGTGTTCCATCTGCCATCTGCCATTTCTTTGCCCATTCTCCTTATCTGTCCAAGTCCTTCTGGTGATTCCCTGCTTCCGCCTACCAGCCCCTCCACCTATCTTTGTAACATCCACAAAGTTGGCCACAAAGCTATCAATTCCATCATCCTGCTCATTAACATGCAGTACAATGTCAAAACTGGAGGACCTAAAACTGAACCCCATGGAACACCACTAGACAGCCCAGCAGAAAGTCCCCCTCCCCCCTTTATTCTCACTTGTTGCTCTCTGCTAGTCAGCCAATCTCCTGGCTAGGCTAGTATCTTTTCCAGTATACCATGAGCTCCTATCTTGTTTAGCAGCCCCATGTGCAGCACCATGCAAAAGTCTTCTGAAACTCCAAGTAAATAATACCCACTGACTCGCCTTTGTCTGCCCCGTCCATTATTTCCTCAAGAAACTCCAATGGATTTGTCAGACAAGATTTCCCCTTAAGGAAACCATGCCAGTTTGTCTTATTTTATCATGTGTGTCAAAGTATTCTTAATGATGGACTCTAACATCTTATTGAAGTCAGGTTAACTGGCTAAAATTTCTTGTTTTCTTTTACTCCCTCCCTTCTTAGAGTTGAGTGACATTTGCGATTTTCCATTCTCACAGAACCATACCAGATTCTAATGATTCTTGCAAGATCACTACTAATGCTTCCATAATCTCTTCAGAGCCCTGAGGTGTAGCACATCTGGTCCGGGTGACGTATCTTCCTTCAGAACTTTCGGCTTCTCAATCACCTTCATTTCAGTATATTATAGTATAGCGACTATATTTACTTCTGCTCTCTGTGTCTCTCGCACTTCTGGGACATTGCAAATGTATTCCACAGTGATGACATGCAAAATACAGTACTAATTCAGTTCGTCCGCCATTTCTTTGTTCCCCGTTAATACCTCTCCATCGTCATTTTCCAGTGGCACACAGGACATTGAACACCAGCTTTCGTTCTGGACAAAATATTCAGATCCTAAATCCACTTTAAATAACTTCAGGACTATAAACTACAAAGTCAGGTTACTGTGGTATGTAAGGGGCTAAAGTTACCGACAGTTATCATTACACTACACTGTTTACTTCATAGTTTAATTATTACACCAGAGCAAAAATAAAATATTAACATTTCTATCTAATAGATTTTAAATTGTGACAAATAAAACAAAGATGCCAGTTGTCTTAAATGATCTCATTTGGAAAATTGATGTAGAATTTAATTTTGAGGAATATTTCCGCGTTCATTGCAATTTCTTTTAGAGAGTAAATATTTGTCTTTCCTTTCTATGGGACGGAACTACCACTTAAACAATTATATGACTGCGACTACCCCATCTCTGCCAAATTCAGTCTACATCTTGCCCCCGTTGTTACTCTGAAACATCCCGGAGATTTAAAGTAAGTTTGGCCGAGTCATACGCTGCAAAGGAAATGGGATCTACGTTTGTATGAATAACTTACATTTCAACCTCTATTTAAAACAAACGTGTTTTTCTCTCCATATAAATTATTCCCGCGAGCTCCCGCGCACCCTGAAATTTTGTACAGCGAACGACGTGATATTTCCTTCATTCTGAGCGACCAACTTTGAAACTGAGAAGATAGAACTTGAATTTAGTACGCGGCATGAGTTTTGAAAAGAGGCCATGGGACTGTCAAGACTGAGGAAAGGAAGAAATACACTAATAATGTTATGTCATTTTAATTCCGCTGAGAGATTCGTCAATAATCCGCGAGATGGCGTTTTAACGAAAATTCAGCAGATTGGACAGAATGTAGTTTTGACCGTTCAGATTATTGACGTACTCCATGCATTTACCAACTTTGTAGAAAATCTGTATTCGTTTCTACTATGTCTCATATTAAAGTATATTCATATTCAATCAATTCTGACATCAATACTAATGCGAGAAAAAGCAAAGTGAGTACATTTTGACGCAATGTAAACTGTAGAATATCTGCCGACGAAGACTTGGACGCTTGCAGTAACTGTCACTCACAGTTACTACAGTACTATCTTGTGGTGACATTCAATCAGCATCAATTAAAACCAATGAAATGAAATTTGTTGCAATGTTTGGGAGCTTGTAAATTTCACCAGCATTGCCCTTTTGGAATAATTTGTTATTGTTGGTTTCAGAGTAACTATGTGCTTGTCCTTGCGTGCCCTTGTTCAAGAAATCAGGTTTGGTTGTTAAACCAAGATGGACCATACTGAAGTAATCTAATACGGAAAGTCAATGCAGTGCAAAGTGGTATTTTCTACACTCACCAAGTCGCCAAGAATAACATTGAATGACTGGGAATCAGCTTTTCACTGGGATGAAAAGATTGGATGAGATTGGGTGAGGACTGTCCAATCTTGCAGCAATATGGTGCAGAAAAAAATTGGAAATTTGAATTCCTACGATATCCACCATGACAGCAGGTAACATGTTATATGACCATATTTCCCAATTGAAGAAAGCAGAGAAAAAAAGTGCATGTTTTAATCAAGGAGACAGAAGAGACCAGGTGCTGAAATCTGAATAACAGTTCTCATTGAACTCTGTTAAATATTGAAAGGGCTAAATAGCATGGATGTGGAGAGGATGTTCCCTACAGTGGAGGAGTCTAGGACCATAGGGCACAGCCTCAGAGTACAAAGACGCTCCTTTAGATTAGGGATGAGGAGGAATTTCTTTGGCCAGAGGGTGGCGAATCAGTGGAATTCATTGCCAAAGACAGATGCAGATGCGAAGTTATTGTGTATATTTAAAGTGAAGGTTGACAGGTTCTTGATTAGTAAAGGTGATAAAGGTTATGGGAAGAAGAATGGGTTTGAATGGCATAATAAATCAGTCATGATGGAATGTCTGAGCAGACTCAGTGCTCTTATGGTCAATCTGCTGGAGGAACTCAGAGGGTTGCGTAGCTTCTGTGAGGGGCAAGAAATGATTAACATCTAGGGTTCAAACCCTGAATCAAACCTTTATTTTTTGAATAGTGGACAGAACTCTGTAGGACCTCGCTTCATAATGCCATTAGGTCTTCCACTCCCTGTTGTCACCTCCCGGTCCATCAGCAAGCATATTTCCCCTGATCACTAGCTTATGGGTTCAAATTTCATTCCAGCGACTTGAGTTCTAAAATCTAATCTGACACTGAAGGAATGTTGCACTGTCAAAGGTTTTGTTTCTGAAATGAGGCAATTAGTCCAAGAAATCCACTGATCTCTGAGATGGATATATATGATCCTATTACATTGTTTCAGGAAGTTAATGCATTCTTCCTATTCCCTACTCTTTTACTAATAGATTATGTTTCAAAAAGGAAGTTATTTCTGAAACCATGCCCAACATGTTCATTCAGAGGCGATTTTATTTGGTACTTCCTACCTGATAAAGTGGCCACTGAGTAAATATTCATAGTCTTCTGCTGTTGCAGCCGATCCACTTCAAGTTCCGAGATGTGTGTTCAGAGATGCTCTTCTGCACATCACTATTGTAGTGTGCATGGTTCTTTGAGTTACTGCTCTTTTTCTGTCAGCTTGGACCAGTGTGGCCATTCTCCTCTGATCTCTCTCATTAACTAGGCGATTTCGCCAAAAGAACTGTTGCTCACTGGATGATTGTTAGTTCTCCCACCATTGTCTGTTAACTCTAGACACAGTTGTGCATGAAAATCCCAGGATATCAGCAGTTTCTGAGATACTGAAACCACCCTTCTTGGCATCAACATCATTCCAAGGTCGAAGTGGTGTTTCTTCTCCATTGTGATGCTTAGTCTGAACATATCTGAAACTCTTGACCATGTCTGCATGCTTTTATACATTGAGTTGCTGCCACATGATTGGCTGGTATTAGATATTTGACATTTGCATTCATAAGCAGCTGTACAGGTGTACCTAATAAAGTGGCCACTGAGTGTATTTCTCAGTGAACATGAATTCATTTGACCATTTGCACATTGCATTTGAAGGGGAATTGATGTACTGAAGCTTGCTGCCAGATTTCTGCGGTAGCTATCCTGCCAAAGCATTGCGTTTTTGAAATTTTGGGATCTCTGAAAAAGTGTGATAAAAATGTTATCCACACAAGAATTTCAATATTTTTCTATCAGAAGAAAGAATTCCTGGCAAGATCATAAAACATTTGTTTCTGAATTCACCTGATGTTTCTTGCTAGAACTGGGTGGTTGCAATCTTGCCCTTTGAATCAGAAGGTTACAAAGACAGGAACACAAATAAAAGATAACAAAACAGAAGTAAACATGCTGGAAATACTCAACAGATCAGGTTGCATCTGTGGAAGAGAAAAGGAATCAATGTTTCAGTTCAGAGAACCTTCATCCAATCTGAAACGTTAACTCCATTTCGCTTTCTACAGATGTGGTCTGATCTGATGAACATTTCCAGTATATTTCTGCTTCTGTTTTAAATTTCCAGCATCTGCATTCACCTTTTTAACTTTCATTTCAAGGTAATATTATAGTGAAAAACTGCTGGATTGCTGCTTTGTTGAGAAAGCAACCTCCTAGTGGTCTAAGGTTTCAAGCCAAGACCTATAGCATTACCAAAGTTCTTTATTATTCATTTATATTTCAATGGTATATATATTTTATATGCATAGGAGTTCATATCATGTAAGAAGGAATGTTAAATAAAATATATTCCTTGGAATGTACAGTGTGGAATAAGGCTTATTGTTTAATGCCCCAGATAAACCTCCTCTTAGCATGCCTAATTTGCAGTCATTACTGTCCTTTACTCTCTTGTGTGTATATTCTGATCTCCATAAATACCGACTTCCTTACTGCCCATTGCACTGCTGGTGTTTAAGGCAGCAATTAAAGTTCCAGATGCTGGGAGAGTCCGGTACCAGAGGGTATGGTTTGAGAATGAGGGGTAGGTCATTTAGGACAGAGTTAAGGAAAAACTTCTTCTCCCAGAGAGTTGTGGGGGTCTGGAATGCGCTGCCTCGGAAGGCAGTGGAGGCCAACTCTCTGGATGCTTTCAAGAAGGAGCTAGATAGGTATGGATAGGGGAATCAAGGGATATGGGGACAAGGCAGGAACTGGGTATTGATAGTAGATGATCAGCCATGATCTCAGAATGGCGGTGCAGGCTCGAAGGGCTGAATGGTCTACTTCTGCACCTATTGTCTATTGTCTAAAGTCCTTGAACTCTGGTGGTGCTCAGGCTTCCTCTTGGTTTTCACTACTGTCAGCCGTGCAAGTCCCGGGTGGAGACTCAGGAATACCATCACACCCAGATGCAGGAAGATTCCTCATTGCTGTTTCCATAACAGTTTGATTGACCAGTCAGGGTTGTTTTCCCTGAGCTGCACCTCCAAACCTAGAAGACCAGTGGCCTCTACCCATTGACCTGTTTGGCATGGGTGACTCTACCAAGAGCCAAAGCGTAAAGCCCTGACTCCAACCAGCATAGCTCTCTGGGTCATCGAGGCACACAAGCCTCCAAATCATGACAAAGTTGTGGTCCCATTGGAGGATCTCCATAAACGCAGTAATAATATTACCTCCACCCCTTGCAGTGGTGAATTCCATGTTTTGACTACTCTCTTGGGAAAGAAATTTCTCCTGAATTTACCAATAGATTTAGTAGAGAAATCCTCAATTTGTATACGCTCAAGTCTTCCCTGCCCATCTTCTCCACGTGACCTTATTGGATCCTTTCACAGTGCAGGAGACTTTTCTTTCCAGTTTTCATTTTCAGGTTTGTTTGAATTAATATGGGCTTGGTTTTGTACAAAACAATCTAAATTACTACAGTAAAAAGATTAGGGAATGGAACAAATACATTGTACTCTTAATTACAAATGAAATTGTTGCTGTAAGATGAATATGGCAGACAATGTTGTTGTGAAGTTATGTTTCAGCCTACTCTTGTAAAACATGACACATTTATTGATAAAGTCATTTCACATATCACACTCTATCTTCTAACATGAAGAGTATGCTTCCTATCATACCATGAAACCTTATTGTGAAAAAGTTTCTTCTTGTCTTCTTACAATGTTCTCCTCTATTTAAGAAACAGGCTCCTTGTCAAATGATGTAAAAATGAAGAGAAAATTCAGCAGCCTTAATGGCAGCTGGCTGGAGTAATGGAAAAATGACATTAGTAATGAAGCGGAATGAAAAGAAATTCAATAATGGAAAAAGACAGAAGACTGTATATATCATTCACAGTGAAATTTGGCTCTGATTGCATTATGGACCGCAGCAATACAATTCCAGTTATGATTATCTTCTTAAACACTGCTTTCAGTCATTTGATAATGCAACAGTTTTACAACAAATTCCCAGGCATGTTTTAACTTTCAGTTTTCACTTCCAAATCAAGATTATCAGATAAACACATTTTCACCAACCAATTAATTGAAGGTAACAAAAAAAGACACTTCCATCACATTGGATTAGATGACAAATTTTATACTATTGGGTCCTTTGTTGTGAATTTATGGCTGAGTGGAAAAAAACACTATCTGGATGTTGGATTTCCTAATTTTAGGTGCACTAAGCTATCACTGAGCTTATTACTGACACATTGATTCTGCAGATGCTGGAAATCCAGAATAACAGACACAAACTGCCGCAGGAACCAGCAAGTCAGGCAGAATCATTTTATAGAAAGGAATACATGGATGATGTTTTGGGCTGAGACACTTCACCAGCAATTTTGTTAGTACAGGTTCAGTACCCCTTATCCAAAATTCCAAAATCTGAAAACATCCGAAATCCAAATAGTTTTTTGAGCGCCGACATGACATCACAAATGGAAAATTCCACAAGATGCTGGGAGGGTTCCCAGGAAATGTGCAGGTCTCTGCACATCACAGACAGTTCTGAGATGTGACCTCATATATGTAAATATAAATGAGCAGAAATTAATGTAAAATAGATAAACATTGCATAAAGCAAAAAATGAAAATCTCAATTTTATGTTGAAAGAATGAATTTATCAGTGTTGGGGTGAACACATGCCACTTAATGACGTGTTGGTCATGAAATAAGCAAAGATCTATTACAACAAACTAAAAATTGAAGGTAATTGTGAGTATTCAGCAAGCTGGCTGCAGAAATTTAAGAAAAGGCACATCATTAAATTTTTAAAGATTTGAAAAAAATTAAAGATGAAGTGTCTGCTGATTGGGAAGCAGCAGAGAAACTAATTGATGAGTTTGTGAAGATCGTCGCCAATGCAAATCTAACATGAGATCAAGTCTACAATGATGATTGGGTTTTATACCTTATATAAAACCTAAAAAAGTAAAATACAAATACAGCGTACTGTAAAGTTTTAATCAAACACGGCATCATAGGTGGAGGCTGAAAGCCTGCCATTGTCTGTTGTTGTTCAGCAGCTGATTCAGGTATTCTCCTGATGCTGCTTCTATTACCCTACACACATTATGGTTTCATTACATTGATGTCATTTTTACCGTTAAGTACATATGTGAGATAAATAAGCGTAAGACAAAGATTGCTTACAATAGCACCTAAATTCAGAGTCAGAAATTATGGTGATCCTGAGCTATCTCATTATATATTCCAAAATCCAGCAAATTCCAAAATCTGAAATATTTCCGGCCTGAAGCATTTCGGATAAAGGGTACTCGCCCTGAATGAATACCAAATGTTAGATCCTGCAAAAATTTAAGAAAATGGCAAAAACAAGGTTTGAGATAGCACATCAGGCCGAGCAGCATCTATGGGAAAAAATACAGTTGACGTTTCAGGCCGAGAGCCTTCTGCAGAAAAAAAGCTGAGGAGTAGATTTAAAAGGTGGGGGATGGGGGTGTGGTGTGGAGAGAAAAACACAAGGTGATAGGTGAAACCAGGAGGGGGAGGGATGAAGTAAAGAGCAGGGAAGTTGACTGGTAAAAGAGATACGGGCTGGAGAAGGGGGAATCTGATAGGAGAGGACAGAGGACATGAAAGAAAGAAAAGGGGTGAGGGGAGGAGCACCAGAGGAAGGTGATACAAGCTAGGAGATAAAGTGAGAGAGGGAAAAGGGGATGGGGAATGGTGAAGGGGGAAGGAGCATTACAAGAAGTTCGAGAAATTGATGTTCATGACATCAAGTTGGAGGAGGCTACCCAGATGGAATATAAGGTGTTGTTCCTCCAGCTTGAGTGTGGACTCATCGCAACAGTAGAGGAGGCCATGGATGACATATAGGAACGTGAATGGGAAGTGGAATTAAAATGGATGGCCACTGGGAGATCCGGCTTTTTCTGGTGGACAGAGCATAGGTGCTTGGTGAAACGGTCTCCCAATCTACATTGGGTCTCACCAATAAACAGGACGCCACACCGGGAGCACCGGACACAGTAGATGTCCCCTACAGACTCACAGGTGAAGTGTCATCTTAACTGGAAGGACTGTCTACGGCTCTGAATGGTAGTGAAGAAGGAGGTGTAGGGACAGGTGTAGCACTTGTTCCACTTGCAAGGATAAATGCCAGGAAGGAGATCAGTGGGGAGGGACGAATGGACAAGAGAGTTGCGTAGGGACCAATTGCTGTGGAAAGCAGAAGGTGGGGAAGGGGGGTGCATGGAGGGAAAGATGTGCTTGGAGGTGGGATCCTGTTGGAAATGGTGGAAGTTCTGGAGAATTATGTGCTGGATACAAAGGCTGATGGAGTGGTAGGTGAGGACAAGAGGAACCCTACTCCCGGTGGGGTAGCAGGAGGATGGGGTAAGAGCAGATATGTGTGAAATGGAAGAGATGCAGTTGAAGGCAGCATTGATGGTGGAGGAAGGGAAGCCCCTTACTTTGAAAAAGGAGGACATCTCCTTCATTCTAGAATGAAAAGCCTCATTCTGAGAGCAGATGTGGCAGAGATAGAGGAACTGAGAGAAGGGGATGGCATTTTTACAAGTAACAGGGTGGAAAGAGGTATAGTCCAGCTAGCTGTGAGAGTCCATGGGTTTGTAATTAATATCAGCAGATAAGCTGTTTTCAGTGACTGAGACAGAGAGATTGGGAAAGGGGAAGGAGGTGTTGGAAATGGACTAGGTCAATTTGAGATCAGGGTGGAAATTGGAGACAAAGTTGATGGGGTTGATGACCTCTGCATGGGCTTAGGAAGCAGCACCAATGCAGTCATCGATGTAGCATAGGAAAAGTGGGGGACGAACACTAGTGTAGGTTTGGTACATTGACAGTTCCACATAGCTAACAAAAAAGCAGGCTTAGCTGGGACCCATGCAATCGCCCTGACTACCCCTTTTGTTTAAAGGAAGTGGGAGGAGCCAAAGGAGAAATTATTAAAAGTGAGGACAAGTTCTGCTATATGAAGGAGAGTGGTGGTGGAGGGGAACTTGTTGGATTTGGTGTCCAGAAAGAAACAGAGAGCTTTGAAGCCTTTCTGTTGGGGGATGGAGGTGTATAGGGACTGGACATCCATAGTGAAAATAAGATGATGGGAACCAGGGAACTTGAAATTATTGAAAAGATTCAGAGTGTGTGAAGTGTTTATGGATGTAAGTAGGAAGAGACTGTTCTGGGGGGGGGGGGGGGAGGAGTAATACAGAGTGGAGATATACAGATATGAGTTCAGTAGGGACAAGCTGAAACAAGCTGGAAGAAGAACACCTTATATTCCATCTAGGTAGCCTCCAACCTGATGGCATGAAGATTAGTTTCTCAAACTTTCGGTAATGCCCCCCTACCCCCCTTCACCATTCCCCATCCCCTTTCACCTCTCTCAACTTATTTCCTTGCCTGCCCATTGCCTCCCTCTGGTGCTCCTTCACCCCTTCCTTTCTTCCATAGCCTTCTGCCCTCTCCTATCAGACAGCCCCTTCTCCAGCCTGGTATCTCTTTCACCAATCAACTTCCCAGCTCTTTACTTCATCCCTTCCCCTCCCAGTTTCACCTATCACCTTGTGTTTCTCTCTCCCCTCCCCCACCTTTTAAATCTACTCATCATCTCTTTTTTTATGCCAAAGGGTCTCAGCCAGTGATGTCAACTGTACTTTTTTTTCATAGATGCTGCCTGACCTGCTGAGTTCCTCCAGCAGTTTATCTGTATTGCTTGGATTTCGAGCATCTGCAGATTTTCTCTTGTTTGAGCCAGCACATGGTGGTTTCCCATCTAGAAGATGCACTAAGTCAGGATCTGCCCTTTTCCTGATGGGGAGTGAGGGAAATCTGTTGTAATGGCTGTGTTGTTGTCAAACTGTGTGTAAAGGGTGGCTTTAAGGACCTATCTGCAACATAGCCACAAACATGCTGCATTAAAGACTGTCAGGAGCTGAACATGATGATCAGTGGGTGTGGCTAGCTCCCAAAGTGGGCCTACACCTGTTGAGATATAAGTTACATCAAGATGTTCTAAAAAGGCCAAGGCTACAACTTTCAACTAAAACCTATGTTAGCAGATGCAGATAAGAGGGCTATCTGCACTGTGGTCTCATTACTTGCGTGCCTAGCAGCAGGAATAACTTCTTCCTCAATATCAACAAGACAAAGGAGATGGTTATTGACTTTGGTAGAAATTGCAGCACTCTCACCCATTTCTATATCGATGGCACAGCAGTAGAAACTACGAGCGCTTTCAAGCTCCTGGAGGTGTCCATCTTGCTCATCCCCTCATGGCCCTAGAACACATCCTACACAATGAAAAAAGATCACCAGCACTTCTACTTTCTGAGAAGTTGAAGAGAGCTATATCAATACTCCTGTCCTTTTACAGATACACAGTAGAGAGTGCACCTGAACAACCTGCATCACTGTGTGGTATAGAAACAGCACTGCAGTGGATAGGAAGGCTCTACAAAGAGCAGTTAAAACTGCCCAATACATTACTAGCCTCAGCCTACCAGCAACTGAGGACATATATAGAGAAAAGTGCCAGAAACGGCCAGCAATATCATGAAGGATCCCACCCACCCTGCTCATGGACTGTTTGGGACATAGCATCCACAGCAGGACTACCAGACTCTAAAACAGATACTTTCCCCAAGCATAAGGCAAATCAGCACCTCCATCCACAGACACCCACCACCATAACTTTATAATTTCCTGCCAGATTCACCTTATGTACAGTCACTCCTGTGTTTATCATCACTTTATGGACATTCAATCTGTGTATATAAGCTATTTTATGTATTTATAATTATTGTGTTTTATTATTATTATTGTTGTTGTTATTATTATTATCATCATCATCATCATCATATTCTATATAATATTGTGTTTAGTTTGTGTTGTATTGCATGCAGAGTAACAATTATTTTGTTCTCCTTTACACTTGTGTACTGGAAATGACATTCTTGATTCTTGAATCTTGAAAAGGCCAGGAGTTTTGAGATCAGAATCTGGTTTATTATCATCAGCATGTGGCATGAAATTTGTTAACTTAGCTGTAGCAGTACAGTGCAACACATGATAATATAGAAATAAATAAACAGACAAACAAATAAATCGATTGCAATAAATAAATATATATGTATATTATATAGATTAAAATAGCGCAAAAACTGAAGTAATATATATTTTAAAAGTGAGGTAGGTTTCATGGCTTTAATGTCCATTTAGGAATTGTATGGCAGAGGGGAAGAAGCTGTTCTTGAATCACTGGGTGTGTGCCTTTAGCCTTCTGTAGCTCTTTCCTGATGGTAACAATGAGAAGAGGGCATGTTCTGGGTGATGGAGGGAGGGGGATCCTTAATAATGGACACCGCCTTTCTGAAGATGTCCTTGGGTACTACAGAGGCTAGTACCAAAGATGGAGCTGACTAATTTTATAACTTTCTGTAGCTTCATGGACATGAAGTAAGGCCTGGTTCAATCTAACCCAGGATATATTGCCGTTAAAAGGGACCAAGCGTTCCACTTTCCATGCTCATGTAAACACTGTCAAGATTCACTTTAAACTGGAGTAAGAAAATGCAGCCTTTAGAAGTTTGTTTAAAATCATTCAAAACAATCGGATTGTTGAATATGGCTTTAAAATGGGTGGCATATATTATTCTCCTTGAACCCTAGCATTTCTACAGGTTGTCATTGACAACCAGGCCTTTCCACAAACAGCTATTTGATACATCTCAACCCAAGGGCAAGGAGTTCTTCAGAGAAGTGCTCTAGGCTCAACTAGTTTTTGCTGTTTCATGAAAGACCTTTCCACTTATGTGCCAATGCTTATGTTGCTGATGTTGACATAGCGTTTGGCTCCATTCACTTTCCCTTATGAAAGGAGAGAACTCCATGACTCAACGCAGGAGGATCTACACAATATATGGGTTTGAGCTGATACGAGGCATGTTCCAATTTCACCTCCACTCAAGAGTCAGCTATAATGATCTTCCCTTGGTATACAATGGCCATAGACAAAAAAAAAACTTTCTCGATCTGTATGTCTCTTGTAGAGATAAGGTGGGCATTATTATTAATTAGGAATCTAAAAGACTAGTCACAAAATACTAGTAACAAGATCAGATCAGAGATTGAGTATCTCGTGAAAGTTAACTCACCTTCTAACTCTCCAAAGCCTTTCCACCACTTACAAAAGCGCCAAAGCACAATCAGGGATGTTAGGAATTCATCATTCAGAGCGCTGAGAACTATGTGTGCTATGTTTTTAGTGTGGTGAATGTTTAAAGCATTTGTAAAATAAAATATAACAAAAAGCCGCAGAAGGACATATTAGAGCAAATGACAGAATATTTGGTAAAGTGTTAAAAAGCATTTTGGAAATAGAAGCAGTGGCAGAGAGATTACAATGAAGAAAGTTCAAGAGGATAGAATTGGAAGAACACAGCTGTTTCAGTAATCTGCAAAAATTTGGAGGTGGGTATGACTATCAGTGAGATGAAAGGATCGATGCAAGTTTGGTTACATGCAGAAAGATGTGGGTGATTTCATCAGAATCATAATCAGAATCAGGTTTATTATCACTGACATACATTATGAATTGTTTTTATTTATATATAGTACTGTGCAAAGGTCAGGCACAAATATAGCTAGAGTGCCTAAGAATTTTGCACAGTAGTGCAGTAATTTTATGTATTGCACTGTACTGCTGCTACTGCAAAAGGAAAACAAATTTCATGACATATGTGAGTGATGATAAACCTGATTCTGATATGGGTCTCTATTGTGGACTGTGAGTGAAAGGGGGCAGGGAGAGGGAAATCATGGTTGGGAAAAGGGGAAGAGAGAGGGGATGGAGTGAGAAGCACCAGAGAGATATTTAGTAATTGATCAATTGTTTGGAATCAAATGACCTTGGCTGGTGTCACAAGCTTGGGTGTGCCTGCACCCATGCAACCCATGCCACCCCTCCACCCCGGCACACCTTCTCTGCCACCTGTCCCACACCCCTCCTGTGGCACTCCACCCTCGCCATTCCCAACATTCTTTTCTCTTACCAGATTTACAAACTTGCTCTGCACTCCACGTTGACATATATACTGCTGTGGAAGAGGGGAAAAGCTATTCCTATGTTCATAAAATGCTGAGTGTGTGTATTCAGGCTCCTGTATCTCCTCCCTGACAGTAGCAATAGGAAGAGAGCATGTCCTAGGTGATGGGGTCCTTAATGTTGGATGTCGCCTTTTTGAAACATCAACTTTTGAAGATGTCCTCAGTGGTGAGGTGGTTGAGATAACAAACACCTGCAGCTTTACCTGATCCTGTGCAGTGGCCCCTTCATATGAGACACTAATGCAACCAGTTAGAATGCTCTCCGCAGTACATCTATAGAGATTTGCTCAAATCTTTGGTGACATACAAAATCTCCTCAAGCTCCTAATGAAATATAGCACTGGTGTGTCTTCTTCATAATTGCATCAATATGTGGGCCCAGATACTCATTGATATTGACACCTAGGGACTTGAAACCCCTCACCCTTTCCACTGCTGACCACTGTAAGAGGACTGGTGATGAGGAATAATATGTGGGAGGTCGCCCATGAACCAGTTGGAATGATCAAGCATTGGATAACAAAGAGGTGAGTTTAAACAGTAAATCATTTTGATTTGGGGTAGCACTGGCTGATGATATAGAGGTGGAAAAATTGGTCTAAGTAATGTAGTCCAAATCTTACCTTTGGTTTTTGAGATTTAATTGGAAGAAGCTCTCTCTGTGCTCTTTTGGGTCTGCAAGGTGGGACTGTCTTCCCTAGGGAGGATACATGGTTCATGTAAGTAGACCGTTATGTAATGCAGGGCAGTGATCATGGTCGTGATGAAAACCATGATAGTATATCAACTTCCTGTTCTACTTCTGGACAATCAGCTTTGTGATCCTGTCGAAGTTAAAATTCACCCAAATAAAGTATAGATGTACCATCAGTCATTGAATTGCACCAGAATAAGAATTAGTTAAGAATTGTATCTTGTCTGCATAGTTTCACCCACATACTGTATATTAATTCTCTTATTGGGGATAAAAGTTTCACGTCGGCTACCTAGCGATTTGGACAATCTCCTGTGTTTTATTAAATAAGTAATATTAAAATTTACATAAAAAGTCGACAGATACTACATGAGATGGAGTTACGTTCCTCTGGACAGCTAAGTTTGAGGTGGATGCTCTTACAGTTCTCTTGCAGTCGGTTTCTTGTGAGATCGAATAAAAGTATACGTAGTGGCTCGTGCTGTTCCCTGCACTTCTCTTGGAGTTGGTCCGGTGTGATTATTGCCTGCTCTGTGTTTCCTGCACACTGACTCAGGCAGCAGCTTTTTGTCCAGGTGGTACGGGGTCCCCAATGATGACTTTCCCTGTGAAAATGGCAGATTAGCCTTCCACAGTAGCTTTCTGATATGTGTGACATAACAGAGAATAAGTGTGAGCAAAATCAACAAAATATGAATAAAATGGAAATAGGCCAACACCAACACCATATCTCTGCTCTGACAAAAGTTCACCGAGATGGAATTAACTTATCTACAAATTTATAATAGATTTTATTTCTTTCTATAGCCAACTGCCTGTTTCCTTTGTGTCTATCCATTGTCCTGCCATATGCCCACATTTTCCAATCCCGTTGTGTTCAAAATATCATTCATAGCCTTGAATATATGTAGTGAGTTTATCATCAACAGCCCTCTGAAAGTGAGAAATGCAGAGTCACTATACTTGGCATGAGAAACTTCATTCCAAAACGACTTCTCCTTCCCCAGAAACTAATCCCCATTTGTTTATGCTCTCCATTGAAAGGAAACAATTATGAAAAAAACACAAGAGATTCTGGAAATCCAGAGTAACACGCATAAAATGCTGGAGGAACACAGCAGGTCAGGCAGCATTTATGGAGTCAAATAAACAGTCGACAATTCAGGCCGATACGCTTCATCAGGAATAATTTCAGCATAAGTTCTTTAAACCTTTTTCAGAATTTTGACACTATTTCAATGACATAATTCTCATCCTTCTAAACTTCATAAAATACAGTCGGTCCTCGTTATCTGCGGGTTCTGCATGCGCGGATTTAACCAACCGCAGATCGGGAAAACCCAGAAATCCTCTCTCCGGCACTCATTGTTTGAGCATTGTTTGCGTCGCGACTCGTTCATTTGCTACTTACGTTGTGGGCAAGAGGAAGGAGTTTAAGGCTAGTAAGGAATGGCTGGCCAGCTATGTAAAGCGCTACAGCCTCAAGAACTTAAAGATCACGGGAGAATTGGGATCGGCTGATGCCGAGGTGGCATCAGTGTCCCCGGGAGAGCTACAATGGTTGCATCTGTACTGAACATGTACAGAACTTTTTATCTTGTCATTATTCCCTAAACAATACAGTATAACAACTATTTACATAGCATTTACATTGTATGAGGTATTATAAGCAATCTCAAAATGATTTAAAGTATATAGGAGGATGTGCGTAGTAGGTTATATGCAAATACTATGCCATTTTATATAAGAGACTTGAGCATTTGTGTTTCTTTGGTATCCGCGGGGGGTCCTGGAACCAATCCCCCGCGGATAAGGAGAGCCGATTCTATAGTAAAATTTCAATAATTCACTGTTGAACTATTTTGGAAATCCCAATAGTTTGGCTATCTGCAGTGTTTCACCTGGGCCTCGTTTTCCACTTTCCATTTTAACTGGAAATCCTTTGATAAAACTCTAACATCTGAAAGAAGTGGATTAAAAATGTACTGGGCCATTAATAAGAACAGCATCCAACGGATTGGAAAATCTGTCAATCTGGCTCCACAGTCGTCCCAAGTATGCTGGACTGTCAAACTTTTACTAGAGAAGAAACTTCCTCAATCATTCTTTTAAAAAAACTATCTCATTCCAGGAATCAATCCAGTAAATCTGTTCAGCACTGGCTAGAGTCATATTTCTCTCCCCTTGGGCATGGAGACAAGAAGTGCACACAATGAGTTCTTTCAAGAGATCTGTACAACCTCAGTAAGGCTACCTTACTTTTACGTTCTAACCAATAAAGGCCAGCATAATATTTATCTTCCTAATTGCTTCATGTACCTACATATTTACCTTATGCATCTCTTGAACTAAGTTATTTCAGACCTCTGTACATCAACATTTACTAACTTCTCAATATTAAAAATTACTTTGTTTTCATTCTTCTTACCAACGTGCACCACATTTTCCCCTATTATACTCCATCTGCCACCTTCTAAAATAACCTAGGTCTTTTTACTTTCTCCTTTCTGTCATCCCTTGAACTCATTTTCCCTCTAACTTTTATCATCAGCTAACTAAGATGTCTTATATTCTGTCTTTTTGTAATTTTTATAAGTTTGGAACAGCTGAGGACGGGTCCCCTTATAATCCATTGCCTGCCAGTCTGAAAAGACTCTGTTTCTGCCATTTAATCAATCTTGCTTCCTGTTGTTCTAACAATGTTGGCTTCATTTTATATAATAGTCTCTCTTCTTTGGTATTTCAGTTGCGCACTATTTTGTAGCACCAGGCATTGTGCTAACTGGTTTATAATTAATTGTACAGATTCAGGGTCAAATACAAACCCATCTTTAAAAGAAAATGTAGATGCTGGAATCTAAATCCAAAGGGTCTCTGACTTGAAATGTTCTCTTCCCATTAGTGTGGCCTGATTCGATGAGTTCTTCTTCTTCCTCCTTTTAAACCCATTGCCCCTACTGTGGCATGAGCCATCTTCAGCAGTTTTCTGTCCTGGGCCAAATGTTGATCAGCCCCGTGGCTTCCGCTTTCACCACACAACTTCATGGGTCTTTTTGGCCAAGATATTTTCTCTCCTCAGGATGAGGACTTTGGAGCTTCTATTGGCATTTCTGTAGCTGTGAGTTTTTATGTGATGAGGTTGCTAGCCCCATGCCTAACCCTCCTCCTTTAGCATCTGGATTTGGGACCATCCATGGCGGAGTGGATTTGTCGAGTATTTCAAGAACTTTCTTGAAATGAGTTTAGCTCATTTTAGTCTTGTATGGATTTCCATATCTCACCATTAAAAAAAACATATCATATTACATAAATAAAAGTTGAAGAAGATACCAGTGAGTTAATATAAATAATTCCCATCTGAACTTGCAGCATTTGACGACAAAGTAATAATGCTAGAAGCGAACTTCTGTTTCTGTTCTCCAGAAAGTCTTTTGTACTCGCATTAATGAGTGTCACAGACTTCAAATCAAGAATTACTGCAACATTGTGGCACACTGCCCTGCTACCTTGCTTGGAGTTTAGGATGTATTCCCAGGAATGAGTATGCAAAAAGATGCAAGGCAGATTAATATATAGAGAAGTGCAGTACTGACTGAACCTGGTACAACTCTCCAAGATTTCTTTGTAGTAATAAGCTTAATGGCCAGCAACTACAATTGAACTTAGATTCATAGGTACAGTACAGAAACAGACCCTTTAGCTGATCCGCGTTTCTGCCTAATCCCATCTGCCTGCACGTGGACCCTGGCCCCCTATACCCCTGTCATCCATGTACTTATCCAAACTTCACTTAAATGTTACAATTGAATCTGCATGTACCACTTGCATTGGCAGCTTGTTCTGCATTCACACCACCGTCTGAGTAAAGAAGCTCCCCCTCAGGTTGCCCTTAAGTGTTTCAGCTTTCACCCTCTAGTTGTATTTTCACCTAAACTGTGGGGAAAGTCCTGCAGGCATTCACAATATCTATACCCCTCAGAATTTTGTATACCTCTGTAGGATTTCCCCTCGTTGTCCTATGCTTCAGGGAATAAAATGCTAACCTATTCAATCTTTTCCTATAACCTAGGTGTATTTATTATCACAAAGAAATCCCCGTTCTGAGGAGATCAGTGTAGCCATACAAAGAGAGGGATGGCCAACATCTTCTGCCACCCAGAATGGAAGGTGGTGGGAGAGATTGGGGTTTCTGAGCGCTCTGTGAAGCAAAAGAGCATTGCTGCAAGTGCCCAGTATGACCTGTCCTTAATGAGCTGGTCTCGATGCCACACTAGCCCCACATCACTGTGCTGAGGAGCCACACTGACCACTCCAGCCTGCCCTGTACCAGCCACCGTAGACCAACTCTCTGCACCAAGGTTTGGACAACTCATTGCTGAGGGAATGCTGGGGAGGGCAGGGATTCACACCAGCTTCTTGGCACAGCATCTCACAGCCCAAGTGCATATAAAGCAGAGTAGAGTAATACCTGCGAGTGTTCACACTGGTGGACCAGGATGGGTATAACATATCAGAGCTCTGAGTTGGCTGGCACCTTCCACTCCATCTGTCAGAAGTGTAATTTCCCGGTGGCCAAACTTCTTAATTACGATTCCCATTCGCGTTTCAACCTTCTCTTCTGCCCAGATGAGGCCACTGTTGGAAAGAAAGAGCAACACCTTATATTCCATCTGTGTACCCTCCAACTAGATGGCGTGAATATCAAATTCTCCTCTCAGAAAAAGAAACCCTCCTCCTTCCTCTTCTTCTATTCCCCACTCACCTCTTCTCACCTGCCTATCAACCCCCACTGGATCCCCTCCTCCTTCCTTTTCTTCCATGGTCCGTGCTCCTTTTCTATCAGGTTCCTTCTTCTCCAGCCCTTTACCTTTCCCACCCACCTGGCTTCACCTGTCACCTTCGAGTTCTCCTCCTTCCCCACCCCCCACCTTTTTATTCAAGCGTCTTCCCCCCTTCCTTTCCAGTCCAAAATGGCAACCATTCCTTTATTTCCATAGGTGCTGCCTGACCTGCTGAGTTCCTGCAACATTTTGAGTGTGTCACAAAGATGGTTTCTTGAGTTTTGATCAGGTAACTCACAATATAAGCTTACACATACTTTACATCAGAATTCCTTGATTTAGGTTTAAGCATTGGCTTTGGGAGGATGTTCAACATTGACAGGTAGGGAAAATGAAAAACAGTATATCAACTTCCTGTTCTACTCCTGACCAACCAGCTCTGTGGTCCTGTCAAAGTTAACTTTCGCCTTAATAAAGTATAAAGGTATAAACTATCAATCATACAACTGCACCAGCCTTAGTATTAGCTAAGAATTGTTTCTTTCATAAAGTTTCATCCACATATTGTATATTAATTCTTTTATTGTGGATAAATTAGGTATATTTCATGTCTGTCAAACTTTCCATGGTTTCTGAAGTGTGACCTATCCATTATTATCTTTGTTAAGTAACAAAATACAACTCTGATGGTAAGATATTTTGAAATCTCTAGTGAGATCCTTTAAATATGTCATTGCAATTCTGCACTAAATAATTGACCAGGTCAAAGCTAGGAGACAGTTTGCCCAGCAGTTTGACCTTTAACTTTCCTTTGCTAAATAGCCCTTAATTGATGCAGTTGTCTGTCATCTGGGCAGCAAATGATTTCAGAGAGGTCAATAAGGGAAAGTCTACTGACTTCATAACAGGATTCTCAGTAAAAAATCCTCATTAAAGTGTTGAATGAAAATGAAAAGAATATATTGACAACATTCTTCATTGGTTTGCATCCCATTTTTTAGTTTTCAGAGAAAAGCAAAAATACACTTAATTTAGATAGAATATGTTTCAGGTCTGGAGGCTGCACTGTGAGCTCTTGTTATTCAAACACTTAATTGATTATAGGCTGGATTTTGGCTGTGACTAGTGGTTTGAAATGGAATCAATAGTATTTAACCATCTAAGCAGCATTATGTCCAGGACTTATGTGAATGCACTATTGAACACAGACATCCCAGACTCACTGAGAGATTTAGAAAGCTGAATCTGTCCGCTCACATTGCCACTGGCCTGCACAGGCAGAGCTCAGTAATGCATTAATCTGGGAAATTTGAAACTGCAGAATTTGAGACCATTTTGATTTCAATGGGGATTTCAGGGCTGTGCAATTTGGTTGTAGGGCAAGGGGAAGAGTAAGATATTAGTTTAACATTATTTTCCTTTAATGTTCTTAATTATTTATGTTATGGGGATTTTACCAAATTACTTCAAACTGTTAAGTATCTCTGAATGAGTGATCAGATAGCTTCTGCATTTTGCGTGACATAAGTCCAATTACACTGCAATTTTAAATTTACACAGTACTTCCATTGTTTCACGCCTTTGCTGTAGTAATTGTTGTTTAAGTGAATTGGGAGCTATTCGGTGCTGGAAGCATAGAAGAGTAACAAAATTATCCAAAGGGTGTAAAATAAAGGTGGTCGGTTATAATTGACTAAATGACATAAACCTGGAATAACAGTGCCACTTCTGTTTCTCTCTCATCAGTGAAAATGCTGCTCTGCTGTCCTAGGCATTAAACATTTATACAAGTGCTCCTCTGTACCTTGCCATTCAAGTACCACCTACACTTTGGCATCGATTAAAAAATAATAATACTATGCCATGGACAGTTCCAAGCCTGGGTGCATAAGAAGGAGGGGCTAGCAACTCCATCCTGTAACACCCAGAGCTACAGAAACACCACCGAAGCTCCAAAGACCACATCCCTGGGAGAGGAAGGATCTTTGCCTTGAAGACGTATTAAGTTGTGCAGTGAAAGCTGAAAGACTATGGAAGCCACAGGGTTGGTCAATCCTCTATCATCTGTCTGTTATAGAGGGGCCACTGCGCAGGATCGAAGTAAGCTTGATGCACTATCAATAACTCCAAAAGACTGGAAGTAGAGTAAATACTGAAAGGCTTTTATTAGCAGTAAAATGGAGCACGTCCATGCTGGATGAATGTGGGACGACTGTGGGAGGAGCAGAGACACAATCACCTTTATCCAGTGGTCTGCGAGAGGAGCCACAGGAGCAGTCAGCAGAGGGGCGTGTCCAGACATGGTTTACCACGAAGCTGCAGGAAATTGTAAACTCAGTCAGCTCCATCATGGGCAACAGCCTCCCCAGCATCCAGGACATCTTCAAGGAGCGATGCCTCAAAAAGTTGGCATCCATTATTAAGCACCCCACCCCCAACCCAGGCCATGCCATCTTCTCCTTGCTACCATCAGGGAGGAGGTACAGGAGCCTGAAGGCACACACTCAGTGATTCAGGAACAGCTTCTTCCCCTCTGCCACCAGATTTCTGAATGGATTGAACCTCACTACTTTTTTTCGCACTACTTATTGAATTGAATTGATATATTTATATACTTACTGTCATTCACGGTTTATATTATTATGTACAATATTGCAATGTACTGCTGTCGTATAACAACAAATTTCATGATACATGCCAGTGATATTAAACCTGATTCTGATTCCAGGACCGCCACCATTGACCCAGGACAGAGGACTCTGGCAAGCTGCTTTTGGCTGCCTCTGTCCCAGAAGGAGTGATGTTCTTAACTATCTACCAAACTAAAAAGTAAGAAGGTAAATGGTTCTACTAAGATTTAGTTTAAATACTTCCATTGTGATCAATTAGATATTGTATCAAATGCTGCGTTTCACTGTTATTGAGCAGCCATTGTGATTGAGGATTCTCTTATCGCAGTATTTAACAAATTGAAAAAGCAATCAGCTCCATAAACCCGGCATCAAAGTTACAGGACCTCTGTTACATGGGTGCGAAGCTGAAACCATTTCACGTCAATGTGAAATCAGCAGGAGATGGTATTTAACAACATAACAATGTCATGTTACACTTTTAGATACTTTCTGGGGACCATAGGCTAATAAGGACATTTGTTCAGGCAATAAAAAGCGTAACATGAGAGTGTCCCCTGAGGATTTCATACGTCTGCTACCCATCATTGTGCTTGACCGCCTTAACTGAAAGAGGAAGTAGTTGCAAGTGCATTTACAGACTAACAAATCAATTAAAATGACAAAGACAAATATTGTGATATAAGACTTCTACGCTTGCAATTTGAAATCCGTTCCTCATAAAAGTGGACCTAATGGGGCAGATTTCTGTTTATACAATAACTAGGTTAACTCAAATTCCCACTCTGACAAAAGAGGCTATATATTTACCAGATCAGGGTATGACTTACTTCAGGTTGGCTGATTTTAGCTTAAACACAATTTTATAACATGTATGAAAACTTTGCTGTTTTGATATTAAAGAGCGGGAAAGCAGTGTGCCAATTATAGCTTAGAGCATACAGGGATAGTTATGAAACCCTAAAATAAAAAAATTATGAAACAATAGTCATTTACACATTGTTTTGAAAGAACAGAGAACTTTATAATACACTCCAATGAAATATTGATTTTAAAGAAAATAATATGCTATTGCTTATGTAATAAAAATATATGGAACATGAAGAAATATGATAGGTTAAAAATATGTATTCATAAGAGATGTTAGTGTTAAGAAAAGAAACTCTTTCCATTTCAGGCACATAGTGTTAGCATCAAATATATCTAAGTCAGAAATAAAACAGCTGGTTACAGTAAAATCTTCCTTTACTTGACCCACCAATGTGTTCCAGGAGAAAATCAGAGGTGATTTATCTGTGCAGTAGATTTTTTTCAATTTCCAGAATAGTTTTCTTGTAGCCTCACTGGTTAAAGGATAAGGAACTTGCATTAGCATAGAGATCAAATCACAAACAAGAGAGATCTGCAGATGTTGGAAATCTGAGCAACACACACAAAATTCTGGAGGAACTCAGCAGGCCAGGCAGCATCTATGGAAAAACAGAGACCCTGGGTCTCGGCCCAAAACATTGACTGTACTTTTTTCCATAGAAGCTGCCTGACCTGTCGAGTTCCTCCAGCATTTTGCATTAATATAGTGCCTGATAACTTAAGGACACCTCAAAATTATTGAATTATTTTTGAAGTTAAATTTCTCCTGTAATATTATAGAAGTCACCTTCTGCAGTTAACTTACTCACAGGAAGGTGGATGTGGAAAGAATGCTTCCTATAATGGGGGAGTCTTGGACCAGAAGGCACAGCCTCAGAATAAAGGGATGTCTCTTTAGAACAGAGATGAGGAGGACTATCTTTAGTCAGAGGGGGACAAATCTGTAGAATTCATTGCCACATATGACTGTGGAGGCCAAGACACTGGGTATATTTAAAGCGGAAGTTAATAGATTCTTGATTAGTAAGGGTGTCAAAGGTTACAGCGGGTAAGCAGGAGAGTGGAGTTGAGAGGGATGATATATCAGCCATGATGCAATGGTGGATAAGACACAATGGGCCAAATGGCCTAATTCTTTGTTTTATGGTCTTATATCCATTGGGAACTGAGTAATACAAAACCTCTCAGTGTGGTGGTTCAGTCCGAAGTCTGTGGTCCGGTCTGCGGACTCCGGACTCCGGGTTTTCCGGCGGTCCCTTGCTGCGGTTGGACTTAACTAGAAACACCTGAGGCTCATATTGGAACTGAGAATTTAAGTGGCCCTGGTATTGTGTGTGGTTGGGGTTTGTCTTGGCAAGATACTCATGGCATAGATGGCTGGTGGAAGGCTGGAATGGGCTCTTGCCATCTTTGGGGCTGTGTTGGAGAATCATGGCTTCTGGGAGCCTTGCTGGTAGTAGTTGGAGTGGTCACTGTGGTATGGATTCAGCTGTTTCCTGGGCTAGCTGGGTGGCTGTCAACCACTCTGAGCTAGGTAGGGATCTGGTTGCTTCTGTAGCCAGCCAAGGCTGCTGGCTGTAATGGCTACTTGGAGCTACCCTGATGCAGAGATAGAACTGTCTGTTGTTCCTTGGTGTTTGTCTCTTCCTGTCCTTGCCCCTGTGGGGTAAGTCAGGCTGTTCTGCTGTTGCCCTGTGGGAGGTATGTCTTGTCTTTGCCTCTGTTGGGTAGGTCAGGCTGTTCTGCTGTTACCTGATGGATTGTCCTGCCCCAACTTGGTGTGGAGTTATTGATGAGTCCTGGCTTGTCAGTGGATAAGTCCTGGCTCTATGTCTGTGTACTGTCCTGTCTCATGTCGGTGTCCTGTTAAAGATGAGTCCTGGCTTGTTGGAGGATAAGTCCTGGCTCCATGTTGATGTACTGTTCCTAGTCTGCCCCTAACTCCAGCCTCCAAGTTCCCCAGGCTCCAAGCCTGCAGACTCGAGCCTCGACCCAAGCCTGCAGACTCGAGCCTCAAAACCCGAAGTCCCTAGCCAAGCCTCGTCATATCCTTGCCTGGGTTTGGGGGTCTGAGCCTGAGGCAAGACCCAGGTTCTGGGTCCTTGTCCAGTCTTGGGCTCGGAGTCCACCCCAGGCTCCTTGTTCCCAGTCTCTTGTCCTGGTCCTGCTTCCCCTGTCTAGACTGCATCCTGTCCTGTCCTTGGGTTCTGTCTCGTCCTGTTTCTGGGACTCCAGTGTCTGTGTCCTGCAGTTGGGTCCTGATTCAACACCTGACTTAAGACACTCAGCCAGCATATAAGAAAATAAACACAATATAAAAAGGTTTATATTTTGTTAACTGTCATCATCAAATTGCAGAGATTTTCCAACCAATAATTACTTTTGAGCAGTGATTGCTATATTTAACAGATAAGAAACTTTCATTCCATTAAGATGAGCTAGATTTAAACTTGGAATACAGAAGTGTTAAACTGACTGCCTCACTCAGTGGAGAATAGAGACACAAAGAAAAAACACATAACATAAAACATGCAATTTATTTTAAAACTATTATAAAAAATTAAGATGGATTGCTTTTGTAAAATTATTTTACTTTATAAATTAAAGCAGTTTGACTAAAGATCTGAAGCAACAGTAAAGCTGTCATGTGATAAAGTTGGATCAGTAACGCAGCCCACATATATTATGGAACAAAAACGTCACATAGTTAGATTGCCCTGATAGAATTATAGAATCACATAGCATAGATGCAGCCCTTCTGGGCCAACTCATCCTTGCCAGCATAAAAGTTTGTCCATGCTAATCCCATTTCCTGCTCTTCACTCATACCCCTCAATTCCTTTCCTGTCTGTGTACTTGTCCAAATGCCTTTCAGATGCTGTGATTGTACCTGCTTCGACCTCCTCCACTGCAATCTTGCTCCATACACCCTCTGTGTAGAAAAACTTGTCCTTTGGATCTCCTTCAACTACTTATCCACCAACTGTAAAGTTGTGTCCTCTATGTTTAGACTTCCCTACCTTGGAAAAAGCATTGACTGAGTATCCTGTCTATTCCTTCATAATCTTATAAACCTTCGGTCTCTTGTGCTCCGGTCTATCCAATCTCTTCTTTTAACTAAATCCCTCTGTCACAGACAATATCCCAGTGAATCTCTTCAGCACTCTTTCTGTCACATCCCGTGGTGAATGCACACCCAATTCAGATAAACAGTCCCCAACTCAAGTGTGTATTGTCCATTATCCTTGTCCTCAACCAATGATGTTTCAAATGTGTCCTTACCGAAGCCTTTTACAGCTGCAACCTGATGTCCCACTCCTTATGCCCATTTCCCCGACCTATTTAGGTAATCAAGCTAAATGCTGCCTTTCTCTCCCTTATCTACCATATCCGAATTTTCAGAAAGCTATGATCCTCACCCCAAGATGCTTCTGTACTTCAACATTTTTAACGTTCCTGCCACTTACTGTATATATCCTTCCAGTATTAGATGACCCAAAATGCATTATTTCACACTGACTGGATTAAATTTCGTTGGATATCACTCTGGCCAACTTTCCAGCTGATCTATGTTCCTTTGTATCCTCAGGCAATGATCCTTGCGATCTACAACTCCACCATGCTTCATGTTGTTAGCAAGCTTTCAGTCTACAGTCTACAGACCTTCTTGTGTGAATCATTTCCACATGTGGCAAACAACTAGGGTCTCAGCACTGAACACCGTGGTATACCATTGGTTAAAAACTTACGATCAGATAAACAACCTGCCATCACTGCACTATGCTTTCTATTGCCAAATCAATTTTGGATCCAGGTTGCTAAAACACAGTTGATCCCATGTCCCCTAACTTTCTGGACCAGCTTGCCATGCAGGACCAAGTCAGAAGCCTTGCTATAGTCCATATGTACCATGTGTATGGCTTTGCCTTACTCAATTCTCTTAGTAACCTATTCAAAAAAAAATCAGATTTGTAATTTGGTATTTCCATGCTTAAAATGCCCCTTGCCTTTTCAACTGATCACAAATCTCATCCCTATGAGCTTTTTTCTAATAGCTTCCCTGCTACTGATGTAAGGCTCACCAGCCTGTAGTTCCTTGCTTATCCATTCTTGAACTGGAGAGCGACAACAGCTACCCTCCAATTTTTTGGGTTTTTCACCCATGGCTAAAAAGCATGGAAAAATGTCAGAGCTCTAATTGCCTCTTCCCTTGCTTCTCATATTACTGTATCAGGCCCAGGGAATTTGTTCATATTAATATGTGCCGATATCTCTTAACTCTTTCCTAAAGCACCATGTTTCAGACTATCCGCATACACCTGCCCTAACTCTCCATTCTTCTGATCTTCCTGTCTGGTGAATACTTTTGCCAAGTATCCAGTCAATTTGCATGTATCCCCTGGCTCCACACAAGTTCTTCCTGATGTGACCAACTCTTTCCCTATCTACCCTCTTGCTTCCGGTATATTTATAAAAGGCTTCGGATTCTTTTTAATTCTGTTTGTCAGGGTCATTTCATGTTTCCCTTTTGCTCTCATAACCACTTTCTTAGGATCTCTCCTAAGAAAAGGATTCACATGATAACAATTTCTATACCAGACATACACTTCTTTCTTTTTCCTGGTCAAACCCTCAATTTCCTACATGAAATCAATGTTTCTGTCTTTACCATCTTGGTTTCTTACCCCCATACAGGACATGCTGACACAGCTCTTGCTATTTCACTTAACATATCCACAGCAAATTCAATGTGTTTATATAATATTGCTGCAAGTGTTGTTACTTATTTTGGCCAATACTACTGTGAAACAGCAAGCCACAGAGTCCCATGGGGCTTATGACAAACACCCATATCAGTGTTTTCTGGGCATGTTGGGCATGCAGCATAAATACTGCAAATTTATACCAGGTCATTAAGCTTGTGAGAAAGAAGAAAAGCCAGATAATTAAAGTCACAAAGTCCTAGAGCAATGAACCAGGTCTTTTGGCTTACCTTGTTTATGTGAACGATTAAGCAAGTACCCACCAACACTAAATCCATTTATTAGCACTTAGCTTACAATTATCTAGATACACTTAAATGATTGGACTGTTTTTGCATCGACTGTCCCACAGGCAATGTGCTCCAGATTCAACGCTCCCTCTAATTTTTTTTGCAGCTGCACAAACCAGCCATTGTTCTGAGCAGGAAATTTTGACATGGCCTGAAAACTGTGCAGCACTTAAAGAAAACATTACATAAATGAATATTTCAGCTAGGCTGCTATACAGGTTATACGTGTGGGAGCATTTCAGTTACTGCGCCTCCGTGCATCCGCACAGCTAAGAAGGAACAGTGTCCCGATTCAAACCACCCTATGGGTGAAAAAGTTCTTCCTCTGACCCCCTCCAAGCCTCTTACACTTTACCATAACCCACAGCTCTCTAATTTTAGACATTTCTATAATAGGGGAAATTTTAAGATTCAGATTCATTTATCACATGCACATCAAAGCATGTAGTGAAATGTATCATTTCTGTTACCAACCGGCAGAACCTGAGGATATTTTGGGGGCAGCCCGCAGGTGTCTCCACACATTCCAGTGCCAACATAGCATGCCTACCAAAAACACGGAACACAACAAAACAACAACAGCAAAACATGTCCTTCTACATGCCCACACACCCACACAGACATGCCTCCAACCCCAAGAGAGATCTCTAGGCCTCCGGTGGACACACAGACATGCCTCCAACCCCAAGAGAGATCTCTAGGCCTCCGGTGGACACACAGACAACGAACCTGTGACTTCCCTAGTGCACTTCAGATTCAAAGACCCAGGGCTTCAGCCACTGGGCTTCGCCTTCCAGACTTCCGATCAACTTTCGGGCTTCGATATTTGGTATTGGCCCCAGTTCTAGCCAATGACAGGACCTCGACCACCAGGCTTCAAACTCTGGACTCACTGACTCACATATCTAGGGATCACTGGCTCTCATGCCCCCTCCTCAAGAAACAGACAGTGAAATCAAGGAATTTCGGTGGTGGGGAGGAGATACATCTCTACCAAAGAAGGTGTAAGATGTCCATCACTTCACTTGTCTGTAGAGTAATGATAATACCTGGGGTCACCTTGTAAAGACACTGCCCAGAAGAAGGCAATGATAAAGCACTTCTGTAGAATTTGCCGATGACAGTCATGTCATAGACCGTGATCACCCACGTCATACACAACATGGCACATAATGCTGATGACCCTATCTATATCCTTTAATGTTTCAAAAAGGAATCGGACTCCCTATAAACTGTAGAAGTAGTCTATCTTTCACTATGATACTTACAGTAAATTTCCAGCAGTTTCATATGCTTTTATGGTGCGCTGATCTCTTTCTGATAAAAGGATGGCTGCAGGTGGGGGGGAGGGAGGTAGGGTGAGATGAACTGCGACGGAAGGAAGACAGAATTCCATCCCAACTTAAACTGATGCTAAAATATTGGGATGATTTATGGAATGTTTATAGACAGGTAATAAACAAATACTTCTAGTCTGCATGAAATGACAGTCTCTCACAGTGGCAGTCGTGAGAAGATTAGTTTGGCTCTCATCTAGCAGCCATTATTCATAAGACGGTGTTTGATGCTGATCTGTATTCCATACAAATGATACTGACTCCCTGTGTATAAACATGCCTTTAGCGTGGCAGCAAGCCTTGAAAGGACATTGGGGTTATTAGATCGTCTGTTCTGGAAACTTCCACTCTTGCACCACCAGTGTTAGTGGCTGAAGAAAGCTTGGAATGGCATATTTCTAGAGTTATGTAATGTCATTTCTGGATAATTAACTCACTCTCCCGTTCAGTCTACACTCCTTTAAACATTCAAATGCCTGTGGGTGGCTCATTAGCTATTAGTCCTACAGAACAAGCATAAAGTCATGGAGCACAAACACAGATCTTTCAGCCCTGTTGATCATCAATTACCCATTTACATTTACCAGCACTTTGTCCTTGGCAATTAAAACTTAGAACAATGCGGTACTGGCCCTTTGGCCCACAATGTTGAGCTGATCTTTTAGCCTTCTTTAAGATCAACCTAACCCTTCCCTCCCATGTAGGCCTCCATTTTTTTTTCATCCGTGTGCGTATCTAAGAGTCTCTAAATGGTAATGCATTTGGCTCCATTACTTCCCCTGGCAGGGTGTTCCACACATTTGCCACTCTCCATGCAAAAAAAACACCTCTGATATCCCTCCTATACCTCCCACAAATCACCTTAAATGATGCCGCCTTGTATTAGCCATTGCTGCCCTGGGCAAAGTTGTTTCGGGCTGTTCACTCTATCTATGCCTCTTATAATCTTAGATACCTCTATTATGTTAAATATCTCCAAAGAGAAAAGCCCCACACCCTCAACCTATCCTGGTAAGACATGATCTCTAACCCAAGCAGCATGCTGGTAAATCTCCTCTGCACCTTCTCTAAATCTGCTCATAATGAGGCGACCAGAAATGAACACAATACCCCAAGAGTTTTATATAGCTGCAACATTGCTTCACAGCTCATGAGCCCTGTCACCTGACTAATGAGCATCAACACAACATATGCCTTTTTAACCATCCTATTAATTCACACAGCAACTTTTGGGGATCGATGGACATGGACCCAGGGAGTAGAGTTGTGCGCAGCTGAAAAGAGTGCCAAATTTCAGGTAAAGATTTCATATGATGTGCCTCTGAGGAGTTTGAAGAATATTAGGGGAAATCTTACAACTTCACTGACCAGGCAGTAATTGGAGCACTTCTTCCCCAAATGTCAATCCATTCATTTGAAGAAGAATGACGCTTAAGGACAACAAACATGACAGTCTGAAGCTCCAACAAGTATAAAAGGAAAACGATGTTAAAAGTTAAAATATTCCATTGGTCGGACAGCATCTGAAAAGATGTGATAATTTGAATTAGTCTAATTCAAAATATCTTTGAACAAAAGACTACACACACAGCATATTTTAGTTCTAAATGCATGTAAATATGAGTTAGGAGCACTTCATTAGTGAAACTATTACTGGAAAGAATACTATGAAATTCCTTCTATATAAAAAGATGCTTACAATGTCATTCCTGATGATATTTTAAGCTGACATTCTACCACTTGAGATAACTGTGGTGTTTTGGGAATGAAACATAGTTTCAATCCAACGACTGCTGTTTGATGTTCTACAGAAATAGTCTTAAACCACAAAAAGCAACAACATCATGGAAATGTTTCAAAAAATTAGAACATTATTAATAGAGGTGACCCCTGTGCTAAGGCTGGTTAAGTAATAGAAATTCACTCTTACAGAATTCTCAAATGTGAGCCACAGAACAATATTTTCCCCTTACAGAATTTATGAGAAAATAGTTAATAAATCAGTACATTTTTTCAATTAAAATTCATATTTTTTTTATTAAGAATCTTTTCCAGAGCACTTTAGTCAAATAACTTTTTTCCTATGGTAAATAGAATGACAAAGTGATGACAGAAAGACAATTCCAGGATGGTGCTGGTGACGTTATGCAGGCAGCTTACAAAACTACTAGGTATACTTTTGAACTACGATCGCTGTATCCGCAGCCTGTAATTTCCCTTTAAGATATGTACCTAAGAACTGTCTAAGCAGACTAATGATTTCACGATCTCCCGAAGGATTCAGTGAAGTCACTCGCAAATTTCTACAGATGTACCATGGAGAGCATTTTAACTGGCTGCATCACTGTCTGGTATGGGGGTGGGGGCACTGCACAGGAGTGAAATAAGCTGCAGAAAGTTGTAAACTCAATCAGCTCCATCATGGGCACTAGCCTCCCCAGCATCCAGGACATCTTCAAGGATCAATGACTCAGAAAGTCAGTGTCCATCATTAAGGAAATCCGTCACCCAGGACATGCTCTTGTCTCATTGTTACCATCAGGGAGGAGGTACAGGAGACTGAAGGCACACACTCAGGAATATCCTCTTACCCTCTGCTCCTCTGATATCTGAAAGGACATACCTCACTCCTTTTTTTTCTCTTTTTGCACTACTATATAACCTGATACTGATTCTGATTCTGAATCTGACTCTCAGGAATGCACCTTAAAACAGATGAAGTTTGGTCATCACCCTGACAGGTTGCAAACCAGATTAAGGCATCGAGATTCGAGAGCGGAAAATGAACCTGTATTTAGCCCCACTACTCTGTGCCAGCCAAGGCCTCCCTCATGAGCCAATCCCTTCTTTTAGTATTTAATGTTTCAGTAATATTGTAAATATACTGTTTGATTAAGCATTCTTGTTTATTAAATAATCTATTATGGATTTTATGTAAAAGTACATGAATGGCAAACATCATCATGCCACTACGTCATACATGCATGCCTTGCTTAAAGTAAATGTCATGGTCTCTTCTGCCAATCACCCAGCTGGCTACTTACCTCAGGAATTGGGCCTCAATCATCTTGTTTAGTTCCAATCATTCCCAGGTTCCACTAACTACAAACACCTGCTTTCCATCAGCAAATGCAGTATAAAGACCTTGTAATCACAACAAGGAGCTGCCAGTTCGTTGGTTGACTCTGCTGTGAGTAAAATTGTTCCAAGATTCTTAGGACTACCAGTTCTAGGTCAAGCATCACTCCTGGATATCGACTCCACGCTCGCTACATTAGTAACGCCTCCTGACTCTGGCACCATGCCGGTATTCTGCATTTGGGGTTGTCCACCGCCACGCCCGTGTAACAGTAAAATTGAAACTAAGACATATTCTCCTGTGCTATGAAAATTCTAACAGTGGTGGATGCCCCAAGGCTAAAGGATATGTCGCAATTGTGGTCCTTCTTGGGATTTGTTAATTACTACAACAGGTTCCTACCAACCTGGCTACTGTGCTCCACCCCTTGAATTCATTACTGCAGATTGGGAAGAAATGGCAATGGACAAAGCAATGTGAGGTGGCTTTCAAAAAGGTTAAGCAAATGCTGATATCAGACACTGCACTCACACAGTGAAGCTTGCCTGTGACGTGTCACCTTATGATATAGGTGCAGTCATGTCACATGAGTGATGGAAGTGAATGCCCCATCACCTTTATATCATGATCCTTTACTGCTGAAGACAAAAATTATGCACAGATTGACAGAGAGACCTTGAGTCTAGATTGGGTGTAAAATGTTTCAACCAGTACTTGTATGGGAGAGAGTTTTCCCTCGGTACTAATCATCAACTGGAAGATCACAATCTGTGCAGATTGGTGATAATATCTCCTCCTTGCTAATGATCAACACTGGTGCACCTCAAGGGTGATTGCTTAGCCCATTGCTCCACTCCTTTTATACCCATGAAAGTGTGGTTAGGTATAGCTCAAATGCCACCTATACATTTGTTGATGATAGAACTGTTGTTGGAAGAATCTCAAATGAGAGGACGTACAGGAGCATGATATACCTGCTAGTTGAGTGGTGTTACAGCAACAACCTTGCACTCAGTGTCAGTAAGATGAAAGAACTAATTGTGGACATCAGGAAGGGTAAGTCAAGGGAACACAACCCAATCCTCATAGAGGAATCAGAAGTAGAGAGTGTGAGCAATTTCAGGTTCCTGGGTGTCAGGATCTCTGAGGATCTGACCTGGTCTCAACATGCCGATCCAGCTATAAAGAAGGCAAGACAGCAGTTCTGTTTCATTAGGAGTTTGAGGAGATTTTGGGTTGTCACCTAAAACACTCGAAAACTTCTACAGATGTACTGTGGAGAGCATTCTGGTATGGGGGAGGGGATGCCCTCTACATCCTAACATCTACATCTAAACCCTGAACATCCTCTACATAGCACCATCCAGAGACAGAGAAGCAGTTTCAGCGACAGGTTACTGTCGATGCAATGCTCCTCAGACAGGATGAAGAGGTCAATACTCCCCAATGCCATTAGGCTTTACAATTCAACTGCCAGGACTTAAGAACTTTTTTTAAAGCTATTATTAATGCTTTTTGAGTTAGTGATTTAGATGCATATCATATTATTACTGAGTTAAGTATGATGCATATCATATTATTACTGAGTTAAGTATTGTATGTAATGAGTTTTTGCTACAACAAGTGTATGGGACATTGGAAAAAAATGTTGAATTTCCCCATGGGGATGAATAAAGTATCTATCTATCTATCTATCTATGCGGGGGTTTCTACAGTACAGGATCGTGGAGGTTCGGAAGACAGAAGGCACACACTCAGTGATTCAGGAATAGCTTCTTCCTCTCTGTCATCCAGTTCCTAAATGGACGTTGATTGTATGAACATTACTTCAGTTTTTTCTGATTTTTGGAGATGGGCTCTGTGTTTTGGAGGGCACAATTACAGGATTGAATTCAAGAGGACAACGTATCATTGAAATGCTAAATGGATTGTCCCATTTACCCTTTGAAAGGAAGTACCTGAAATATTTACAAAAGAGTTCACTTCCTAATGCAAATCAAAAGTCTCCCTATTATGGCAGAAATGATCTAAAGGGAAATCAAAAAAGACCCCTCACTGTCTCAGCTCTAAACGGCCACCCAAAATGGCTGGATTGTGCATTTTACCAATGCGGGGATAAAGTTGCCCTTGACGGGGGTTGCCTTGTATAGGGATTGAGATTTGTTGTGGCATCCAAACTGAAAGCTGAAGTGTTGGAACAGCTGCATACTGCTCATTTAGGCATGGGCAAAATGAAATAGGAAGGGATCAATCATTGTGCTGGGAGTAGTCTATAGGCCCCCAAATAGCCCTCGGGACACCGAGGAGCAGATAAGTAGGCAGATTTTAGAATGGTGCACAAAATACAGGGTAGTTGTTATGGGTGATTTTAACTTCCCTCATATTGACTGGCACCTCCTGAGTGTAAGGGGGATTGATAGGGCTGAATTTGTCAGGTGTGTTCAAGAAGGATTCCTGACACAGTATGTGGACCGGCCGACAAGAGGAGAGGCTATACTGGATCTAGTTCTGGGTAATGAACCTGGTCAGGTGACAGACCTCTTGGTGGGGGAGCATTTTGGTGAGAGTGACCACAACTCCCTTAGCTTCAGCATAGCTATGGAAAGGGATAAAATCAGACGAAAAGGTGAAGTGCTTAACTGGGGAAGAGATGAGGCAGGAACTAGCGAGAGTAAATTGGAAACAAATGTTCAAAGGGGAAAGCACAGAAGTAATGTGGGAGAAGTTTAGGGACCACTTGAGCTGGGTTCAGGATAGGTTTGTCCCACTGAGGCAAGGAAAAATGGTAGGAAAAGGGAACCGTGGCTGACGAAACACGTGAGGCAACTCGTCAAGAGGAAAAAGAAAGCATATGTTAAATATAAGAAGCAGGAAGTAGGAGGGGCTCATGAGAAATATAGGGTAGCCAGGAAGGAGCTAAAGGAAGGACTTAGGAGAGTTCAAAGGGGGCAAGAGAAGGCCTTGGCATGTAGGATTAAGGAGAACCCCAAGGTGTTCTATGCATATGTGAAGAACAAGAGGATGACGAGAATGATGGTGGAACCACTAAAGGATAAAGAGGGCAACATGTGCCTGGAGGCGGAGGAGGTTGGGGAGGTCCTAAATGAATACTTTGCTTCAGTATTCACAAGTGAAGAGGATCTTGATCAGGGTGAGGTCAAAATAGAGCAGGCCTGTGTGCTGGAACCTTGGCTGTTTGGATAAAAAATTGGCTTAAAGGAAGAAAGCAGAGGGTAGTTGTGGAATGAAAGTATTCTGCCTGGAGGTCGGTGACTAGTGGAGTGCCACAGGGATCCAGCCTGGGACCCCTGCTATTTGTGATTTTTATAAATGACCTGGAGGTAGAGGCAGAAGGATGGGTGAGTAAGTTTGTGGATGAAACGAAGATTGGAGGAGTTGTGGATGGAGCTGTAGGTTGTCGAAGATTATGAGAGGATATAGACAGGCTGCAGAGTTGGGCAGAAAAATGGCAGATGGAATTCAATCAGGATAAGTGTGAGGTGATGCATTTTGCATCTATAAGGATTGGTTCATGTTCCCTCGTCTTATCCTTCCTGAAGTCCACAATCAGGTTTTTCGCCTTACTGATGTTGAGTGCAAGGTTGTTACTGTGAAACCGCTCAAGTAGCTGTTATATCTCACTCCTGAACGCCCTCTCATCTGAGTTTCTATCAAGAATGGTTGTATCATCAGCAAATTTATAGATGGCATTTGAGCTAAACTAGCCACACAGTCATGGGTATAGAGGGAGTAGAGTAGTAGGCTATGCACAACTCCTGACATGCGAGTGCATCTCAGGGAGTCTGATATTTTCTGGAGACAACACTTTGATCAGTTGAGGAGAGAAGAGCCAATTGTTAGAGAAGAAAGGTTGCTAGAGGCTGTCAGAACCACTTCCTGCAATCCCAGAGTCAACTCCTACAATCACCATGGACGATGCCCTAGAGCCAGCCACAAGTTTCAAGCAGAGTGATCTTCCTTGTCAGGAAGACATAATCCTACAGGAGTACTAAAGCCTCCAGGGAGGAAAGTTGTGTATTTAATATTTCAGTAGTATTTGAGTAATATTGTAAATATATTGTTTAATTAAGCATTAAAAGTATGTTAAAAGTATGAGAATGACATACATCGTACATGAAGGCCTTGCTTAAGGTAAAAATGAAACTACGACACATTCTCCTGGACTCCCGCCTCTCTGCTTTCAATTAATTTTTTGTCTTGGAGTTACAAAACATAACACCTCCAGGTTGTGTTTGACACATCTCACTCCCTTCTCAGCATTACCATTGGGCGGGTGGTTCAGGAGTTTTGGGTTCACGCCTCCAGGCTCAGCAACAGTTGTTGCCCTATAGCCAGTGGACTCCTGGACCAGCGTGGGTGGTTTCACTCACCTCAGTGCTGAGCTGGCTCCACAGCCCGTAGACTCACTTTCAGGAACTCTACAGTTAATGTTCTCAGTAATTTTTTAAACTTTTTTTAATTATTTGCATGATTTGTCTTTGTGCACATTGGGTGTTTGCTGGCCTTTCTTATGGATGGTTTTTCATGGATTTTTCATTGTCCTGAAAGTGACTGCAAGAAAATGGATCTCAAGGTTGTATATAAATCTCAAGGCTTGATGATAAATTTATATTGCCCATTGAACTTTGAAGCTACTGACAACACATGACTCAAATATATAGGGGAGTTCTAATGATGCCTGAATCACAGGAATGGTGCCCTAGGGAGGGATGATGAAGTGAGGGGGTAGGATAATATATTGCATACTGTATATAAAATTTCAATGTTCAGAGTAGACTTATTATCAAAGTATGTACAGTATATACATGTACAACCTTGAAATTCATCTTCTTTCACACATGTAAGGTTGAGATTGCCCAATACTGATGAAGTGTTGCACCCAGTGCATTAAGATATTTCTGTTCACAGATACTTGTGAAGCTGACAGATCAATCGCTGCCTGAGTAGTGCTATGGAGCTTATGCAAGCATGAGGAAAAGTATCTTTGAAAACCGTGATCTGAAGGTCCAAGCAAAATTTTTGGTTTATAGAATAATCATCCTTCATACATTACTATATGGCATTAATCATATAGTAAAGTAACCTACAGAAGGTACCTGAAAGCCCTAGAACAATATCACCAAAGATCCTCACAAATGATTTGGAGGATCAGCAGGAAGGGCAGATGCACTAATGCCAGTGTTCTGGAGGAGGCCAACATGAACAGCGTCTCCACCATGATAAAGCAACACCAACTCCAATGGATAGGTCATGTTTTTCACATCTCCCCAATCAGATCCTTTATTTCCAGTTGAAGGAACATCAGTGAGCCCCTGCTGGCCAGAGGAAACACTTCAAAGATAGCATGAAAATCAGCCTGAGGAAATTCAGCATTACATCTGAAAACTGGGAAGACATTGTACTCAATAGACGCACCTGGAGGAAACCTGTTCAAGATGAAGCTGTGCTGAATGTGAGCCACCTCTGTGGTGCCACAGAGAACAGGCAGTAGCTGTGAAAGGAGAAACTGAGGAACCAAAAGACCCGCCCATTAACCACAGCCGCCACTTACTTTGCACCAGAATATGTGAGATTCCGGATTGGCCTCTACAGCCACCTGAGGATTTATCAATGGATGACACCTTAGGAAAACATCACGCTTGACTCGAGTGATCATGCTGGAGAAGTTTCTGTTTGTTGTAAATGAATGGCTCAAAATTAGATTGTGATATATTTTACCATTACAGTGAAGCTACATTCCTTTAACCACCAGCCCAAGTAGGTAAATGTGTTTGCAATATTATTGGCTAATGAAATTTCATTTTCATGGATTTCTATGTGCTCAATGGACTGATATCAGGCTAAAGTTTATTAATGTGTATATGGCAAATGCTCCTGTTATTCCTGTTTACTAAGGGGTATAATAAACAGCCAAATCTTTATTAATGACTAATATAGAAAAATAGAAAACCTACAGCACAATACAGGCCCTTTGACCCACAAAGCTGTGCCGAACATATCCTTACCTTAGAAATTAACTAGGGTTACCCATAGCCCTCTATTTTCTGAGCTCCATGTAACTGTCCAGCAGTCTCTTAAAAGACCCTATTGTATCTGTCTCCACCACCATCACTGACAGCCTATTCCACTCACTCACCACTCTCTGCGTAAAAAACTTACCCCTGACATCTCCTCTATACCTACTTCCAAGCAGCTTAAACCTGTGCCCTCTCATGCTATCCATTTCAGCCCTGGGAAAAAGCCTCTGACTATCCACATGATCAATGCCTCTCATTATCTTATACACATCTATCAGGTCACCACTCATCCTCTGTCGCTCCAAGGAGAAAAGGCCAAGTTCACTCAATCTATTCTCACAAGGCATGCTCCCCAATCCAGGCAACATCCTTGTAAATCTCCTCTGCACCCTTTCTATGGTTTCCACATCCTTCCTATAGTGAGGCGACCAGAACTGAGCACAGTACTCCAAGTGGGGTCTGACCAGGATCCTATATAGCTGCAATATTACCTCTCAGCTCCTAAACTCACTCCCACAATTGATTAAGGCTAATGCTCCATATGCTTTCTTAACCACAGAGTCAACCTGTGCAGCAGCTTTAAGTGTCCTATGGACTCGGACCTCAAGATCCCTCTGATCCTCCACACTGCCAAGAGTCTTACCATTAATACTATATTCTGCCATCATATTTGACCTACCAAAATGAACCACTTCACCCTTATCTGGGTTGAACTCCATCTCCAACTTCTCAGCCCAGTTTTGCATCCTATCAATGTCCCGCTGTAACCTCTGACAGCCCTCCACACTATCCACAACACCCCCAACCTTTGTGTCGTCAGCAAATTTACTAACCAATTCCTCCACTTCCTCATCCAGGTCACTTATAAAAATCATGAAAAATAATAACTAACAGTAGTGATTGATACAACAATGCAATACAAGGCATAACACTGAGTACTCAATGTTCCTTAACGAATGTGCACACCTTTTATTTTGCATTACTTTCCCTTCCCCCAATATTTAACAAACCTAAGCCATTCAATAGCAGTGGACACAGTGTTATTTTCCAAGACCTATGCCGACTCTGCCTCCACAACACCAGTAGCAGATTTAATTGTCAAAGCTTTACCATAATGCCTTATGTCATGTTTCTTTCTTTCCATCATCCTGCTGAGTTCCAGTAGTGGTGTTGGTGATATTTTAATTCTATAGAGAAGTGATTTGTTTGCATCATCCATGGAAATTATTTCTCAAGTGGTTGTTATTGAATGCTGTGAATGCTTGTGTCGCCCAATAGAAAAAAGTGAATTTAAGGATGGATAGAGCACACTTCCTTTGGAACTTTTAATGAATCCATTTTGGGTCAGAAGTTGCATCACAACAATAGCAAAAAAAAAACTTTACATACTGTAATTCCATTAATGAAGCAAAAACAACTCAAGATATTTCACGTGTATTATTAAACAGAAAATAGACTTCTAATCACCATGTTGAAAGGAGATACCATTATAGATAGAGACAAAACCATGAGGGTTTTGAAAATAAAGATGAATATTTTAGCATTGGGCTTGCTTATCTGGAAGACAGTGAAAGTCAACAAGCGCAGGGTTGACAAGTAATGGAACGTGTATCAATTTTAGGACTAGAGTAGCAAAATATTTAATGAACTCTTGTTTACAGAGAGTGGAATGAATGTATTGTATCACAGATACAATTACCACATTTAAAGGACAGCTGGACATGTACAGCACTGAGCAAAGTTCTTAGGCATATATACGTAGCTAGGCCACACTCAGGTTGGAGGAGCAACACTTTATATTTGGTCTGGGTAGCCTCCAATCTAATGGAAGGAACATTGATTTCTCGAACTTCTGGTAATTGCGCCTCTCCCTTCACCATTCCTGCATTCTTATTTCCCTCTGTCACCTAATCTCCTCACCTGCCCATATCCTCCCTCTGATGCCTCTCCCCTTTCCTTTCTTCCGTGATCTTCTACCCTCTCCTATCAGAATCTCCCTTCTCCAGCCCTTTGTCTCTTTCACCTATTAAATACCAAGCACTTTACTTCAGTCCTCCCCCTCTCCTCGTTTCACCTGTCACCTGCCACCTTGTACTTCTTCCTCCCCTCCCACCCACCTTAATCTAACTTCTCACCTTTTTTTCCAGTGCCGATGAAGGGTCTCGGCCTGAAAGTTTGACTGTTTACTCTTTTCCATAGATGCTGCCTGGCCAGCTGAGTTCCTCCAGCATTTTGTGTTGCTTGGATTTCCATCATCTGCAGTTTTTCTCATTTATATAACTAGGGTGTACAATACGTATATTGATTAAAATAGGAAGGTGGTTGGGAAACACACATAAGAGTACTTAGCTTTATATTAGCTCAGTGGTATTATATGTTATTTGGTGAATGGAAATGCAATATATACAGTACTGTACAAAAGTCTTAGGAACCCCAGCTCTATGAATGCGCCTAAGCCTTTTACACATACTGTAGATGGATAGGAAAGGCTTATATCAATATGAGCCAAACACAGGCAAATGGGACTATCTTAGATGGGCAACCTGGTCAGCACACATAAGTTGAACCGAAGGTCCTGTTTCCCTGCTGTATTATTTTATGAGCTTTCAGTGAGGCAGCCTCGGTGAATCAAAATAAAAAAAGGAAATGTCAGACATATTCAGCAAGTCAAATTGGTCTGTGGAGATTGAAAACGATTTATTATCAGGTTTGCACGACTCAACTGAAAGTGATCCTTTATTTTCGGTTTTATTTCAAATTACTTGCACAGTAATTTGCATTTAGGCAAAGTTGAGACCAGAGGTAACAAAGGCAATAATGAGGGTTCCAGTAGAAAATAAATTATCGCTGACAATTAGGATGAGGTAGAACTCGGATGAATCAGTTATGGCATGAATATAAGTTCCAAAGTTCAACTTTATATTACATGGTAAAACTTGTAAACCAGGCTTCTAAATTCTTGTATTTTAAACACAATGAAAACTTTGCAACTTTTGTACGTGTTTTTGAATCCAAAGAAATGATACCCTCAGTGAAGATTAATTCAGAAAAAAAGGAGTTAAAGACCAATAAGCTGTGGATTATTTAATTCAGTGCATTGTTAGGAGAATTGGTTACAATGGTGTTGAACTAATTCTGAAATGCAAGACAATGTTTCAATTTACTGTTTGCTCTTAGGGTGTTAGATGTCAGTGAGATGTTTTACACAAGGCATGTGTCAAGAAATGGTACTTCAGTGGATTAAGCCTCAAATTTGAATAAACCACCCAAATAAGTGGTGAATTCAGAAGTATAAACTACATTTATATTTCCAGGTGTAATCTGTTTTTGCCAGAATTCACTGAAGTTTTACAGATGACAAGGAAGCTGTCTGCTATGTTGCTATGATGGAAAGAGAAACCTTAAAGAAAAATTCAGGTACTTTCTGAGAAATAAGAAAGATTTCTAAAACCTAAACCAATAAAGTTCTTAACACTTAAAATCCACTTCTACAGAGCTGGCATTAAAAGCTACATCATGACAAAAAACACCAGTTATTCTGTTTCAGTGACCTCTCAACCCACGAATCCTCCGAGCTAAATCAAAGGGTGACCCAGGAGAGACAGAATTACTAAGTGAGCACAAATCACTGACGTCGAACACCTGGTGCTCTTGGGAGACTACATGTTTGGCCACTGAAGTCAGAGGAGCAAGGTAGGGGAACTGTTAGGAGAAACATTAATTTCATCTAATAACATGTGACGGTACCAAAAATCTGTCAGCAATAACTTTAAAGATTGTTTCTATCATATACTGTATAAACAGAGTGTGTTTCTGGGTGGTTTGAAACATATGTTAATCAGCCTCCTCTTCTTACTCTTCCATTGCTTAGACTTCAAAACTGTGGAGTCTCCAACACCCAAGTTCACTTGCCCCATGCAATCATTCAGCTTTTACTATCAAACTGGCATCTCTCTGAATCTCCATTTCAACCTTGGTCACCATTCTGTGCTTCAAGAGCTGGTCACTCTACCTAGATTTCTTGATGTAAATTTGTTTAAGAAAGAGAGTGGGAGCAATCAATTGATGGTGGACTCCTCTGGAGCCTCCTCTCAGTTTTAACTGAAATCATATCAGAAAGACCTCAGGTATTCACATTTAAAATATATTTTCATGACCTTAAAGCTACTGAAAAGATGTGTAATTTCAGCTATAATGGAGAAAGTAAAACAGCAAATTTGCATACAGTAAACTTTCTAAAGCATCAAAACGGTAACAATTGGATAATAGATTTTAAAAAATGTGACCTGACAAATTAATATGTTACAGGATATGGGGTAAGATTATTTGGCTATTTGTTGGAATAATGTCATCAGAAGTTTATGTCATCTGAGAGAATATCACTTATACAAGAGATTCTGCAAAGCAGCACATGAAATGTTAAGGAACTCAGCAGGTCAGGCAGCATCTATGGAGAAAATTCTCCATAACTTAAGTATCAATTGGAAGGTAATGATCATATTAACAGTGTAAATTATGGATTGTGGGATGAATATTGTATTTCTCTTCTTCAAACTATTTTCAAAGAATCTTTTCCTTCAGCTGAGAGGATAAATTGTATCTTGATTTTCAACTTTATCCAACATGGTAGCGCTGCCTTGGTCCTCTGCACTAAAATGTTACGCTAGAATTTTAAAAAATTTGTTCCTGAATCTATTCAAAATTGCCTTTCAGGACAGTTATTGTATGTTTCTCATCTGTACGCCAACAACACAGAGTTTGTCTAGAATGATTCCATCACCTGCTATCAAGCCATTTAAATTTATGTTGTTTCGTTTTGCTTTCCTGTGTCGATTGGTGCTTAAATGCATTTATATGGTCCTGCATGATGAAAGAAATATGTTCAAAGCAGCACACACAAAATGCTGGAATAATTCAGCTGGTCAGGCAGCATCTACGGAAAAGAGTAAACAGTCTGCATTTCAGGCCGCCACCCTTTAAAGGTCTTGGCATGAAACATCAGCTGTTTACTCCTTTCCATCGATACTGCCTGACCTGCTGAGCTCCTCAAGCATTTTGTGTGTGCTGCTTTGGATTTCCAGCATCTGCAGATTTTCTCATGTTAAAGAAACAAGTTCATCGAGGTCTCTGAAGTGGTTAGCTCTGAGCTCAGCTTAACTCTGAAGTAATATACATCATTTTAAAGATCTCAGACCACATGCACTACTTCATGGTTAAGCAGGCTCGACTCAACTCTAATTTAACATTATACTGTAAACATTATTTGGTGGAACATTTGTAATGGAGAGACAAAGATGAGTTTGGATTATTAAAGAAACAGAAAGAACTGTCGTAATACAACAGACCAGTCACTAATTGTAAGGCGGAAGATAGATCAGCATTTCAGCTGAGACCCCTTATCAGAACTGGCATCACCATTCCTGAGCTGCTCCTCAATGGACATGAGCAAAACAGCTGCCTTTCTGTGGAAAAACGGCCAGCCTGTTTGAACTCCTGACCTTTTCTCCATTCCTCCATTCCTCCTTTTTATTTTGCCTAGTACAAAAAAAGATGGCATCCCAGAGACCCCGCAGTGCTGATCTGAAGATGGGATTCCACTTAAAACATTGATCTCCTTTTCCCTGTTCCTGAAGCTGAGCTACTGCACAATTCCGGACCTTTCTGTTGCTTTTGTATTTTTCCTTCTGCACTGTGCAGTAACTTCATGGAGCCTCCTATGTGTGGGATATTCACATGCCTGCGCTTCACAGTCTCATCTGAAGTTTGCCTCGCTGTTACTTTAATGGAGGTGTTTACTTTAAGTGTTAACACCTCAGCTGAAATGCCAGAGAGATGAACTCCAGACGAACGCAATGAGAAGTTGCACACCAACGTTTATGGGACCGATTTCTGCATGCCTCTTCATCCTGGAAGGCAAATGAGTGTCCGTTGCTGGTTAAGCAAGCAAAACACACTCGGTGAACTTTTCACTCAGTGATTATTTAAGGGTAAATCCAAAGACTCACATTTTATTGAACCAGGGCACAGAATTTTTACTTACTGTATCTACTGTGAGCACATCCCCAACCCTCCCCTTCTCAGTCTCTCACATTCTCCAGTTACCATCTTCAGTGGGTAAGGCTTTGAAAGCCTTTGCACAGTATATCAAAAACTGTGGATGACTAATACTGAGTAAAAGCTTTTACTGCCAAGAGATATTTTTAACTCAAAGCCTCACCGTGGACTTGTTCAACCTTCAAATTACCGTGTGTTAAAGCACTTTGCACAGTCCTGATGAGCATGCTTGTGCATGCTTTATCAATCATCTTGACACTGACCACTATGTTCTGCACGCAGTGACACTCATGCAGTCTTCTCCCCTTCACTGTGTGCATTGCTTTTCTGTGAAACAGAAATGATTGATTGCTTATGGAATATTTATGCGCACAGTGTAAGTGCTCCATAGCCATTTTGTTTTGTGCGATGGTAAAAGGTCTTCACAGCACTGCTAGAACATTAGGGGACACACACACACACACACACACACACACACACACACACACACACACACACACACACACACACACACACACACACACACACACACACACACACACACACACACACACACACACACACACACAGAGAAATATGAAACCACTTGTAAAACATGCCCCTAACAGTCCTCAACATTATGGTGCCTTCCCTCTGCACAAACCTTAGAAGGGATTGTATTAACTGTGGCTCAGCTCACTTGTCTTTGACGCTGGGAGTTAAGGGGTTAACTCCAACTCCTGTGACTTGGCAGCCTTACATTATAGCTTTTACAATGCCTCAGATCTGTTTTGCAACATCCTGAAGTTATGAATGCAAGTTTCTTCTTTATAAGTAAACCAATGTACTGCAGTTCCTCATGGGATACCTTCTGCATTTCCAAGACTTGAATAACCCTTAATTACCCAAGTTCATCAGGCACATTTCTTGAATTGTACTGTATATCTTCAAGGTTTCACTTTACCATCTTCATGAATTTGGCTATGATGAAATGTTTGTGTGGATGATAGTTCATCCATGTCATTTAGACGTAATTCTCACAGCAAGGGTGTAGCTGTTATAGATCAACATTTATATCCACACATCGATGGTATCCAATCAGCTTCTGCTTTAGCGTCAGACTTAGTCAGTTGCTGCATGTGCTTAGGGGCTAGTTTTGGATGGAGGGTGGAGGCAAAATGGAAATACTGCAGAGGTTTAACATTTTACCAGCATGATTACAGCTGTTTTCCACCTACTGCACAATAGCACCAAAAGAACAATGGACCCAGATCAAAAAATATTCAAACATTTGCTGTGCAGTAGAAGGCTATTTGCACCATTGTATCTGTGCTGGCTCTTTGTGAAGAAGTCAGATTCAGTTCTTTTCCCCTGTTCTTTCCCTGTGGTCCTCTATATTCATTGCCCTCAAATATTTGAATAAAATCTTTTAGAAAAACACAGCTAAATCTGCATTTCTGGGCACATATAAAATAGTATGTTGTCATATCCTTGAATGTATTGGCATCACCTATCACCTTCTAGCTAGCCTCCTTCCCCTACCCCCATCTGTTTAGTCTGGCTTCTTCCCACCTCCATCTCAGTCCTGAAGAGGGTCTTGGCCTGAAAAGTCAACTGCTTATTCATTTCCATAGACGCTGCCTAACCTGCTGAGTTCCTCCAGCATCTGGTGCATGGTACTTTGAATTTCTAGCATCTGCAGATTTTCATGTATGTATCTATATATATAATAGTTTATCCTCACCTAACCCATAGATTTTTTGATCTTCAGCCTATTATTTTACATCTGTGTGCCTTTGCTCCTTAAATCTTTGTTACTGGAAACAGTTTTGTCAATGTTATATTATATAGATCCATATAGGTTTGAGTATACTTTTAAAAATTATGCTTACCATCTAATATGACTGCTGTTAGATAAGTGATGAATACTTTCTATAAAGGATGCTTTTCATTGGCTCTATCTTTGCTAGAGGACAGTAATGGATATTAAAGTGATAGTTGGGATGTTCGTGCCTGATAGAAAAGGAGGCAATAATTATTGTGAGGTAATAAAGAACAAGGTTTGGCAAGTAAGTTTGCAGTGACAATAGACAGTGGCTGTGGCAAATATATTGATGATATATACAAAAGGTCTCAGCTATTTGATCTGTGTGTGGCATGAGTGGGAATATTCTCAAAGTGATAATATTCTCATCATCGGAATCCGGAGAGAGGGGACAGAACAGAGAAAAGTGCAAAGAATGAAAAGAAGAAGGCAATATTGTTGGTGATGGGAGAGCCAGAGGTAGATGAGATGTTAGTGTGAGAAGGGTGCCGATGAGGACATGGTAGAGATATTCAACGGGATGCTAACACAATGTTTTCAAAAATTTTCTAGAGCTGCAAGTTTGGCATTTCCAACCAGAGGCCAGAGCAAAAGGCTGGTCAACTTATATCCAGGTTAAAGGCATTGTCAAAGAGGTTTAACGTCATCATTTCCTTAGCTTGGGCACCAAGGTTTGAGTTTGTTTTTTGGAATGGTTGATGAAACAACTCAGGTGAAGTTGCTTGATATGATGGATGTGAACTTGAGGGGAATATGAAGAGTGGCTTCCTCTATGGGAATGGTGGTTAAGTGTGCGAGTCAGATTCACTTGAGGTGTCATTCAGAAATGTGTGTGTCAGGCCCAGGATTACTCCTATGTAGTAGACACCCTTATTGATCATAGTGACATGTGTTGTGTGATGTCAGAAGGAAACTATTAAGTCCTAAGTCAAGTCAAGTCAACTTTTATTGTCATTTCAACCATAACTGCTGGTACCGTGCATAGTAAAAATGAGACAACGTTTTTCAGGACCATGGTGTTACATGACGCAGTACAAAAAACTAGATTGAACTACGTAATAAAAAAAACACAGAGAAAGCTACACTAGACTACAGACCTACACTGGACTGCATAAAGTGCACAAAAACAGTGCAGGCATTACAATAAATAATAAACAGGACAATCGGGCAAGGTGTCAGTCCAGGCTTCGGGTATTGAGGAGTCTGATAGCTTGGGGGAAGAAACTGTTATATAGTCTGGTCGTGAGAGCCTGAATGCTTGGGAGCCTTTTCCCAGATGGCAGGAGGGAGAAGAGATTGTATGAGGAGTGCATGGGGTCCTTCATAATGCTGTTTCCTTTGCGGATGCAGTGTGTAGTGTAAATGTCCGTGATAGCGTGAAGAGAGACCCTGATGATCTTCTCAGCTGACCTCACTATCCTCTGCAGGGTCTTGCGATCCGAGATGGTGCAAATTCCGAACCAGGCAGTGATGCAGCTGCTCAGGATGCTCTCAATACAACCCCTGTAGATCCCAAAAAGCACAAAGAATCAGTATGCCTGTTATTGTTCACTGAGATCAGCTTTCCATGCACTTAAGCTACAAGTGGAGAAGGAGCTGCCTATTGGAAATCAGTGGAATGTTGATGATGGTTCACCAGTGTGATTGGGCATCATCATTGGTAGAGGTCCCTCAGGCAGAAAGTGCTAAACATTTATATGGGCATTTCAAAGTTATTCTGAACTAAACCATTGACAATGAGCAGTTTCCATCGACCAACTTGTAAAGTTTATTAATTGAATTGGTAGCTTCATGATATTTCAGTGAGTTTGATCTACATATTTCTTAGCCACATAAAATGGAGATAGGAAGTTAGAGCCATTCAAGCATTAATAGCAAAAGGGGTTACCACATAGAGTTAGATTGTTTAGTCCACGATGGACAAAGTTCAGCAAAGAATCTCAGGGCTTACATGAACCAAGAAGACATTGTCAGTGCCACAGGGACTAAACAGGACGACTTGTTGTTAAGGCAAATATTCTTCAAGTTACTAAGGCAGTAGTTGTGGCCGAGTGGTTACGGCAATGAACCAGACATCCTTTGGGGTCAAAAGTTACGGGGAGAAGGCAGGAGAATGGGCTGAGAGGGAAAGTAAATCAGTCATAATTGAATGGCAGAGCAGACTCGATGAGCCAAACAGCCTAATTCTGCTCCTATATATTATGGTCTTATGGTTACAGAGCCACAATGTACAACTGAGTGAATCACACACTCAGCAATTCAGGAACAGCTTCTTCCCTTCTGTCGTACAATTCCTAAATGGACGGTGAATCCATGAAAACTCCCTCACTTTTTTAAAATAACATTTCTGTTTTTCAATATTTTTAATCCATTTAATATACTTACTGTAATTGATTGATTTATTTATTTCTATACTATCATGTATTGCATTGTACTGCTGCTGCTAAGTTAAGAAATTTCACAACACTGTTGTATTTAAGATGGCCATTGTTTTTCATTTGGGCTTCTGAACTGAAAAGAATGATGGAAGCCTCTGTAGGGAAATTTGAAGGCCATAGTGGATCTAATTAACGCTGTTTAACTTTTATTTTAAAGAAGCCATAGAAGTATGCAATGTAGAAACAGACCTTCGGCCACCAAGTCCACATGAACTATCAAGCACGCACTACACCAAACCTACACAAATTCCACAGTTTTTTCAGTCTCCCCACATACCCCTCTTTCCAGATGGCACCACGCAACCACAACCAAGGGACATTTTACAGTGGGGATTGGGTATACAAAACACAGGAAGTCATGCTTCAGGTATATAAATCTATAATTAGGCCATATTTGGAGTAATGTGTGGCGTCCCAGTCACTACCCTATAGTAAGGATATGGAGGCTTTGGAGAGGGCACAGAAGAGGTTCGCTGGGATGCAGCTTGGATTGAGGTGCATTAGCAAAGGGGAGGTTGAACAAATTTGCATTGATTTCACTGGAGCAACTGAGGCTGAGTGGTAAACTTGTAGTATATAAAATTGCAAGCTGCCTAGATAGGGTAGGTAGTCTATGGGCACACGGTAGTGTATCGTTTAAAGTAATGCTATTACAGGGTCAGCCACTTGGATTAAAATTCACCACTATCACTAAGGAGTTTGTATGTTCTTCCCATGTCCATGTGGGCTTCCTCTAGATGTTCCAGTTTCCTCCTACATGCTGAAGTCATATGGGTTAGTAGGTTAATGGGTCCCAATTGGGTAGCACGATTCATTCGGCTGGAAGGGCCTGTTACCTAACCAAATCTCAGAATAAAATGAAGTAGTTCGTCTTTTTCTCTGAGTAGAAACATATTACTAGGTTTAAGGCAAGACATGGAAAGTTTAGGAGATGAGGAAGACATGCTTATTATATAGACAATGGTAGGTGTCTAAAATATGATGCCACAGGAAATGGTGCAAGCAAATATGAATATAATGTTTAAGAGGTATTTAGGCAAGACATATGAACAGACAATGAGCAAAGCAGTACAGGCCACGTGAAGACAGATGGGATTTGTTTAATTTAGGTTGGTAAAGGCTTGATGGAGCAAAATGCCCTTTTCTGTTCTGTTCTAACTTCCATGTTCTTTATGCAAAGGTGAGTGCTGTCTATGAGGTGTGCATGGTGAGTATATAACTTCAGTGATGGAGTAAAGATGAGCAGTGAATCATTCCTACGCAATTATTATTTACAGAAACCACTACAGCTGTCCTATGATTGCTACAGCTCTGTGGTGGGCATAGTCATCAGATCTGAAATTGAGTCATAAACTGTTGAGATTCCCATAGGAATCTCATTAATGCTTCTCATACCCTCCCACAGAAAAAGAAAAATTATGTATAAATAAGAAAACAAAGCATTGACCCCCACCATTTTTAAAGATACTCACTATTCCAATAGTACCTATATGACTGCATGATGGGCTATGATGTCATTACCCTGCATTCATTGAATTCAGAATATTGGAGGAATGCTTCTGAGAATGTTTTGTCTCAGCTGCCTTATGAAGAGGCAATATTTGAGTTGGAATAGCTGAAGATGATGATCCTCCCAAGGTAAGTTTATTTAGAGATACAGCACGTATTATGGACTTCTGGCCTTTCAAGCCACACTGCCCAGCAACCCCCAATTTAACCCTAGCCTAATCATAGGACAAATTACATCGAGCAATTAACCTACGAACTGGTACGTCTTTGGACTGTGGAAGGAAATCGGAGCACCCACAGAAAATCCACAAATTCCACATGAAGGACATACAGACTCCTTACAGAATATGTCAGAATTGAACTCTGAGCTCTGATGCACCAAGCTGTAATAGCGTCACATTAAATGCTAGGCTACCGTGGCACTATTGTGTAAGTATACCTTGCGAAGCCCTTGTAGGGAATTACCTTCAGCTTCATTTCCCTGCAAACAATCTTTGCTTTGCGCCTTTCCAATTTCCATTCAAAATCCTTCACTGTCTCTGTTTCTGCTACCCTCTCAATAAATGAGTTCCAGACCATGATCTCTCTGTGCAAAGCCCTTTTCCTCACAACCATCTTATAACTTTATGCTAATCAATTTGAGTTTGTATACAGTGGTCCCTGAATAGGAGGCAGAGAGTTAGAATTTTGGAAAGAAGGTACAAGAGGAAGATCTTTGATTCTTCATTTTTTTGCAGGGGCTTTGAGTATTGCAACACACAACTAACCCTTTTGAAATCCACCTTGGCCTTTTAAGTAAGAACATTAGATTTACATCCTTCTAAGTGAAGAAACCCCTCCTCTTCCCAATCTAAAATCATCAATGCTTTATCTTGAGACATTCCCCTCAGGAATTTCACAGAGTCATTCTGACAAACGTTCTCAGAATCCATTATGTTCGTTTCATGTTCCGCTAAACTCCAGAAGTTATCAGCCAAGTCTATTCAATCTTTTATCATAATTAACTTACTTATCAGGAGGACGGTTATTTGGCCCATTATACTAAAGGCTGTTCCCAAAAGAATAATTCCATCATTCCCATTCTTCCTTGTATTTTCCTGTAACTTATTCTCTCTCAAACTCCACATAGTAAGCACTGGTTGAATCTGGGTAATTGGAGCTGTAAGGCACCAGCACTGACTGTTCCACCACTAATATATTTCAGGTTTGTTAAACTGAATTTAAATTGGCAATTGGCACATTTCCATGATAGGATTTAAATGGAGGTTATTGGAATGGTAATCCTGGCCTTTGGATTACGGCAAGTAATTTAGCCACTGTGCCACTCTAGTTTTTTCAATTGCTCAACTCCTCCGTCACAGGACCAACCTAGGGAACCTTCTCTGTACTATCTTAGACCATAAGAGCATAAGATGGAGGAGCTTATTTAGGCCATTCAGCGCATTGAATTAGCTTTGCCATTCCATCATGGCTGATTTATTATCACGCTCAACCTCATTCTCCCGCCTACTTCACATAACCTTTACTAATAAAGAACCTATCAACTTCTGCTTTAAATAAACCCAATGATTGGCCTCCACAGCCATCTGTACCAAGGAATTCCACCCTCCTCTGGCCAAAGAATTCCTCCTCATCTCTGTTCTAAAGGGATGTCCTTCTATCCTGAGGCTATGCCCTCTGGTCCTAAACTTCCCCACTTTAGGAAACATTCTCTCCTTATCCACTCTAGCTAGGCCTTTCAATATCTTACATTCAAGGCAAGCATACACTAGCTTAAACAAGGAGACCAAAACTACTCCAAATACCTCATATGTGATCTCAACAAACATGTACAGTTTTGACAGGAGTCACCTTTTCTTTCCTACATTCATTTTACAATAAAATCTTCTACCAATTCCTCTCAATTTTCTTTGCTCCGTTTGAGATGTTGCTAAGTTTACAGCTAAAATCTTTGACCTGTTGTATAATGTAACCTGGAATATTCTTTGCCAAAATTTTATTTTGCTGGACTAGCATCATAGCTTCAAAATTAGTCTGGAGAAACAAAAAGAGTCTCATGCTCAGGAAATCGTTTGCAAGATATAATTCTCAAGTGTGTTCAACAACAGAGACAACAGGACCAGAATAAAAATATGATTTGTTCGCTATAACTGTGAGGTTACGCAATAGTTTCAAGATTCTTATTCCAGTATTTTGGAGCTACTACTAAACATAGAATACAAACTTTAATCAATGATAACAAGTCATCCCGTGCAGAAAAAAATTGAATTTTATTGGTCAGTATAACTATATGAAAAACATATATTTTAGATTGTGGATCTCTGTTCTCCCTCCATGACTTTAACTGGACCCTCAAAATAAGGGTATTTAACAAAAGTGATTTTTAGCACCTAATCTTTCATGCAAATCTTTGAAAGTCACGTGAAGAAAAATTTCCCCAGCCATGCCTTTATTGGCCCATTCCCAGTTACAAGGAAGCAAAGCGTCAGTTATAAGCATATGGTTCATTTTGCTTTTTAACATTTCTCCCTTTGAGCTATCTCCTTCAGATTAAAGCTTCACACTTTGGTTTCTTGCATGTTTTTAGAAGCACGTCAGATATTATTAACTTACTGTGATAGCCGGTAGAAATTGGATGATCTTCCATACCCTGTTAGTTTTCCTCTCCCCTGAAGTGAGGAGAAAGATATTTTTCATGATCTGTCACTGCCCTTGGCTACGTTCAGTTTAATTCCTTCCAAGTATCAAATCTGAATCATTTTGGGCCACCAGATTTAAAATAACTTCTTGACTTTCATACATTCCGGATGAGTAAGGATGTAAAATTTCTGAAATACTTTACTGACTATTCCTTCTCAGCAGTCATGGAGGGTAAATGCCTTTAATCACATTTAATTATTAGTAACAAAATCTCATCTCAAGTAATTCACATGCAAGACATTAATTGTGAAATTATGTTCGCAGATAAAAACTTTTTTATCCCCTTCTTTTTGGAGCCAGTCTTATGAGATAAAAACTAATGTGAACATCAAAGCAATGCTTTGAAGATTTCCCATTGTGGCTCAGCTTTGAGAATTGCAAAAACAATAGTCTAATGAGTTTTGTGGCCTTTTTAATAGACTTTTGGGTTTTACCTTGGATACTGGAAGGCGGTTTGATCAAGTCAGATCAATGAATGAGTACAAAGTTTGCACGCAACTCAGCACTTTCAGATAAGAGGAGGAGGGAACTGGACCTTGTTTGCTAGTACCAGACTTTCCACATGAAAGCACCACCTCCTCTTGGGAAAGGGATTCCAGTCTCCTTGGTAAACACATAAATTGGATAGGATGCCCAAGGAAAAGCAGTGATTTGGCCACTATCCAAAGCACTTTTATTTTGACTGAACAAAAGTGGAGGATTATAAAAAGGGAGTTGGGAGCTATAGAGGGAGAGCACTACCTTGCTTACAGAGTAACCAAATCTGCTGAACTTTGAAGTTAACTTTTCTCCCCCCATTCATCAAATATGACAATGTTAACCTTATTAGTGAACTAAGAGGTTTCTCTTAAGTAAATATCCTACTTCTCCTTGTGAGGCATTCATAATTGTGCCTTCTAGCTGTTTTGCCATAAAAAATATACTGCCACGTCAGAAAAAGCAATTTGACATTTAAAGATGTATAATGACTGATGTGAAACAGGGTTAAAAGTTGCAACCTAGATATTCATGATGCTCACATAAAGGCTCATTGTTAAATTTCCTCCAAATTCACTCTTTCCTGTCCACGTTAAAGAATTTCTTTTACGATAATGGGTACGGATGTCAATATTCTTTGACTTTGAGACAAAAAAGGAGGGAATTTTGTTACAGATAAAGTTGTCTAGCCACTGAACTGAGATCGGAATCATTTGCTACAGTAGCCTTGAAACAGGGCCAGCAGAAATGCAGATGGCAATCAAATTTGATATGCAAATGTGCAGATTCCATGTTCATATCGGCATAAAACTCCCCTCTTTGCAGTTTGATTTTGGTGGATCCATAGCATCAAGGACCTCTTTAAAAGGCAATACTTCAAAAAGGTGGATGCCATCATTAAGGACCCCTAACACCCAGCACATGCCCTCTTCTCAGTACTACCATTGGGGAGGAAGTACAGGAACCTGAAGACACATACTCAATGTTTTAGGATCAGTTTTTTCTCCTCGGCTGTCAGATTTCTGAATGGACAATGATCAATACCTCATTAATTTGGCTCTCTTTTTGCATTACTTATTTAATTTTTATATATATTTCTTATTATAATTTACAGCATATTTTGTTTTGCACTCTACTGCTGTTGCAAAACAAATTTCACATCATATTCAATGATAATAAACCTGATTCTGAATCTGACATGCTGTCTATGGTATCGCTGATCATCACTGGCATAACAAGCCCTTCCCTCTCTGCAGCCCATTTTATTTACTTAGAGCTAAAGCATGGAACAGCCTCTTGTGGCCCTTTGAGCCAGCAACCCCAGATTTAACTCCCGCCTAATCACGGGACAACTTACAATGACCAATTAACCTGCTAACCGGTACGTCTTTGGAATGTGGGAGGAAGCAGGAGCACCCGGAGGAAACACATGCATTCCACCACGAGGATGTACAAACTCCCGAGGGAGGGGATCAGGATTGAACTCTGAACTCCAAGGCCTGAGCTGTATAGCATCAGGCTAACTGCTACGCTACCATCCGTGGCACCCCAATTGTGATCCCGTTACTTCAGATCCAATCTGATCTACCTATCCACTCTTCTAATATCTAATATGTGCTGCCCTCAGCACATCCTTGGGTTGTGTTGGATGTTAATGCAAACAACGCATCTCATGTTTTGATGTAAGTGTGATCATTGAATCTGATTCTTCACTAGCATCAAACTGATTTCCTTGTCTAATCCATAATACTGTTGCCTTCAACCCCAGCTGCACCATTTTCTCTTCATCTCGTGTGACGTAGAACAGTCTTCTTGCTCTGTAAGACAATAGATATGAGCTTGATCTGAACTTCGTGACCCTATGCTGAGTTTCTCAAAAAGAAGCACCAATCTAATCTGGCTAATTACATATCAGATTACCAATCACCAACAAAATGACTCAAGGGACAGAGTTGTGGAGGGAGGGCTGAGCGGGCTGGGACTTTATTTCCTGGAGCAGAGGAAAATGAGAGTTAATATTATAGAGTAACCCACACAATATGCCAGGTCAGGCTGCACCTGTGGAGGAAAATGAACAGTTGACATTCCAGGTTAAGGCTCTTCACTGAGACTGTATAAAATAGGTAGGGTGAATGTGCACTGTCTTTTCTCCAAGAATGGGAATCAAAAACTAGAAGACAAAGACTGACAGTGGGAGAAGAGAGATTTCATAGGAGACTGAGGAGTAACTTTCTCATTGGGAAGGTAGTTCGTGTATGGACTGTGTCAGAATCGGAATTAGGTTTAATATAACTGGCACGTTTGTGAAATTTCTTGTATGTGGCAGGAGTAATTGCAATACATAAGATTACAGCAAGAGGTATATACTGTATATATTTAAAAATTAGATTAAATAAGTAGTGCAAAAACAGAAAAAGATAATGGTGAGGTTGTGTTCATGGGTTCCTTGTCCAATCAGATGGCAGAGGGAAGAAGCTATTCCTGAATCACTGAGTGTGTTCCTTCGGCCGCCTGTACCTCTTTGCCACCTTTTTGAGATACTGCTCATTGAAGTTGTCCTGGACGCTGAGGAGGCGAGTGCACATGGTGGAGCTGTTCATGCCTTTCTACAGCTTGTTTCAGTCCTGAGTGGTGCCCCCCCCCCCCCCCCACCCTGACACCTACCAGGTGGTGATACAGTCAGTTAGAATGCCCTCAACAGTACCTCTGTAGATATTTGGGAGTTGCTAGAGGAAGTGGTTGAAGCAAGTATATTATCACCATTTAAAAGGCACCATTTAAAAAACACAGCTATGAATTTTTTGATGACTGGTTTACATGATAACCTCAGTTCTCATTTTCAGGTTTGTTAATTTATAGTCTTGAGGGACCATGGATTTGCGCCTTGGAAAGTTTCCAGGGTGCAGACCTGGGCAGGGCTGTATGGGAGACTGGCAGTTGCCCATGCTGCAAGTACCCCCTCTCCATGCCACCGATGTTGTCCAAGGGAAAGGCCAAGGGCCAATACAACTTGGCACCTGTGTCGTCACAGAGCAATGTGTGGTTAAGTGCCTTGCTCAAGGACACAACACGTTGCCTTAGCTGAGGCTCGAACTAGAGACCTTCAGATCACTAGACCAACGGCTTAACCACTTGGCCACGTGCCAACACAGGTTTGCTAATACAGATTCAAATATCATTATATCTCTGTACGAGTATGTAGAACAGAGCTAAATTTCGGAGACAAGGTAAGAGTAATGACAAGCCAGCATTTCACTGAATGATATCAAACAGCCCCTGATAAAACCAAAGACAATGGAAATCAATAGGAACAGATTTCATTGTGTACCCTGAACAAAACAAGATGACTGTGCCTGCTGGAAGTCAATGATCTCAGCTCAAAATGACATTGAAAGCTTTCATCAGGACATTAACAGATATTAAATATTCTTCAGCTGTTTCCTCAATAGCTTTCTTCCAATCAGAAATGGGAACATTCACTCCCATTCACAAATGATTAGAAATCGGAACATATGCATGCAGTGAGCCATTGAGGGATCCATCGGAGCTAACTGCTTGCTCTCTTCTATCTCCACTGGCTTATCGAGGGCCTTCCATGTTCAATGAGCACCACAGGAGATGGTTTACATCTTGGACAGTGAGCACAGCATTTCAATCTAAAATTATCAGCATTGTAAATAAGTAAGATAAAGATCTACGATAAAATTAATAAAGATAAATATTGGCTTTATTTGTCACATGTACAATGAAACATTGAAACATGCAGTGAATGCGTCATTTGCATCAACGACCAACGCAGTCAAAATATGTGTTGGGGGCAGCCCACAAGTGTCACCCTGTTTCCAGTGGCAGCATACCTTGCTCACAGCTTACTTACCCTAGCCAGTACATTCTTGCAATATGGGACAAAACCAGAGCACCCAGAGGAAACCCACCCAGTCACAGGGAAAATGTACAAATTCCTTAGAGGCAGTGGCCAGAATTGAACCCAGGTTGCTGGTGCTTGTGAAGGTTATGCCATGCTACTGTGCAGCCCATTATAATTATTGTTATTACTTCAAAGAAAGCAGGAAAGACTCTGAGGAGAAGGGTCATAGTTTCTCTTGCCAATACACTCTTGCCATTACACACAAAATAATTAAAATTGTGTTGCAAACGAGAAGCCATTTACTTTAAGTTTATAAATGGTGATAATTGATAATGTGCTAAGGTTAAAGAATGGAATAACTGTGGTGAACTACATATACCTGTCTGGACACGCCCCCCAGCTGACTGCTCCTGTGGCTCCTCCCACAGACCCCGGTATAAAGGCGATTGGAGCCACAGACCCTTCCTCAGTCTCCAGGATGTTGTGTGGTGGTCACTTGCTGCTTGTGCTTTCTTCCAGCCAATAAAAGCCTACCTTAACCCAATTCTCAGAGTTATTGATGGTGCATCAATAACATTACTTGTTTGGAAATTTAGACATGAAAATTCTGCAGTTATACGCTTCCGAACATTTTATGAATAATGCTTGTTTTGAAATTTGAAATAAATGGCAGACAGTGATCATCTCAAGCCAAAGAGAATCGAAGCACTTACTTATTACCATTTCTTCATCATCAACACCCTGCAAGTTACCATTGACCAGATATTTAGCTAAACTATCTATCACAGGGGTTCCTAACCTGGGATCAATGGACCCTCAGTTAATGGTAGGGGTCCATGGCACTAAAAAAGTTGGGGACCCCTGATCTATGGCTACAATGGGTCTGATTAGAGAAAATACAGTAACTCCCAAAAAGCATTTTCAGCATCTAAAAGGCTAAAGGCGGCAGCGTGATGGAAGCTGCACCAGTTGGCTCGATGAATGCAGATCCAATAGCGTTTGATGCTATCCAGAATAAAATAAGCCTTTTCATTGGTGCCCACGTACCCCTACATATTCACGGCCTCTGAACTCTGATACACTGTGTCTGCACTGGGTACTGTCTATAAAAAACTCTCCGATTGGACTCTACGGCTACTGTGAAAAGAGCTCTTAAATACAAGACCTTGATCACAAAGGGAGACAGGAACAGCAGGCGTACGGTGAGGCCCTTCAAAGTCACACATCAGTGTGGTACGGAAATATATTACCATTCCTTCATCGTCACTAGATTTAAATCCTGGAATACCCCATTAGCACTGCGAGAGTATCGCATCGTATTCCAGAAAAACTGCAACTTCTCAAGAAGGTAGGTCATCATTATGTTCTCAAGGATAATTTTGTTAGGCAATATATACTGATCTTTATTGTAAACTGATATATGATATATATAAAGGTATCTTTATTTAATTATTGGGGTACAATGCAGAATAGACCCTTCTAGTTCTTTGAGTCACACCACCCTGCAATCACCCAGCTTAACCCTAGCCTAATCACAGAACAATTTATAATGGCAAATTAACCTACCAACTGGTACGTCTTGGACTGCAGGGGAAACCAGATCACCCGGAGGAAACCCACACGGACACAGGGAGAACGTACAAACTCCTTGCTGACAGCCGCACCTCTGCCTTGGTTTCCTCACCTCCCTCTAACCTGATAGTGACTCTCCATACCACCACCATCTCCATAACACACTGGGACCCAGACTGCCAGTTTAAGACCAGTGCATTGTTTGTTAAGGACTCGTCACTAATCCATCACTTCATACAGGAGAATCAACTCAGTATGTTTTTCTTCTTATTCTTCTGCTGACATTCAGTTTGAATTTAAACATAAACCTCATTCTTCGCATGGAGAACTCAGATAAGAAAATATTCCCTTTTAACTTTTACTTTGACCTTAAAAAGAGTAGGATTCCAAGTGTTTTGCCTCACTGCCACAAAGTCCAGTGGGACATATAGTTCTCCACAGAAACTAAATTACAATAATGGGCTGCTGTTATTATTTTTGCAAATGTTGTGGTTACAGCAATGCCCAAGGGCCACCAGAACCAAGTTTTGAAAAGATCTTTCAATTATTAGCAACACCCAAACAGACTGGTTAATTAACTATGCAAAACAGCTGTTCCTAGATGTTACAAAATTTGGAATTGCATTTTAAATAGCCTATTAAAAGGGTGGCAGTGTGGAGATACATCTCTACCAAAGGAGGTGTAAGGTGCTGCCTTCCTTTGTTAACCTGCAGGTAACTCTTGGGCAAAGAGTAGCACTTGCTTAGACACGCCCCCCCCCTCCCCACCCCTCCTCTGAAGAGTATTGATGATGACTGGGATCAACCATCTTGTAAAGACACTGCCCAGGAGAAGACAATAGCAAACCACTTCTGTAGAAAAAATTGCCAGGAACAATCATGGTGAAAGACCATGTCTGCTTGCATCACACTACATGGCACATAATGATGATGTTGATCAAAAGATCAAAAATGTCTGGGAAAGAACCTGTTGAGCTGATGGATGGAATGATTGGTTTGGGAATGGGTGGAATTCCATTAAGGATGGAGTTTGGGGACAAAGGGAGATATTATGGTTTCTTACATATTTATACAGATGGTTCAAAAGATCCAGTGGCAGGTCATTCTGATGTGTCTGTTTATGGTCCAGATGTTCAGGTGACTAATAAGAAAATGTATCAGACAAAGTACCAGTATTCACATCTGAGATGGCTGCTATCCGTTTAGTGTTGGAAGTAGTTGAAGAGTTATGCCCTTATATACAGTATTATGTACAGTACTTGTGTTCTGCTTCGTTTTCAGCTGTGATATCTATTAAAACAGCAACTTCAAATTGGAGGCCAGGCGTTCTTCCAGACATTCCAGGTTAACGTATCCATTCTTTTGGGTCCCTGCCCAAGTTGTGGTTGAAGGAAACAAAGTGGTAGATCTTTTAGCCTAGCTATTACTAAAGATGAAGGATGTACATCTGGTGTGTCTTGACATAAAGGGGAGATGAAAGCTGTAATTAAAACATCTATTCAACCACTGTGGCAACGAGGTTAGGATAAGGAAAAGAAAGGATGGCATTAATATAAAATTCAGAGTATTGCTGAGAGTGCACTTCTCAAGAAAAAGGAGCACCATATATTGTTTAAATGTAGATCCTATGACATGCAAAGGAAAAATCTAGTTGCAGAACTGAGATCTTTAGAAAGGCTCAGTTTAACACGAATGGTTTATTCTGATATCACTACCATTGTACTTGGCTTTCTGAAAAACAGACTTTTTGATATTATTTGAGTTTTCCTTGAATCAGAACCAGAATCGGGTTTATTATCACTGGCATGTGACGTGAAATTTGTTAACTTAGCAGCAGCAGTTCAATTCAATAAATAACCTAGCAAAGAGAAAAAAATAATAATAAATAAAATAAAAATAATAATAATAAGTAAACAAGTGAATCAATTATGTATATTGAATAGATTTTTTAAAAACGTGCAAAAAAAGGAATACTGTATATTTTAAAAAAGTGAGATAGTGTCCAAAGATTCAATGTCTATTTAGGAATCGGATGGCGGAGGGGAAGATGCTGTTCCTGAATCACTGAGTATGCACCTTCAGGCTTCTGTACCTCCTACCTGATGCTAACAGTGAGAATAAGGCATACCGTGGGTGCTGGAGGTCCTTAATAATGGACGCTGCCTTTCTGAGACACCGCTCCCTAAAGATGTCCTGGGTACTTTGTAGGTTAGTACTCAAGATGGAGCTGACTAAATTTACAACCTACTGCAGCTTCTTTCAGTCCTGTGCAGTAGCCCTCCATACCAGACAGTGATGCAGCCTGTCAGAATGCTCTTCACAGAATAGAGTTTTCGAGTGTATTTGTTGACATGCCAAATCTCTTCAAACTTCTAATGAAGTATAGCCATTGTCTTGCTTTCTTTATAACTGCATCGATATATTGGGACCAGATCAGGTCCTCAGAGATCCTGACACCCAGGAACTTGAAGCTGCTCACTCTCTCCACTTCTGATCCCTTTCTTTTTTCTTTTCAAATCTTTATTATTATTATTATTATTATTATTATTATTATTATTATTATTATTATTCAAAAATAGTACAAGTACATTGAAGTAACAACACTTACATTGCCTCAAAAAAGAAGAAATTATCTTAAGGATTAAAAATTTTTGTGAATAAAATAACCCCTACTAAGCAAGAAAAGTGAGGAAAAAAGAGAAACCCATTGGAGGTACAACCCCGGAGCCATGCATCATACAAAAAGCTTCTAAAAATAAACATCAAACCACCACCAAGAAAAAAAGATATATCAAAAAAAAAATTACATTTAGATCGTGGAGGAAATCTATCAATTAACTGAAATGATAATAATGAGCAAATGAGCCCCATCTCTTCTCAACACTTCTGATCCCTCTATAAGGATTGGTATGTTCTCCTTTGTCTTACCCTTCCTGAAGTCCACAATCAGCTCTTTCGTCTTACTGACGTTGAATGCCAGGTTGTTGCTGTGGCACCACTCCACTAGTTGGCATATCTCACAGGCAGAATTGAAAGTGTATACTTCCTGCTTCTTTGCTCCATATTCTGGTTCAGTAGTTGGTGGTAATGTAGCTTATGTTGGTCTGTCATCTTCAGTAAACTTTACTAAAAGAAGAAGAAGAAGAAGAAAGGAGTGTGGTATTCTTTGACACTCAAAGAAATTGGTGCACACTTGCAGGTTCTGCTAGACTTCAGTGGCCTAACTGTTGTCCCAGAGACCTGCCAGAAACTTCCCAGAGCTGATGAAGAGTTTTGGCCCAAAAAAACGACAGTTTGCTCCCCTCCACAATTGTTGCCTGACTTGTTGAGTTTCTCCACCATGTGGTGAGCGTTGCTCAAGATGTTCAGCATCTTCAGAATCTCGTGTTTAAGAATTTTCCCCTTCCATCAACCACATCTGGCTATAAGCAACAGCCAGGAAGAACCAAGAAGGATGAACAGCCATGGTGGGAGCCAATTCGCTCCGTGCAGTCTGCTGGTTAATTTCAAGTCAGATATTAATCACACAGTGATTCAGGTTTTTCAGTGCCAGCTCTAGTCCTGCAGACAAGCTGCATTTGATCCTTGTAAAGTGTTCTTTAACTGTGTAATTTTGCAGCCTACAATTGGCATAGGATTCCAACTTGCATATTTGAAAAACCTCATGCATACTTTGAGTGCATTCAGTCCTTTTCAAGTCCTAAAAACCTAAAAGAAACCTTAAAAAGTAGGAGCTACTGTAATGTATACAAGCACATAAGCCTCCTGCATCATCTAGTTGAATCACAGTGATGCAAGGCTTCATTCACCTTTCCTTATGGTGGACATGCCTCCTGATTCCCTTAGAATACAAAGATCTCGCTGTCTCTGCTGTCGTGCACTGAACTAAGCAGTGGCATTGCTGTGTGACAGAAAATTCCAAAGATTTCCAATCCTCTTATATAAATATAATTATCCTCATCTTTACCCTAATGCCTAATCCCTTATCCTGAGTGACAGTGCATAGTTGTGTCTCTTAGTATCCCCCTCATCAGTCTCTGTGTTAGAATCAGTCTATTTAAAATCTAATTCAAGCCAACTTTAAATGCAGCCAAAATAGCACCAGTTACTATAATAACAATAGAATATATCAACTCTGTTTTGTATTGATGTTAAAAATAACCATCTGTCTAAAAAGACAGCCTGCTTCTGTCAAGAAATTTTTATTTGTGTCCTTTTGCATTTATAAGAGCTTCATGGCCTGAGACACTTCTGAGGAACATTTGGTAACAATCTGGGTAACCATATTCCATTTTACCTTCCCTCACAGTAGATCCTAATCTTTGCAAGTTCATCTCACTTCAGGAATTTACTCATGATGTCTCAAGTTCCTGGAAGACAGCCAGATGATTTCTGTATTCCTTTGCAGTTAATCACTTTCATTAATCAACATGCCACACTGTTGTGTCGAAGTGCAATGAACATTTTTTCCCACCTTAATATTGTGTGGCAATTTTTTTTTTACCCTTATGGTCATTACTCTCCTGTAGCCACCAAGCCACAAACATGCAGCTAAAGTGTCTTTATGTGCACTTGGACTGGATATTTATTGCATATTGGTTAACTATTGTCACATATACAGAGATATAGTGGAAAGCTTTGCCTTTATGTGCCATCCGGACAGACCATGTCAGATATAGATACACTGAGGTTGTCCCTTAAGTCTACTTTAGTTGAAGAACTACATTGCTGTTTTCTGTGGTACCAAAATCCACCATAAATTTAGAGCACACTGCCTGTAAATGTGACAAAAGTGGATACTCTCGCAACGTTTAAGAAGTAATCAGATGAATTCCTAAGGCATTGTAGACTGCAGGCCAATTACTAGTCAATGAGATTTGTGTGGGTAGGATTGATGATTTCTGCACAGAGTGCGCTGAAGGACTTAATTCTGTGCTGTATGACCCTATGAGTCTAAAATTGTAGAAAATCCTATAAAAAGTAGTGGATTTGACCTTGTACGTCATGAGTAAAGCTCCCCGCCAACCACTGAGCATAGCTATATGAAATGCTGTCTTAGGTAAGCAGCATCCATCATCAGAGACCCTCACCACCCTTGCCATGCTCTCTTCTTGCTGCTGCCATCAGGTAGAAGGTACAAGAGCCCCAGCATTCGCACAACCAGGCTCAAGAACAGTTTCTACCTCTCAACCGTCAGGGTTTTGAATAAACAGGGGTAACTACACCCAACTTCACTTACCTCATCATTGAAATGTTCCCACAATCAATAATCTCACTTTCTAGGACTTTTTATCTCATTATCTCATATTCTCATTATTTATTAATATTTACTAATATTTGCCTTTTTATAGTTCATTGTCTTCTAAATGCTGGTTGATCTTTCATTGATCCTACTATAGCTACTATTCTACAGATTTGCAGAATATGCCCACAAGAAAATTAATCTCAGGATTAATATACATATACGTACTTCGAAAATAACATTTACTTTGAACTTTGAAATTGTGGGTGACGCCAACATTCCTATTTACAAGTGTCAATGAAGCACTTTAAATCATGTCAATCTGCCGATTGAGATCATAAACATACCTCATTAAGGCACTTCAATTTTCTACCTTCTACCTCAGACCATTGAATAGATTGCTGAACAGGTAATATGAGTAAACACGAGGAAATCTGCAAGTGCTGGAAATTCAAGCAACACGCACAAAATGCTGGTGGAATGCAGCAGGCCAGGAGACCCTCTCGGTCTCTCTGCAACAGAGACCCTCTCGGCCCGAAACATCGACAGTGCTTCTCCCTATAGATGCTGCCTGGCCTGCTGCGTTCCACCAGAATTTTGTGTGTGTTGCTTGAGGTTATATTAGTGTGAGGTTTTTGTGTCATAGAGGAGTGAACAAGAGGGTCAGAGGTTGAAGTCAGATCTCACACAACATAACTCCTGTCAAAATGTAGTACATTGGACTGTGGATAAAGGGGGAAAAGAGATAAAGGATCACGTGTGATTTTAAGTAAGGGACAAGCGCAACTTTTTTGATAATTCTTCCATTTGTTCTGAGTATGCCCACAATTTCCAGAGTACATTATGCTCAACATGAGTAGATTGGTTGAGAGTAGATACCAATCTCTTCTTTATTACATCAACCTGAAATAAATATATTCAGACACTACTTAATCTTAAATTTAATCCATGTCGATGCATAATATAACATTCAATTTCCTCTAATACTTCATTGTAGGTTTATGACCTTTGTTACTTAAAATGTTTGGTGTCAGGCAGAGCTACTGCTAATATACTTACCTTTAAATCAGATTACTCAAGGTCTTGTCAATGAAAAGTCACGTAATGGAGAAATCAAAACTTCACGTGGAAGTGGTAGTTTGAAGTGTTTATGAGACCTGCTTTACCATGACATTAAAGGGACTTCATTTTGAGTTTGAAGTCCACTAATGGTAACGCCCAATCCCTTCATAGTATCTTGCAGCAGACCATGAAATGAGCTTCAACCAATCTTTCTCATGATCATTCACCAGTCTACTGCTTGGCCAAACTATCCTTCTGATCTCTGGCCTAGCCCTGCTAATCTTGGGCTTTCTTTCATTGAGGCTTCTTATGGAGTCATGTCCTGCATTGGGTTTAATAGTTTACTTGTTCACTCCTCAATAGCAGAGCCTGCAAAGGAAAGAATCAGAATCAGAATCAGGTTTATTATTTATTTATTGAGATACAGTGTGGAATAAGCCCTTCTGGCCCTTCGAGCCATCTCACCCAGCAGTCCCCTGATTTAACCCTAGCCTAATCATTGGACAATTTACAATGCCCAATTAACCTATCAACTGGTACGTCTTTGGATTGTGGGAGGAAACTGGAGCACCAGAGAAAACACAGGTAGTCACAGTGAGAATGTATAAACTCCATACAGGCAGCGGTAGGAATTGTACTCAGATCACTGGTGCTATAAAGCATTGTGCTAACCACTACACTATCTTATCACTGACATACATCATAAAATGTGTTGTTTTACAGCAGCAACACAGTGCAATACATAGAAAATGCTATAAATTAACAGTAAGAAATAATTAGTGCAAACAGAGAGGAAGAGTTGTGAAGTAGAAGAGGGACGCCTCACGTCTTAATAAGCTGGTAAGGAAGGCGGGCTCTGTCGTGGGCAAAGTACTGGAGAGTATAACATCAGTAGCTGAGCGAAGGGCGCTGAGTAGGCTACGGTCAATTATGGAAAACCCTGAACATCCTCTACATAGCACCATCCAGAGACAGAGAAGCAGTTTCAGCGACAGGTTGCTATCGATGCAATGCTCCTCAGACAGGATGAAGAGGTCAATACTCCCCAATGCCATTAGGCTTTACAATTCAACCGCCAGGAGTAAGATATGTTAAAGTGCCGGGGTTGATTGTATTTAATGTATTTAAGTAAACTACTTAAGAACTTTTTAAAAGCTATTATTAATGCTTTTTGAGAGAGTGATTTAGATGCATATCATATTTTTACTGAGTTAAGTATTGTATGTAATTAGTTTTGCTACAACAAGTGTATGGGACATTGGAAAAAATGTTGAATTTCCCCATGGGGATGAATAAAGTATCTATCTATCTATCTATCTAGTGTTCATTGTCCATTCAGAAATCTGTTGGCAGAGTGGAAGAGGCTGTTCTGGAAATGTGAACTGTGCTGCTGAAAGAGCTATCGCTGTGCAAAATATAATCCAGAGCCCATTGCACCATGGGTGTGTGTTGTACTGACTATCCCAGTGATAGGCCTTCAAGCAAACTGCTCATCAGCCTACAAACTGTTTAAAGCAACTTTGGAGGCAAGTTTCAACATCTAGCTGGCTTTCTTTAGATAAAATGTTAAAGCAATGATCTAAGTGTCCTCTGAAGTTGACATACAGGATCTTCTGGCACTATCTTGAAGAAGAGCAACAACATTTTGACATGAATGTTTTTGCTCACCAATAAGTGATAGTGCCGTTTATGTTACCACTACTTCTGGGAGCTTGGAGTGTAAGCTGCCAAGTTTCCTTTATTGCAATATTGAATATTCTGGAGATCTTCATGAGGTGAAGGAACTTTATGAAATACAGAATTTATGACAATGAAAATCTGTTTATTATTCTATCTATCTATTCAGTATGGTTTGGGGTTGACAAGATCTAACAAAGTATTGAAATGACCTGAATTAAAATTAAGCAAGCAAGACAAGACATTCAACATTATTTTGGGTAATCATAATGTAATGATTCTGCAAGTTGTACAAAATAAACTATTAAACATGATCTTATAGCTCTTTAATATGAGCAAAATGCTCACCCCATATGTAGTGCTCTGGTTTCTCTGGCTAGAGAAATAACGCAGAGCTGTCTAAGTCCAACCTATTAGTTGTAAGTAGCCCTAATTAAAAGCAATGGCATACACTTATAAAGTATCTGTAACTCTTTAACATAGTGTTACAGTACAATATACTCCTTGGCTGCATGATCACCCTGAAGAAATAGCAATGGAGACTCCATGGTGTTAGGTGGAGGCAACAAAGGGATGCAGATGATGGAATCTGAAAGGAAAAGGAGATAGAACGTGGACCCAATAAAGAAACTGGGATGTGCCAATAAGAACAGAGGGTGGAAATCCAGTGGGAAAAGTGGATGGCTAATGGGAAGAGAAGATGGTGGAAAGGAAAGAAACTGGGTGATGGGGGAGAGGTGTCAGGGAGACAGGGAGTGAAGAGTGAGGAACTAGCAAGTCTGAGAGCAGAGAGAAAGGGACAGAAGGGGAGCAGGTTACCTGCTGCTAGAGAATTCAAAGTTCACAGGAGATTTTGTCAGAGAGCAGATTCTTGAGAGTGTTTTAAAGATGGAATAAGCAGAAAGGTGAGGAAACTGAAGAAGAAAACTGCTGAGCTTAGATCCTGGGGAGATGAAAACCATGCCGCCAATAATGAAACAGTAAAGAAATGTGATACAAAAAGTAGTTCAATTCACTAATCAGTACCTAGTTTACAAATGTGCTCCGAAATATCCAAATTTCCTTATAATAGTTATCTGGGATATTCAAGATTCTTGGAATGAAATCATATTGACTATCCAAGAAAAACAGAGGGTTATGCTACTGTCATCACCAATTATCTGGACTCTGACAACTTGCACTGTTCTTCAATCCCACTTTATTTACTTGTGCACTCAGAGAACAGCTTAGTGACGGGAACTGAACTGTTCTCCTTGCACACAGGTAAATAAAGTGCAAGTGACAAATGAGTGTGATTTTTCAGAGTCCAGTTAATCAGCGACAACACTACCATTAGACAAGGCATGAGAACAGTCTGAAAGGATTTTTTTTAGAAATGTGAAGTAAACTGTTTATCATCAATTAGTCAAATATAAGAAGTCAATGACAGGGATTAAGAGAGAAAGAATAAACATGAGCAGTTAACATTCTACTTTCCATCTTTATTAAGTCCATGTTCAGGATTCTGAAAGAAGTTTTTTGGAAACATAAAATGCCTTTATTTACTACCATCTCTGGCCTTATCAGCAGAGCTGCATCGGAAGTTGGATAAATTAATGTGAAGAGATGAAATGATGTCTAAAGGCAAAGCCAGACCTAGTAATGTGAACTTGATGCAGGTCCCCCGTAGAACTCTGTCTGATCCAAGCAAATATAACTTACGACTGCTGTTGAATTAGAGATTCACTGAGATAGCATCTATACTTGTAAAAACAGTACTTGACCTTGATCAAAACTGACGGTGAGGGCTCCACATGCAGTTAGATATGCTGTAAAAACAAAGTATAACTGTTCAGAAAAAAACTTACTTGATGTAGACTTTATAGGCTCTGTCACTGTATTGAATAGCCACCAGCTTACAATATCTGACCTCACAAGATGACAAAGGAATTTTCTACTTCTTGGTAATGAAATGATCAAGAATTTTTCTAAATGCATGTGTACCATATAAATAGAATGTTAAATGATTGTCTGAGACTTAGAAGGTTTAATTCTAAAATATTTGGATAACAGTGCAAGATTTTGCATGCAAATATTTTCCATGCTTCCTAGCATGGAAACTCCCAAGTCCTTTCAAACAACAAGCATTATCCAATTAAAACTTAAGGTTACATTGCAATTTTATATTGATCTGCAGATGCAGGAATCAAGCCCTGAAATAACAGGGAACCAAAGCAATGTGTAGTGCCTGGAGTAGAGATTCTCAATCTCCTTTTGTCTCACATCCAACTCTAGAAATAACAAGGACAAACTTACATCAATATATCACCTTTCTCAATCTCAGATTCTCCTCAAACACTTCAGAATTGAAGAATTATTTCTAAAATTGTAATGTTTAGCTGCTGGAAGATGGTGCTGGAGTGTTGGATTTTGTGCAAGGTGTAATAGGTGCGGTTTGTGGATTGGAATCTGTAGTTCATGTTATTGATGTGTCAACAGACAACACAGCGCTAAGTTGAACTGAACTGAACTAAACCAAACGTTCCAAGACTGCTTCAACAACTCTGTGGTTTTATGTTTTATATTCTGTCTTTTTCACTCATTTCTTGCCTTTTGCATGAGTTTTTTTTGCAAGTAAGATGTTTGATGTTTTCCTGTGAATGGGTTCTATGGTGTTTCTTTGATTTGTGGCTGCCTGTGGGAAAATGAATCTCAGGGTTGTATACTACAGACACACATTGATAATAAATGTACTTTGAATCTAAAGTTACGACAGCTAATTTACCATACTAATTACCATAAATGATCAGATCAACTTGAAGGAAAAACTGTTGTTCAGGATACTTGGGTGAACTCGATATTGAATCATGGTAATTGATCATTTATGTTACATGAACATCACAAAGTTGTGTTTGTAGGTTAATTACCACTAAATATACAGGCCCACAAACAACAGCCAGAACGTGGATTACAAATTACAGCAGGAGATAGAAAAGGCGTGTCAGAAGGGCAATGTCATGATAATCGTTGGGGATTTTAACATGAAAGTGGATTGGGAAAACCAGGTCAGTACTGGACCTCAAGAGAGAGAATTTGTAGAATGTCTAAGGGATGGCTTTTTGGAACAGCTTGTTGTTGAGCCCACTAGGGGAGCATTGTGAAATGATCCAGAGGTGATAAGAGAGCTTAAGGTTAAGGAACCCTGAGGGAACAGAGATCACAATATGATCGAGTTCACTTTGAAATATGAGAAGGAGACAGTAAATTGCAATGTGTCAGTATTTTAGTGGAATAAAGGAAATTACAATGGCATGAGAGGGGAACTGGCCAAGGTTGACTGGAAAGGGACACTAGCAGATAGGACAGCAGAGCAGAAATGGCTGGAGTTTCAGTGAAAAATGAGGGAAGTGCAAGACAGATATATTCCAAATAAGAAGAAATTTTTGAATTCAAGAAGGGCAGTACTGTGGTTGACAAGTGAAGTCAGAGCCAAAGTAAAAGCAAAAGAGAGGTCATACAAGGAAGCCAAAGCCAGTGGGAAGGTAGAGATTGGGAAGCTCATAAGAACTTGCAGAAGGAATCTAAGAAGGTCATTAGGAAGGAAAAGGTGAATTATGAAAGGAAGCTGGTGACTAATATCAAAGAAGATACTAAAAGGTTTTTTAAGTATATAAAGGATAAAAGAGAGTTGAGGGTAGCTAGAGGACCAATAGAAAATGACGCTGGAGATATTGTAATGAGAGACGCAGAGATGGCAGAGGAACTGAATGCATATTTTGCATCAGTCTTCACAGTGGAAGACATCTGCTATGCCGGACATTCAAGAGTGTCAGAGATGTGAGGTTTATGCAGTGAAAATTACGACTGACAAGGTGCTCAGGAAACTTAATGGTCTGAGGATAGATAAATCTCCTGAACCTGATGGAATGCACCCTCAGGTTCTGAAGGAAGCAGCTGGAGAGATTGCAGAGGCAATAACAATGATCTTTCAAGAATCGATAGATGACTGGGAAACTGCAAATGTGACTCCCCTATTTAAGAAGAGTGGGAAGCAGCAGAAAGGAAATTATAGACCTGTTATCCTGACATCAGTGGTTGGGAAGTTGTTGGAATCGATTGTTAGGAATGAGATTACGGAGTATCTGGACACACATGACAAGATAGGTCAAAGCCAGCATGGTTTCCTGAAAGAAAAATCATGCCTGACTAATTTACTGCAGTTTTTCAAGGAAATTACAAACAGGGTAGGCAAAGGAGATCCAGTAGATGTGGTCTACTTCGATTTTCAGAAGGCCTTTGACAAGTTGCCACACATGAGGCTGCTTAGCAAGATAAGATCCCATGGAATTACAGGGATGTTACTAACATGGGTGAAGCATTGGCTGATTGGCAGAAAACAGAGAATGGGAATAAAGGGATCCAATTCTGGCTGGCTGCTGGTTACGAGTGCAGTACCACAGGGGTCGGTGTTGGGACCGCTGCTTTTTATGATGTATCTCAATGATTTGGACTATAGGATTAATGGATTTGTGGCCAAATTTGCTGATGGTACAAAGATAGGTGGAGGAGCGGGTAGTGTTGAGGAAACAGACAGCCTGCAGAGAGACTTAGATAGTTCAGGGGAATGGGCAAAGAAGTGGCAAATGAAATATGGTGTTGGAAAGTATATGGTCATGCACTTTGGTGGAAGAAATAAACAGACGGCCTATTACTTAGATGGGGAGAGAATTCAAAATGCAGAGATGGTTAACAGGTTGAAGAAGGCGAATGCAATGTTGGCATTCATTTCTAGAGGTATAGAATATGAGCAGGGATGTGATGTTGAGGCTCTATAAGGCACTCGTAAGACTACATTTAGAGTATTGTGTGCCGTTTTCGACTTCTTATTTTAGAAAGGATACACTGATGTTGGAGAGGGTTCAGAGAAGATTCATGAGAATGACTCCAGGAATGAAAGGGTTACCATATGAGGAACGTCTGGCAGCTCTTGGGCTGTATTCCCTGGAGTTCAGGAGAATGAGTGGGGATCTCATAAAAACATTCCAAAAGTTAAAAGGCCTGAACAGATTGGATATGGCAAAGTTATTTCTCATGGTAGGGGAGTCCAGGACTGGAGGACGTCCATATAGAACAGAGATGCGGAGAAATTACTTTAGTCAGAGGGTGGAGAATCTGTGGAATTTGTTGCCACGAGTGGCTGTGGAGGCCAAGTTATTGGGTGCTTTTAAGACAGAGATAGCTAGGTTCTTGATTAGCCAGGGCATCAAGAGGTATGGGGAGAAAGCAGGAGAGTGGGGATGACTGGAGAATTGGATCAGCCCATAATTGAGTGGCGGAGCAGACTCGATAGGCCGAATGGCCTACTTCTGCTCCTATATCTTATGGTCTGTTGGTTTTATGGTCACTAGTGCAGGTAGGTGGCAAGAGAATCAGGAGGGGGTGGGGGGGGGTCTGATGGGCATCTGGGAGTGAATAGATTACAGGGAGATAAGTGGGAGAATGAGTCTGAGAGCCACAATCAATTTGATGGCCCAAGCGGTCTCCTCTGTGTTCCAAGAAATTATGTGCAAAAGAGAAGAGAGTCTCAACTATATTATCAAATCTTCAACTATCAATATCATGGGATTAGCTAAATTAACTGAACCTGCCAAATAGATGAAATATCCTCAAGAAGGCAATGTGTTCTGATTCAATGACCGAACTAGCAAAGCTTTTCTATCATCTATAAGTGAGATATGTCACTGTATGACTTCCCTGATCAGGATGAGTACAGCTCCAGCTAACATACAAGGAGCTGGACACCATGCAGTAAAAGACAGCCCACCCAAGGTGGATGTTACAGGCAAAGGCAGTATTTATCATCCACCCCTAATTGTAACTGAGCTGAGGAAACAGTTATTAGTCAATCACTTGGTAGATCTGGACTCACATGTAGACCAAGCAAGCTAGGAATTGCAAATTTCTTTCTTTGAAGGACATTGATAGTTTTAAACAAAGTTTCATTGCTCCTAATACTAGCTTTAGATTCTATATTTATTCATCTATTTGAATTTACCTTTCATAGCTATAGCAGTAGAGTATAAATCCGTGCCTCTCACTCAATGGTATACCTCTCCAGATAAAGTACTCTAACATAATTGCAGTGATAATATATTCATATTCTTAGCAAATTATCATCAGACATTGTTGATATTTTTCCCTTAAAACTTCCTTTGTTCTCCAAAACTTTGTCTTAGTGTAAAAACATGTCACAATAATTTTACCTCCTAACACCACACAACCTCAAACAATCACTTATATTTTCTATAAAATGCAATTTGAATCATGCACAATCATGATTCGTATATCCTACAAAGATGCACAGAACTATTTTCATCAGCATGGAAGCACTTTGCTGATCATTTAACCTTTTGGCTCCAGCACAGGTCAATGTTTAATCCCTGAGGTATGTGCCAGGGAAAATGATAGGGTGATTGAAAACATGTTAAGTCTCTGGAGGGTTAATTGCATTTATAAATTAGTTTGAAATGCAGGAGTTTAAGGATACAAAATGATCATTACAAAGAGAATCAAATTTTATTCTGTAATCTGCTGTTGTTAGCTTGATTGAAAGGACTGATTAATGTACATCCAGAAGGTAAGTTTTGCAATTGAATATGTAACATTTTCACACATTCCATTACAAACAATCAAGTTAATTCTACTACATATGTCAAAATCTATTGGAAAGTTGTTTACAGGTTTTACCTAGCTTTGTCCTTTAAATTGTCATGCCATCAGGTAGAGGGTATTTTTAAATGTAACCAGTGAGCACATCTACATGAAGTGCTGTCACAGTCAAGTCAAATCAAGTCAAGTCACTTTTATTGCCATTTCGACCATAACTGCTGGTACAGTACACAGTAAAAATGAGACAATGTTTTTCAGAACATTGGTGCTACATGAATCAATACAAAAACTACATTGAACTATGTGACACAACACAAAAACTACACTAAACTACAGACCTACGCAGGACTGCACAAAACAGTGCAGGCATTACAATAGATAACAAACAAGACAATAGGCACAGTAGAGAGCAGTAAGATGGTGTCAGTCCAGACTTCTGGGTATTGAGGAGTCCGATGGCTTGGGGAAAGAAACTGTTACATAGTCTGGTCGTGAGAGCCCGAATGCTTCGGTGCCTTTTTCCAGATGGCAGGAGGGAGAAGAGTTTGTATGAGGGGTGTATGGGGTCCTTCATTATGCTGTTTGCTTTGCGGATGCAGCGTGTGGTGTAAATGTCTGTAATGGCAGGAAAAGAGATCCCGATGATCTTCTCAGCTGACCTCACTATCGGCTGCAGGGTCTTGCGATCCGAGATGGTGCAATTTCCAAACCAGGCAGTGATGCAGCTGCTTAGGATGTTCTCGATACAACGTCTGTAACATGTGATGAGGATGGGGGGGGTTGGTGGGAGTTGGACTTTCCTCAGCCTTCGCAGAAAATAGAGACGCTGCTGGGCTTTCTTTGCTATGGAGCTGGTGTTGAGGGACCAGGTGAGATTCTCCGGCAGGTGAACACCAAGAAATTTGGTGCTCTTAACGGTCTCTACCAGGGAGCCGTCGATGTTCAGCGGGGAGTGGTTACTCCGTGCCCTCCTGAAGTCAACAACCATCTCTTTTGTTTTGTTCACATTCAGAGTCAGGTTGTTGGCTCTGCACCAGTCCATAAGCCGCTGCACCTCCCCTCTGTTGGCTGACTCGAAGGAAAGCAGCATCCATCATCAAGGACCCCCACCACCCAGACCATGCTCTCTTCTCAGTGCTGCCATCAAGTGGAAGGTACGAGAACCTGAGGACTTGCACCACCAGGTTCAGCAACAGTTAATACCCCTCAACCATCAGGCTCTTGGACCAGAGAGGATCTCTACACTTATCCCATCACTGTACTGTTCCACAATCTATGTACTCACATTCAAGGACTCTTCATTTCATGTTCTCGATATTTTTAATTATTTATTTTCTTGTGTCTTTGCACAGTTTGTTGCTGGTTGTTTGTCTTTCTTCCTGGGTGTGATCTTTTATTGATTCTATTGTGTTTCTTGGATTTACTATGTATGCCCGCAAGAAAACAAATCTCAAGGTTGTGTATAGTGACATACTATGTACTTTGATAATAAATTTACTTAGTCCTTTGTACAAATGTTAGTTATGGGGGAGAGAATGCATCTTGCCAGTTAAGGTTCCCATCTAAATTTGTCCCATTTATCTGTGTCTGCCATATATCCCTCTAAACCAGGGGTTCCCATCCTGGGGTCCACAGACCCCTTGGTTAACAGTAAGGCTCCATGGCATAAAAAAGGTTGGGAATCTCAGTTCTAAACCTTTCCTATCCAATGTACCTGCACAAGTAGCTTTTAAATGTAAATGTAGCTGTTTCAACTACTTCCTCTGAAAGCCCATTCTCTATCCTAACCACTCTGAGTGAAAATGGTGCCCCTCAGGTTCCTATTAAATATTTCCTCTCTCATGTTAAACTTATGTCCATAAACTTAAACTTACGTACTGAACTACCTCTAGTTCAGTACTTAGTGGTATATTCAAAATACTTATCCTCAATAGAGCATTTTAATTACGTTGAAATAATTGTTTTGTATTTGAATTATTATTATCAAATGCACCGCCTCAAGATTCATGATTGCTTCCAGAGGCCCTTACTTCTTGCTGTGAGACATTTTATTTATTTTAATTTATATTTTATGTAGTGATATGGCATGGAAGCAGGCCCTTCCAACCCAACAAACTGCGCCACTCAATTACACACGTGACCAATTAACTTACTTACCCATACGTCTTTGGACTGTGGGCGGAAACCCAGGTGATCACGTGGAGACCGTACTAACTCCTCACAGACACCGGCAGGAACTGAATTCGGTTCTGATGGTGTCAGCCGCCCTTACACAAAAGTCGTGATGCAAAGATACCTACTAGATACGCCTCCACATTTAGTATAAGTACCTTGTGATTATCTGATACTCTGAGCGTGACTCTGCTCCTGCATGGCTCAACTCATCCACTCTGTGTATTGTCTCTATATTGTATTACCTGCTCAAATAATTTTTCAATGCATATCATATACCCTTTTACCGGTAAACAGGGCATAACTGTTCAGCTTCTCCCATTGTCATTCACAATGTTTGCAAGTTTTAAGCAACCTTTGCTACACTCTCTTCTTTTCTCTCTTCTGCCTTTTGCCTCAAGCTTCACTGCAAGTACTTCTTGCGTTGGCCTATTCAACACTTTGAGCCCACCTTTGGATAGCTCAGCAGCTTTGTATGTCTGCAGGCCCTTTTCTGGAGTTAACAGAGTCCCCTGTGATAGCTGTTCCCTCAGGCTGGTCTCCTGAATTCCGCAAACAATCCCATCTCCGAGGAGTCACTCCTTCAAATCTGCAGAACTTGCAATTATCTGCTACGATTCTTAATTCTGTTCAGAAAGTATCAAAGGAGTCTCCTTGCTTGCGTGTAAAGAACCGGTAATGATCAGCTGCTTCATTACTAGGCCGGTTGCAATGTGCTTGTAATACATTTAATGCATTCTTCAGGGACCCATCTTAGGGCACAGGTTTCCCCCCTTGTGACCAATGCGATAAAGTAAAATCTGATGCTTCCACTGCTCCTGTTTCTCCACCAGAGCCAGCCCAACACAGAGTGGAAGTGTTCCCATCTATTGCCTCTATTCTTTACATAGATTCTTAACTTGGAAATGCAGCATGCTAGGCATTTTAATTTGTTACAGTATGTACTTTCTCAACTAAATCACGCAACTCCCAGCCTCCAGGCACACATCTATGTGCTATCATTTTTGGGAGGAACCATGCAAACAATCTTGGCGTTCAACATCAGACGAGGCAATTCCAGTAGTGAGCCCTGGTTTCTCTCTGTGGGAAAATCGTTAGTGACTGAAATTAATCACCAGGATGTTTCAATGAACAAAAGAAACTTCACAGTGAGGGACAGATAACTTGCTAATCTTAAGCACAAGAGTTTCTGCGGACATTGGAAATCCAGAGCAAAAACACAGAAAATGCTGGAGAAACTCAGCAGGTCAGGGCGCTTCTATGAAAATGAATAAACATTTTCATGCTGAAACCCTTCATCAGGACTGGAAATGAAGGGAGAAAATGTCGGAATAAAAATGAGAGGGGAGGGGAAGGAGGACAAGTTAGAAGGTGATAGGTGGATTCAGGTAAATGGGAAAGGTGAAGGGCTGGATAAGAAGGAATCTAATAGGAGAGGAGAGTGGACCATATGAGAAAGGAACAAAGGTGGGGCACCAGTGGGAGGTGGTAGGCAGAGGAGGAGAAGAAGTAAGATGCCAGAGTGGAGAATAGACAAAGACTGAAGGAAGAGGAGAAAAGAAAAATAGAGAAAAAATTTACTGGTAGGAAAAATCAATGATCATGCCATCAGACTGGAGGCTACCTAACTGGAATATAAGGTGTTGCTCCTCCAACCTGAGAGCTGGCAGAGAAGGAGACCATGGACGACATGTCAGAATGGGAATGGAGAAAGGAATTAAAATAGTTGGTTACTGGGAAATACTTTGCTGCAGCTTACTTCCGCACGGATAGGTCAGTTCTGTCTAGGTCTCCACTGAAGAATTGTAATAACATACAGTGACTAGTTGGTCACAATTGAGGAAGGGGTACACACTTTATGTTACATTGGAGCATCTTGCATTGAATCAGAGATATCAATTTCAACCATTTGAAATATTGCACAAAGTTGTGGAAGATTTGTTGCCATTTGCAGCATCCGAGTATCCCAAACAATATCACAGGCTGAAGGCAGTACAGTGCAATACATAAAATTATGACAGTACTATGCAAAAGTCTTTGGCACTCTAGCTATATGAATGTGTTTAAGACTTCTGCAGCGTACTGCAGTTTAAGGATGTAAAGTTTAAAGATACTACTCAGGACTCCATGAAGTAAAAAATACAAATTTTACTTTTTATGGGAGACCAAATGCAAGAAATATTCTATATTGCCAACAAGAAGGTGCTAAATCTTTCCCTTCCAAACCAGGAAAGTTCTAAATTTGACCTGTTTGATATTGCTTTCCTGGAATTAATTGCAGCCAATTTAGAGGACATGGAGTCATAGAACATGGGAACAGGACCTTCAGACCCAAGAATTCTTGTTGGTCATCAAGCACCCATTATGTTAATCCCATTTTAAGCTTCCCATATTCACTTAAATTCTCCCCAGATTTTAATTTTTTCCCTGAGACCTGGAAGAGAAAATGTTCTGTGCCTACTGTTCTTGATCACTGTTTAGTGACCCCTGCTGGAACTAGATTTTTGGACCACAGTTATATCTCAACAAATTTAGAGACCACAGTCTTCAAAAGCACAGATTAAAAGCCACAAGTGAAAGAATTTAAAAGTAAATCCTCTGCCATATAAATATTAAAATATTTTTGATCAAACAGATTATACAGAGATTCTTCCTGTCATTCTTTAATTCAATATACTGTTGTAGAACCTGCATCAGTGAAAATTTGTTTTAGTTTAGATACTAAATCCCTCAGGCAATACCTAATCTTTTTTTGTGGAGAATAGATAAGAGCATCCAGCTACACATTTTCTGAGTTAACAGATCTCATCAAAGCAAGTGTCTGATGTCAGCACCTTTCCTCTTTACTCTTTCGTTTGTTTTTGCTTTGCATGTACACACAGGGATGGAGTTGAGGGTGAAAAACAATGCATTCAAATTTCACAGTAAAAGTTCAGAAGACATATAAAGTTCAAAGATCAAATTAAAATATATTACCAGAATACATACACGCCAACACGTACAACCCAGAGACTCTTTTTCTGTGAGCATACTTGGCAATTCCACAGAACAGTAACTGTAAACCATAAACATCAGGAACTGTAGACTGTAAACAGACTGTACAAATGAAGATATAAATAAATAGCAATAAATATCGAGCATGAAATAGCAATATAACATTCATCAATATATCAATTTAATAGACTCCTTAAATGAATTCTTTACTGAGTGTAGGTATCCCCTTTTGTTCAAGAGCATGATGGTTGAGGGGTAGTAACTGTTACTGGAGGTGCAAAGTCTGAGGTACCTGTATCTTCTACCTGATGGCAGTAGTGAGAGAAGAGCATGGCCTGGGTGGCAGGGGCGTATCTATGGAAAGCAGTGCCTATGGCAAGCACTGAAATTGCGCCCCTGTCCAAACACCTGACACCCATCTTTTAGATGACTTTACCATAATATCAGCTCAAAAATACAAGTCAAGCTCATTAATCTTTTAATTAACAAATTATGGTACTACATGAAAATATAACTGCACCTTCCTTGCTTTCACTGATACAAATTGGTCTATGATGTGATCAAAGTCAGTTTTTTCAGTTTCTTCTCTTTCTACGCTCAGCAGAGCAAGATCACAGAGTCTGCCTTGACCCATGGAGGCTCTTAAATACGAAAGTATTAGTTTTAACTTGCTGAATGATCTCTCACAGCTGGCGATGGAAACTGCGATGGTTAGCATTATCTGAATAGCAATGCGAAGATTGGGGAAGACGCTCTCATCTCCATACTGAACAATAAATTCAAGAAGCTCTTCAGGTTTTGATATTTTCATGTTGACCTGCCTTGATAGCAACATTCTGCAATCTAAAATTTCTTCTTATAGCTGCTGTCCATCAACATCAGAGCTGTACAATTCTCCCAAATTTTCGCACTTCTTCTTTAGGTCTTTACTGTCAGTGCCATACCACAGTCCCTCGACATCGAGAAGGAACCCAAACTTGGTGTCAGTGTCAAGCAAACGAGCAAACCTTTTGTTCATTTATCTGTGAAAATGGTTGAGTGCTCCTGACATGACTCTCTCCATTTCCTCCTTAGCTGTTAACCCAGCGTCTCTCAAGTTCTCATCAGCCATTCGTTTCTTTCGTCTCTGATGTCTTTCAACTTCAGTATTCCATTCTTGACAGAGACCAACTCCTTCTTCAAGTGACTCACTGACCAACACTTCTCTTACATCATAAAAATGATCTTGGAGGGTTTTCAAATCCAGGGCAGAATCATGGAAGTTCATGCTAGGATCCTGCAGCGTCTTTTGAATATAGTCAATGTGAATGAGTACTTTGTTCCAAAATCCTAACAAAATCAGAAAATTGTAACTCAACATGCGGTTTTAAAGCTGCCCTGCATCACTTCTTGTTTCATTGAACTTGTTTTAATGACCTGGAGAACTTGAAGTATCTCCTCAAGGTACTTGTTGACAGGCTTCACTGCTTCTGTCCTTGAACTCCACCTAGTTTCGGACTCTGACTTAATAACCACAGGCACGGGATTTTTGGGTTTTTCCCAGCGCTGTGTTGAACGAGAGAAAAACACGTAGAGAGATTCAATGGTTCCAAAAAATGTGACCGTCATTGTATCCTGCTTGGCTGCATGTACACCCACCAAGTTGAGTGAGTGAGTGAGTTTCACAATCCCCAAACTCTGCCAGGTTGTTTTTCTCACTTATTCTTTGATGAACACCACTTCTGTGTCCAGCCATCACAGCAGCGTTGTCATAGCACTGTGACCGACAATCTTATAGCTCCATTTCATCTTTCTCTAGCTGTTTCAAGATGTCTTCAATCTCAGAGTGTGTCCAGGATGGATTCCTGTCGCAGTATGTTGACAGGCCAACTGGGGGGAATGCCATACTAGATCTAGTATTAGATAACAAACTGGCTCAGGTCACAGATCTCTCAGTGGGTGAGCATCTGGGGGACAGTGACCACTGCTCCCTGGCCTTTAGCATTATCATGGAAAAGGATAGAATCAGAGAGGACAGGAAAATTTTTAATTGGGGAAGGGCAAATTATGAGGCTATAAGGCTAGAACTTGTGGCTGTGAATTGGGATGATGTTTTTGCAGGGAAATGTACTATGGACATGTGGTCGATGTTTAGGGATCTCTTGCAGTATGTTAGGGATAAATCTGTCCCAGTGAGGAAGATAAAGAATAGTAGGGTGAAGGAACCATGGGTGACAAGTGAAGTGGAAAATCTAGTCAGGTGGAAGAAGGTAGCATACATGAGGTTTAGGAAGCAAGGATCAGATGGTCTATTGAGGAATATAAGGTAGCAAGAAAGAAGCTTAAGAAGGGGTTGAGTAGAGCAAGAAGAGGGCTTGAGAAGGCCTTGGCGAGTAGGGTAAAGGAAAACCCCAAGGCATTCTTCAATTATGTGAAGAACAAAAGGATAACAGGAGTGAAGGTAGGCCCAATTAGAGATAAAGGTGGGAAGATGTGCCTGGAGGCTGTGGAAGTGAGTGAGGTCCTCAATGAATACTTCTCTTTGGTATTCACCAATAAGAGGGAACTTGATGACGATGAGGACAATATGAATGAGGTTGATGTTCTGGAACATTTTGATATTAAGGTAGAAGAGGTGTTGGAGTTGTTAAAATACATTAGGACGGATAAGTCCCCAGGGCCTGAAGGAATATTCCCCAGGCTGTTCCACGAGACGAGGGAAGAGATAGCTGAGCCTCTGGCTAGGATCCTTATGTCCTCATTGTCCATGGGAATGGTACCGGAGGATTGGAGGGAGGCAAATGTTGTCCCCTTGTTCAAAAAAGGTAGTAGCGATAGACCAGGTAATTATAGACAGTGAGCCTTACGTCTGTGGTGGGAAAGCTGTTGGAGAAGATCCTTAGAGATAGGATCTAAGGGCATTTAGAGAAACATGGTTTGATCAGGAACAGTCAGCATGGCTTTGTAAAGGGCAGATCATGTCTAACAAGCCTGTTAGAGTTCTTTGAGGAGGTGACCAGGCATATAGATGAGGGTAGTGCAGTGGATGTGATCTACATGGATTTTAGTAAGGCATTTGACAAGGTTCCACATGCTAGGCTTATTCAGTAAGTCAAAAGGCATGGGATCCAGGGAAGTTTGGCCAGGTGAATTCAGAACTGGCTTGCCTGCAGAAGGCAGAGGGTCGTGGTGGAGGGAGTGCATTCGGTTTGGAGGGTTGTGACTAGTGGTGTCTCACAAGGATCGGTTCTGGGACCTCTACTTATTGTGATTTTTATTAATGACCTGGATGTGGAGGTAGAAGGGTGGGTTGGCAAGTTTGCAGATGACACAAAAGTTGGTGGTGTTGTGGATAGTGTAGAGGATTGTCGAAGATTGCAGAGAGACATTGATAGGATGCAGAAGTGGGCTGAGAAGTGGCAGATGGAGTTCAACCTGGAGAAGTTTGAGGTGGTACACTTTGGAATGACTAAATTCAATCAATGGCAGGATACTTGGTAGTGTGGAGAAGCAGAGGGATCTGGGACTACATGTCCACAGATCCCTGAAAGTTGCCTCACAGGTAGATAGGGTAGTTAAGAAAGCTTATGGGGTGTTAGTTTTCATAAATTGAGGGATAGAGTTTAAGAGTTGCGAGGTAATGATGCAGCTCTATAAAACTCCAGTTAGGCCACACTTGGAGTACTGTGTCCAGTTCTGGTCACCTCACTATAGGAAGGATGTGGAAGCATTGGAAAGGGTACGGAGGAGATTAACCAGGTTGCTACCTGGCTTAGAGAATATGCATTATGAGCAGAGATTAAGGGAGCTAGGGCTTTACTCTCTGGAGAGAAGGTGGATGGGAGGAGACATGATAGAGGTATACAAGATATTAAGAGGAATAGATAGGGTGGACAGCCGGCACCTCTTCCCCAGGGCATCACTGCTCAATACAAGAGGACATGGCTTTAAGGTGAGGGGTGGGATGTTCAAGGGGGATATTAGAGGAAGGTTTTATACTCAGAGAGTGGTTGGTGCATGGAATACACTGTCTGGGTCAGTGGTGGAGGCAGATACACTAGTGAAATTTAAGAGACTACTAGACAGGTATATGGAGGAATTTAAGGTGGGGGGGTTATACGGGAGGCAGGGTTTAAGGGTCGGCAGAACATTGTGGGCTGAAGGGCCTGTACTGTGCTGTACTATTCTATGTTCTATATCCTTCTGGTTTATCTGGATAAAACCAAGGAAGGACTCTCTAACACGAACTGTTTTCCTCTCAAAATCAACTTCCACATACCTCACTACTTCTGACATCTGCTCACGGTGTGCCTGATCAGGAGTCGAGTGGAACATGAGATCATAGTAGTTGGCTTTACGTATGCTTCTCAGTAAACTCTGGCGAACAGTGGATGCCATCATATGGATGAATTCATTCTGGACACCCGGTGAAAGATAAGACGTGGATCCAGGATGACTTTCCAAATGAGTGAGGTGTTCTTTTATGACAGGGTCGAAGATAGCCGGTAGTTTCAGTAAGCCAAGGAAATTTCCCACATTGGAGTCATCGTCTAGCTGAAGTGACTCCCTGTGTCCTTGCAAAGCCAGGTTCTGAGCTGCAAAGAATTTTATGCAATGAAGGATTCTCATAAAGATATCATGCCACTACTGCTTTTCCTTCTCAATCTGTGACTGAAATACCACATCAATAACTCCTCTGTTTCCAGCTAAATTTTTTGTTTTGTTCATTGAGCGGTTACTTGTTGGTAGGAAAGGCCCCTCACTGTTCTGGAAATACTTCGAACCCAGCTTTATTATTTCTGTTTTCAATACATCAGGCAGAATCGTTTTTCCAGTATCCATGTCGAACTTCAGAAGTCCAATGTCATGCTGTTCAATCACTTCTGGTATGACAATTCGAGGCTCTTTGACACCATCCAGTTCACTAGGTTCAGTGTCGTCAGGTTCAATCTTGTCAATATACTCAACATCACCACCACCACCACCATCGTCTTCCCCTCCTGTCATGTCCAGGTTCTGTGTGGCAGCCTCACTCTTAATCTCGTCATACTCGGATTTGTCTGACTTGACTTCCTCCTCGGCTTGTGATGCATTTGTACTTTATCCACCTTCAGATTCTAACAAACTCTTAGCAGGTGCAGGCGACTCCATGGAAAGCGTCAAACTACTTGTTCCTGGCTTTTCAAAAAAGGGCTTTGAAGAACTTACTTGACTTTTTGGCTTCCTCCGTTTCCAACTTTCATCTCTTTCGTCCTTCAGCTCCACTTTCCTTCTCCTTCATGAAGAAATGTTTCATGGTCTTCTTACACAATGCTCTGAAATAAGGCCATCCCAGTGCTTCTCACCCTTGATAATCAAAGACAGATCATACATCTGAAGATTTTTTTTTCACTATCTGAGGATGACGTCTGACTTTAATAGAAACTGCTCAGTAGCCCCCATTTCAAGTGGCGCCCAGGGCATGTGCCATACCTTAGATACACCACTGTGAGGATTTTTGATCATGGATGCTGATTTTCTATGGTGACATTTCATGTAGACGCGCTCAGTGGTCGGGAGGGCTTTACTCGTGATGTACTAGGTCAAATCCACTACCCTTGTAGGATTTTCCACTCAAAGGCATTGGTGTTCCCATACCAGGCCATGATGCAGCCAGTCAGCACACTTTCCCCCACACATCTGTAGAAGTTTGCCAAGGTGCTTGGTGACATGCTGAACCTCTGCAGACTCCTGAGGAAGCAGAGGTGCTGTTGTGCTTTCTTTGCAATGACATTTATATGATAGGCCCTCTGAAATAGTGACACCCAGGAATTTAAAGTTATTGACCCTCTCCACCTCTGACCCTTCTATGATTACTGGCTCATAGACCTCTGGTTTCCCTTGCCTGAAGTCTACAATCAAACCCTGCCACAGCTATCAAGCATCCCTTGTTGATTGTAGTCTGGTCCAGAACCTCCACCTCGCCTGAGAGAAGGTAAAAACATTACCCATTCAAACTTGAAAGAGAAACTATTAAGCACATTCATAAATTCATTTCTCTGATCACAAAGTCATAACAAATCACAAATATTTTTAAATTACGGGAATTTTCATAAAACTTGAATATGCTGATTTGTCTAAGATTAATAATAACTATTGCAGCTAATTTACTAATGCACATTTGGTTAACTGTGGTGAACAACAATGTTTATGGGGTTACTATTATTTTTTTAACAGGTAGTGAGGTTGTGACAAATATCAAGTCCCGTGTAACTTCTTGCTGTCTCTCTATCACCAAGTGAAACTCCTGTGGAATCTACCTGTGGTGCTAAAAATTCACAGAGACTCGCAGATTCCATTCCTCCTTTAAGCTTCCTTTACAGGCCATTTAGTACAGAATGGAGTGGGAGAACTGAATCCTTCTCCAGGCTAAATTACATAATATCTTTTACACCAATTCTCTGCATCTTTTTATTGTTCAGTCTGCTTGACTTGGTAATTTTAAACACAATATTCGAGGATTCAGGGACTCACTTATGGACTTTATAAATTCTGATAGCCCCTGTAAATCTTTGCAAAATGCAGGCTAATTGTTTTGAGCTGTTCTTATCAACTCACTAATGCTTAGAATGATCAATTGGACATTTAAAATATCTGCTGTTGAATGTTTTATCACTATTTAGGTATGTTATCTCATTCCCAATCTTATTTTTGAGCGTGAACACAATGCCCTCAGCTTCTAGCTTTGCAATGCTAGGCCTACCACTTGGAGACCGACATCAAATGTTTTGTTTTTACTCCATTCTGTCACATGCCGATTCATTTGTCTGTCAACACAATGTATTTTTGTTGTCAAATTGTAAGCAGCAATCAGCCAAATAGGCGAGCAGCTGGTCAAGTGAACACTTCTTTCATCGGCAGAGATCAGACATCCTTACTGTGACAATGGTCTTAAGTGGTTGACTGTGGGGAGTATTTTAAGATCCTCTAACATTTTATACACTCAGTGGCTACTTTATTACATATCTCCTCTACCTAATAAAGTGGCCACTGAGTGTATGTTCATGGTCTTCTGCTGCTGTAGCTCATCCTGTTGTGCACACCACTGTTGTAACGTGTGGTTATTTGAGTTACTGTTGCTTTCCCGTCAGCTTGAACCAGTCTAGCCATTCTCCTCTGACCCCCCCCCCCCCCATTAACAAGGCATTTTTGCCCATAGACCTGCTGCTCACTGGATTTTTTTTTGTTTATGAACAATTTTCTGTCAAGTTTGGAGACTGCTGTGCATGAAAATCCAGCAGACCAGCAGTTTCTGAGATACCACCCCATCTGGCACCAGTAATCAGTCTATGGTCGAAGTCACTAAGATCACATTTCTTCACCATTCTGATGTTTGCTGTGAACCTCTTGACTATGCCTGCATGTTTGCATGTCTTCAGTTGCTGCCACATGATTGGCTGATTAGATATTTGCATTAACAAGCAGGTGTACAGGTGTATTTAATAAAGTGGCCACTGAGTGTATTCAGGAATACCAGCCCAACCGCTCAACAGATGACGCCATTGCCACCACCCTCCACCTGGCCCTAACCCACCTGGACAAAAAAGACACATACGTTCGGATGCTGTTCATAGACTTTAGTTCAGCATTCAACACAATCATCCCTCAGAAACTGATTGGAAAGCTGAGCCTACTGGGCCTGAACACCTCCCTCTGCAACTGGATCCTAGACTTCCTGACTGGGAGACTTCAGTCAGTCCGGATCGGGAGCAGCATCTCCAACACCATCACACTGAGCACGGGGGATCCCCAGGGTTGCGTGCTCAGTCCACTGCAGTTCACTCTGCTGACCCACGACTGTGCTGCAACACACAGCTCGAACCACATCATCAAGTTCGCCGATGACACGACCGTGGTGGGTCTCATCAGCAAGAACGACGAGTCAGCTTACAGAGATGAGGTGCAGCGGCTAACAGACTGGTGCAGAGCCAACAACCTGTCTCTTAATGTGAACAAAACAAAAGAGATGGTTGTTGACTTCAGGAGAGTACGGAGCGACCACTCCCCGCTGAACATCGACGGCTCCTCAGTAGAGATCGTAAAGAGCACCAAATTTCTTGATGTTCACATGATGGAGAATCTCACCTGGTCCCTCAACACCAGCTCCATAGCAAAGAAAGCCCAGCAGCGTCTCTACTTTCTGTGAAGGCTGAGGAAAGTCCATCTCCCAACCCCCATCCTCATCACATGCTACAGACGTTGTATTGAGAGCATCCTGAGCAGCTGCATCACTGCCTAGTTTGGAAATTGCACCATCTTGGATCGCAAGACGCTGCAGCGGATAGTGAGGTCAGCTGAGAAGATCATCGGGGTCTCTCTTCCCACCGTTACAGACATTTACACCACATGCTGTATCTGCAGAGCAAACAGCATTATGAAGGAACCCACACACCTCTTATACAAGCTCTTCTCCCTCCTGCCATCTGGGAAAAGGCACTGAAGCATTCGGGCTCTCACGACCAGACTATGTAACAGTTTCTTCCCCCAAGCTATCAGACTCCTCAATATCCAGAGTCCGGACTGACACCAACTTACTGCCCTCTACTGTGCCTATTGTCTTGTTTATTATTTATTGTAATGCCTGCACTGTTTTGTGCACTTTATGCAGTCTTGTGTAGGTCTGTAGTCTAGTGTAGTTTTTTTCTGTGTTGTTTTTACGTAGTTCAGTGTAGTTTTTGTACTGTTTCATGTAGCACCATGGTCCTGAAAAATGTTGTCTAATTTTTACTGTGTACTGTACCAGCAGTTATGGTCGAAATGACAATAAAAAGTGACTTGACTTAATAATGGATGCTGCCTTGTATAAATGAAGATGTCCTGGGTACTTTGTAGGCTAGTACCCAAGATGGAGCTGACTAGATTTACAACCCTCTGCAGCTTCTTTCGGTCCTGTGCAGTAGCTCCCCCTCACCCCACACCCCACCAGATAGTGATGAAGCCTGCCAGAATGCTCTCCACGGTACAACTGTAGATGTTTTTGAGTGTTTTTGTTGACATACCGAATCTCTTCAAACTCCTAATGAATTATAGTCACTGTCTTGCCTTCTTTATGACTACATCGATATGTTGGGACCAGGTTAGGTCCTCAGAGATCTTGACACCCAGGAACTTGAAACTGCTCGCTCTCTCCACTTCTGATCCCTCTATGAGGAATGGTATGTGTTCCTTCATTTTACCCTCCCTGAAGTCCACAATCATCTCTGACGTTGAGCGCCAGGTTGTTGCTGCCACACCAAGCCACTAGTTGACATATCTCGCTCCTGGATGCCCTCTCATCGCTACCTGAGATTCCACCAACGATGGTTGTATCGTCAGCAAATTTATAGATGGTATTTGAGCTATGCCTAGTCACACGGTCATGGGTATGGAGGGAGTAGAGCAGTGGGCTAAGCACACACCCCTGAGGTGCATCAGTGTGGATCATCAGCGAGGAGGAGATGTTATCACCAATCCTCTCAGACTGTGGTCTTCCGGTTAAGAAGACCATTTTACTGTCCCCACATTCCCATCAGCTCCCCCCCCCCCCCCCCAGGATTCCAAGACTCATCTTTAATTTACGGTGGTCAATTAACCTACCAACCTGCACATTTTGTTTTGTGAAAGTGAAGCACCCAGAGAAACAAACAAAGTTGTTAGGAGAACATGCAAACTCCACACAGTCAGCACAGGATTGAACCTACTGTAAATCACTCTACAAGCTGTGCCACAGTGCCTCCAGCTCACCCTCTCTTTTTCTGTTGAGTGGGTGTCAGCAGAGGGCAGGGATTTGTGCCAATGGGTTTTTCCTGAGCACTCAATGACTGAACGATATGGCATTCTTTGTTTTGGCGCACGAGAAGAAAACAGTATAATGGCTCTTTCATTCAACATAATGGTAAGAGCTGGAAAGATGCATCGATGATTCACCCCTGGCCTCACGTGGAGAGGTTGCCTATGAGGTTTGGTGGTGGGCAGACTCTAGCGAGTGTGGAGCTTCTCATTACTGTGACGTCCCAGAACTGCACTCTGGCCAGCACAGTGAGTATGGGTCATTGCCAGGGACATGGTAGCATTTGTCCCAAGAGCTGACAGACCATCTGGTTTCTGTAGTCTCCCTGATCTTCTCCTGTTAGTTAAAATGGAAAGTGCCATCTCCCCCTCTCATTTCTTGGCTACAAAACTCTCCTCAGTTTGGACATTCCTTCATCATAGGAAGCTCAAAAGCCAGTGAAACTGTAAGCTTGTTACCATGGAGTAATCTCTCCCTTCTCTCCCTGGACTACAGGATGTGAGAGTAACAAGTCAGCACTTTGTGCAGTAGCACTGGAATACATTGTTAAATCCTGTGCTTATTACCGCCCACCTTAATTATTGAACTTTCTCTGAATTTCACAATGCTTTGTAATCAGCACAGTAGTATAGTGGATAGTGTAAGTTTCACAGCGCCTGGAATAAGATTGCGATTCAGTTCCTGCGGTTGTCTGTAAGGAGCTCGAACATTCTTCCCATGACCTTGTGGGTTTCCTCTGGGTGTTTGGTTTTGTCCCACATTCCACAGATGTGTGAGTTAAGATAGTAAGTTGTGGGTCTACTCTGTTGGTGACATTTGTGGCTGCCCCTAGAATAGCTTGGACTGTGTTGGTCATTGACACAAACAATGTATTTCACTTTATGTTTCAATGTACTTGTGACAAATAAAAGTTGTCTTTAATAATCTTATTGGTCTGTCACACTATTGACATCAGTATTCCAAATGGCATTGTCAGGCTAAGCATTAGATTCTGGGCAGTGCGGGTAAACACAATAATGTTCTGCACTATTGCATGCATTTTACTCTGCTGGTGCTCAACAGTATCCTGGAGGATGTCATTAGATGTATTGTTAAAGGATAGACCTGGTTACTGTTTATCCAGTGTGGGAGATCAGAAACCAATACCATAGACGGTTGCACTGAGGTAAAGTGAGCAATCCACATGTCTGGAACTCACCTGCAGGACGTTCTGGCTGGGCTGATGTGACTTGATTCATGTTAGTTAAGTGAGCTAACAGAATGCCCAGTCCATCACAGGGGGTGAGAAAACACCCCATCATTGAGCACATCTACAGGGAGTGCTGCTACAAGAAAACAAGATCCATCATCAAGGAGCCCCATCATCCAGGCCATGCTGTTTTGTTGCCCTTGGAAAAGAAGTAAAGGAGTCTTAGGTTTCACGCCACCAGGTTTAGGAACAGTTATTACCCCTCAACCATCAGGCTCCTGAACCAATATGGATAACTTCACTCACCTCAACAGTGAACTACTCCACATCCTATGGACTCACCTTCAGGGATTCTACAGCTCATGTTCTCAGAATTAATTATGATAATTATTACTTTTTTTGTAATTACAGTTTGTCTTCTAGTGCACATTGGTTGACTGTCTGTCTTTGTCTATTCATGTGCAGTTTTTCATTGATTATATAGCGTGTCTTTGTCTCTACTGTGAATGGCTGCAAGAAAATAAATCTCAAGGTCGTATATAGTGATATATATGTACTCTGATAATACATTCACATAGAACTTTGAATGTTGAAACCCCTGCTGTTTGATACTTAGTGTCTTCTGCACCAAGAAGAAGTTCACAATCATGATAAAGTTTCTCACATGTGCCAGTCTACTTTTTCCTTTGAAGAGAGATTGGCTCTCCTGCGTGGGAGAAACTTGGAATCCTGCTTGATACGGCCACACATATTATAGTAGGAAATGCTACGCGTATAAATAGCAACATCCAGGAAACCTTTGGAAGATGGAAATTAATGTTCAGCTTGCTTGACCTTGGTAGGTTGGAGCCAGTTTTGTAAATGCCGTTACATCCCCTGATCGTAGGAGCTGTTGTCAACATCACCTTTGTGGTCACCACAGCCTCCACTGTTTCAGGGCGCTTGGAAACTAATGATAAAATAAGCCAAAGTCAGCATGGTTTCTGTAAAGGGACATCTTGCCCAACAAATTTGTTTAGAGTTCTTTGAGGAAGTAACAAGCAGGTTGGAAAAAGGAGAGGTAGTAGATGTCATATACTTGGATCTTCAGAAGGCATTTGATAAGTGCCAAGTGTGAGGCTGCTTAACAAGATAAAATCCTATGGCATTACAGGGAGGATGTTAGCATGGCTGACAGGCGAGAGGCAATGAGTGAGAATAAAAGGGGCCTTTTCTGGTTGGCAACCTGTGATTAATGGTGCTCCTCAGGGGTCAGTATTGGGACCGCTACTTCTCATATTGCTTGTCAATGATTTGGATAATGGAATTGTTGGCTTTGTGGCAAAGTTTGCGGATGATATGGAGATAAGTGGAGAGGTAGGTAGAGCTGAGGAAGTAATGTGATTGGAGCAGGAGTTAGACATATTAGAAGAATGGGCAAAAAAGTGGCAGATGGAATACAGTATTGGGAAATGTATAATGAATTTTGTAAAAGGAACAAATATTATCTAAATGGGGAGAAGGCTCAAACATCAGAGATGCAGAGGGACTTAGGAGTCCTTGTGCAAGACTCCCAGAAGGTTAATTTACAGGTTGAGTCTGTGGTAAAGAAGGCAAATATAATGTTGGCATTTATTTCAAGGGGAGCAGAATATAAAAGCAAGGAGATAACACTGAGCCTTTATGAAACACTACTCAGTCCGCACTTGGGGCATTGTCAACTGTTTTGGGCCCCATGTCTCAGAAAGGATGTGTTTCATTGAAGAGGGTACAGAGGAGGTTCATGAGGATGATTCCCCAAATGAAATGGTTAGCAATATGAAGAGGGTTTTGGCAGCTTTGGGCCTGTACTCACTGGAATTTAGAAGAATGCATGATTTTCTCATCGAAACCTAATGAATGTTGAAAGGACTCGATAGGGTGGATGTGGAGAGGATGTTTCCTATGATAGGGGTATCCAGAACTAGAGGGCACAACCTCAAAATTGAGGGGGCAGCCTTTCAGAACAGATCTAAGAGGAATTATTTCAGCCAGAGAGGAGTGAATTTGTGGAATACTCTGCCACAGACTGCAGTGGAGGCCAGGTCCATGGGTGTATTTAAGGTGGAAATTGATTATTTCCTGATTGGTCAGGGCATCAAAGAATATGGTGAGAAAGCAGAAGTATGGGGTTGAGTGGGATCCAGGATCAGCCATAATGGAATGGCAGAGTGGGGTCGATAGGCTGAATGACCTAATTCTGCTCCTATGTCTTATGGTCTTAAGGACTGAGGCCCACAATGGAAGAGGTAAAAGTCTCAGGTTACAACTTAGGCAAAGTTTCTTCATCCAGCTTGGTTCCAATGACATGAAGTCCTGCTCCATTTCCAACAGACAGACAGACACCTGACTGATGATTCCTTTATGTAGCAGTAACTGTGGTTTGGATGGCTTGGTTGGATGAATAAGCAGGTTACCTGCATGAGTAACATGGTAACAGTTGGGTCATGGAGCCCCAATTGGCAATGTCAAAGTCAGATTGGTGTAGACATAGGGAGCTACTATACCGAAGCTTGCTAGTCACATACACTATCACACTGTCTAATTTGCCAGAAAGTGCAAATCATGATTCATACAGAAAGAGGAATGCAATTCCACAGTTTTGTTTCCCAGCGTATCTACAGGCCAGTGAATGGTGTGGAACCCTTCCCCATCTCATTTGTATAAAACAATGAATCTTCCAAGCAACACACACAAAATGCTGGGGGAACTCTGCAGGCCAGGCAGCATCTATGGAAACGATTAAGCAGTCAAAGTTTTGGGCCGAGACCCTTCATCAAGACTGGAAATAAAGATGAGAAGTTAGAGTAAGAAGGTGAGGGGAGGGGAGGAAGGAGTACAAGGTGGTAGGTGATAGGTGAAACCTGGAGAGGGGGAGGGGTGAAGTAAAGAGTTGGAAGCTGACAGTTGAAAGAGATAAAGGACTGGAGAAGGAGAAATCTAATAGGAGAGGGTAGAAGACCATGGAAGAAAGGGAATGGGGAGGAGCACTAGAGGGAGTTGGTGGGCAGGTATGGAGATGAGGTGAGAGAGGAAGACAGAAATAGGAATGGTGAAGGTGGGGGGGGGGGGGTGGGAATTACCAGAAGTTAGATAAATCAATCTTCCACTTGCATTGGAAAAGTTCTAAGGCTCTGATCACATAAGTTCAGTAAAACAGACAATGCTGGAAATCTTCAATAAGCCAGGGAGCATCAGCAAAGAAGAAAGACAACCTTTGATCAAGGCAAATGAGTCATTAACCTGAAATGTTGCTGCTGTCTTTTTTATCTATAGCTGCTGCCTGAGATATTATGTCAAGATATTTTTGTTTACTGGTGGCCATTTCTTGTAACAATTGTATATGATTTAAGTTCAATTTATGTTTTTTTTATATGAATGCTGCTTTTACATTGATGACCTGCTTGCCCTACACAAGGACCTGGATAAATCACAATTTCCTTCAGCTCTGTAAAGAGAAGATGCTTCCCGCTGAAATAAATGAGGGAGGGAGAGCAATGTTCCCTCTCTGGTGTGTGTGTGTGTGTGTGTGCGTGCGCAAGGAATTTAAACTGCACGCCGGAGGTTGTCACCCTCTACCTCATTGGCAAGTTAAGTATATTTCATAATCGTACACAATTATATTATTCATGTATTTCATGTATTACTTTATCTTAAACAATGAACTGGACTTCATAGTTTATTATCTTTAGAGTAGCTTAAGGTTTACATCTACTTTAAAAATTCAGTGCGCACAGGTTGTTGTCACTGGGCAAAAAATTGCACAGCACAAGATTTTAGCGCATAGTGGTCGTTACAAATTAGAAGGTACATTGTGGGGAGAGGGGAGGGTTGATGCTTTGCTGCTGCTTGTGCACGGGAGGGAGAAGAGGGGACTTTGGGATTCTAATCTTTTTACTGGGGGTTTATTTGGGGTTCTTCTGTTTTTGCGGATGTCTGTGAAGAGCATGAATTTCAGGTTATATACTATATACATTCTCTGATATTAAATGGAACCATGAATCATTGAAATGCTAGATATATTATCACGTATTTATCACGTATTTGCTGCACAAATCACTCTCTCACCTAGATGGGGTCAGTTGTGCTGTGAGGATTACATTCCTTGACTTCTCTAGTGCCTTTAACACCATCCAGCCCAAGATCTTAAGGCACAAACTAACGGAGATGGGAGTAGACTCTCACATGGTGGATTGGATAGTGGACTACTTGACAGATAGACCTCAGTATGTGCGGTTGGGAGACTGTAGGTCTGACACGGTGGTCAGCAGCACAGGAGCGCCGCAGGGAACCGTACTCTCTCCAGTCCTGTTCACCCTGTACACATCAGACTTCCAATATAACTCGGAGTCCTGCCATGTGCAGAAGTTCGCTGATGACACGGCCATAGTGGGGTGTGTCAGGAATGGACAGGAGGAGGAGTATAGGAAACTGATACAGGACTTTGTGATATGGTGCAACTCAAACTACCTGCGTCTCAATATCACCAAGACCAAGGAGATGGTGGTGGACTTTAGGAGATCTAGGCCTCATATGGAGCCAGTGATCATTAATGGAGAATGTGTGGAGCAGGTTAAGACCTACAAGTATCTGGGAGTACAGTTAGATGAGAAGCTAGACTGGACTGCCAACACAGATGCCTTGTGCAGGAAGGCACAGAGTCGACTGTACTTCCTTAGAAGGTTGGCGTCATTCAATGTCTGTAGTGAGATGCTGAAGATGTTCTATAGGTCAGTTGTGGAGAGCGCCCTCTTCCTTGTGGTGACGTGTTGGGGAGGAAGCATTAAGAAGAGGGACGCCTCACGTCTTAATAAGCTGGTAAGGAAGGCGGGCTCTGTCGTGGGCAAAGTGCTGGAGAGTTTAACATCGGTAGCTGAGCGAAGGGCGCTGAGTAGGCTACGGTCAATTATGGATAACTCTGAACATCCTCTACATAGCACCATCCAGAGACAGAGAAGCAGTTTCAGCGACAGGTTACTATCGATGCAATGCTCCTCAGACAGGATGAAGAGGTCAATACTCCCCAATGCCATTAGGCTTTACAATTCAACCGCCAGGACTTAAGAACTTTTTAAAAGCTATTATTAATGCTTTTTGAGATAGTGATTTAGATGCATATCATATTTTTTACTGAGTTAAGTATTGTATGTTATTAGTTTTGCTACAACAAGTGTATGGGACATTGGAAAAAAAAGTTGAATTTCCCCATGGGGATGAATAAAGTATCTATCTATCTATCTATCTATCTATCTATATTGTAAACTCCACTCCCATTCCTGTCCATCCCTTTGGTGTAGCAGATCACTCACAGACTTGGTGCCCTGCGTGGCCATGTGTTGTGCTTTACACCTTATATTACATTTACCTTTGCAACACAAATTTCTCCTTAACCAATAAAAGTTTGATTGTCATTATTTCTAAATGTGATTTTTTGAATAGTCCTAAGGCAGGCTTCTCATGCCCCACTCTCTGTAAGCTCCAATGGATCCAACATTTTGCCCTCATCTCATATATATTAAGTAGTACTAAATTCTATCTGCTCTTTCCTCATCTCCTCAATGGTGACTTCTCTATCCCCCACTCCATAACTTTAAAATATTTATATTTTAAAAAATCATTCTGTAGGGTTTCTTGAGTTCTACCTCCCATCCTTTTTTCTGAACTCTTTTGCGTCACACTGGGAATTTTATTAACTGACTTTTCCTGATGCCTTGGAATTTCTACCAAATCTCCCTGGTCCCCATTAACACTGTCCATCAAATTCTCCCGCTCTGACATAACCTTTGGTTGCTCCTCCTAATTACTTCCTTCCTGACTCAGAATCCATTATTATTGGCTATGATTTAACAGGGAAATGCCAGGAATTTGACAGAGTTTGCTGCTTTTACCCCCATGTAAGTGACAGGAACTCCTGCCTTTTTTTATGTGTGAATGCAGAGGTTGGAAGTTGCTGACAGTGTCTCACTGCTGGGCAGTAGGCTGAGTTCCAATGCTTGACTCCTAATGGGGTGAAGGAAAGGAGTTGGAATTTGGGCTAAATTCCTGGTGATTAGCCTTTGATTTAAATGGAAAAGCATGACTAAGATGTTCAGATAACTACTTTTTAATGTCAGAAGACATTAATGTACTATAAAACAATGTAATATAAAGTTTAAAAGACAATGGATTCTTAGTGTTAAACCGCTCTTAATTTTTGTAAACCTTATTTCAATCTCTCCATTGGAATGTTAGATTAGATTTTTAAAAATTATTTGAAGATGCTTAAATATATTTCAATCTGTTTAGAAGTTTAAATATTAACCCTTTGGTATTTTAACAGTTTTGTCTTAATCTGTTTCTTTTGTTTTGATTTATTTAATTGGTTTTAAATATATTTGAAATTAATGTCTGAGGAATGCGGAGGGTGTATTAATGCCTTGATAATTCTGGTTAAATCAGGTGCCATGGTCACAAGTGAAAAGTTTTACTTATTTTACCTACATGATCCCATTACAGTGCAGAAGATCTCCTCCCCTAGAGATAGTTCCACCAAACCTGGGGTCCACGAATCCCTTGGTTAATGGTAGGGGTCTGTCGAATAAAAAAGATTGGAGGTCCCTGCAGGAGAGATTCCTGCTTGTGCTATCTAAAAGTGTCTGCTTGTAGGAATGTGCAGGGTAAATTCAACATACTGTGAAGGTCAAGGGTGATCTCAGAAAGCTTGTCCTGGACAGACACTTTTCTCCATATGTTGGACTTTGAATCACTTCTGGCAGTTTTTATGTTAAAGATGCTGTGTAAATGAAAAGTTATTAAAATTGCCCTGTTCCATCAATGAGATTTCTGTATAATTGGGATATCACATACAAGTATTTTGAATCCATATCGAACCGGAGAAGCCACAAGTCTCACAGCATCCAATCATATGCGAGGACTTTCAGGAGCAAGTCCAGATATAAGACAAAATACGAGGGGTGATTGATAAGTTCGTGGCCTAAGGTAGAAGGAGTCAATTTTAGAAAACCTAGCACATTTATTTTTCAACATAGTCCCCTCCTACATTTGCACACTTAGTCCAGCGGTCGTGGAGCTTACGGATCCCTTCTTTGTAGAAGTCAGCATCTTGGACCTCCAGAAGTGGTCCACAGCAGGGGTGATTGATAAATTTGTGGCCTAAGGTAAAAGAAGTTGAATTATTAACTTAAAACTTTCTGCATAATCTCCCGAAGAGTTGAACTGCACGTGCATGTAACGAGAGCTTTATAACTCATGTATTATTTGTATTATTAAGAATAAAGTTCTGGCAACTGAGCATAATTCTGCTTTGATCCTGCATTTAATAGTTGTTAGCTATGGATCAGCTGGCCTTGTCTCTGATTTCAAGCTGAGCTCCAGACATATTTCATATAATGTTGGCTGACACATTTTTTTAATATGCTGCCCTTCAGGCAAAGTTTAAACTACTTTTCTACTCTTCTATCTCAGGGAAATGTTAACCATTTTGTGATGATACATGAAGAAGAACAGTTTATGCACAGTATACCTGAGCCAACATAACTAAAATAGAATATTTTACTGGTATTCTATAGGTGCTTGTTATCTTGTATATGCAAGGACTAGACCTCAAGCCGTACTGTGTTTTGCACGTTGGCCCCAGAGTGATGCTGTTTCTTTTGGCTGTATTCATGGATATTCATATGTGGTTGAATGACAATTAAACTTTATGGAATTTTATTTGAAACAACATTTCTCATTGTGGGATCTTATTCATCACATTTTCATTGCGTTGTTAAATAGCTTTAACTAATAATTAATTATCTGTATTATTATATGCAGAAATATCATAGTTCAAAGTCTGATTATTTCCACTACTGAAATAGAAAGCTTTCATTAACCATAAAGTATATTCAAAGCTGACATCTAAACAATTCCTTGAATCAAACTGTGAATAAATATCTTAGCTGCAGGGTAAAGAATTCTAATGCATTACGGGAAGCCCCAAGGTCATGAAAGGCACCAGACAAATCTAACTTCCCTCTTTTACATATATATTTTCAGTACATGTGTAGTAACATATTAAATTAAAGGTGAGCTAGGTCTATTCATTTTTTCCTACCCTGTTTAAGCATGCAATAAATGGCCTTTGTTTTCTCTTGTTTTATTTCCAGCACTACAGCTAAGACATTTATCCACAGTGTTAAAAAACCAAATGAATCAGTTTCTATTAGGAAATCCTGCTGCTTTTACTCAGAAGCCTATTTATGATTTTATAACACCAGACCCCCCCTCCACCCACTTCTCCACCTCATCTACAAAGGCAGATGTAGGAATTTATTTTAATACTGCTCCAGAACTATTTTTACAAAGCTTACGTTGTTCACCACAGCTCATCTGACACTCGTAATATCATCTGCAGGGATATCAGTCCACCGGATGCGGGAAGATTGACTATTTGCACAAGAAATCACTCCTTTTCATGGACCATAAGATGGATTTAAAGTTGAATTTTATTCAGTCCCTAACAAGACCGTGTACTCACTTTAATAAATAAAAAAGAAAATTGATCCCCTAATTTTGAATGAGGTCAGAGTTACAAAGCAGATATCTCTAAAGCAAAATAAAATATAGCACAGAAAATGCTGGGAAAACTCAGCTGTCTGACCTTCTGAGCTTTCCAACATTTCTGTTTGGTTTTTATTTCCAATTTCTACTATCTGCTCTAGTTTTTTTCCATTTCCAGCTCTAAAAGCAAGTTAAGATTCCAACAGCAGGCGTTTTAATGAGTCAAAGTTGCTTAACTCTGGTGTTTAAATTTATGTTTTTCATAATTCTGTGTTAATACTTAAAAATGAATTACGTATTTGACAAATCAAATGAAGCTACCATAAATTCAAACAAATTTGTGATTGATCTAAAGCAAGGGGTATATAGTCAAGTATAATGAACAGTTTTAGGTTAATGTTAAAGAGAAGCAGCCTCAGAAAATGTAAAAGAGCAGCCTTAAAAAATCTATTATCGCCATAAAATGCCACCTGAATCATATCTTCTTGCATGGATAACTGAAAACGAAATTCATTTACTGCTGACTCTATTAGTGCAGAAATCTCTATTAAAGCTTATTTTTTCGCCAAATGCACTACACATTAAAGATAATTAAGATATGGTTGAGATTGTAGCTAGCTCAGCGTGTATAAAGAGGACCCCTTTAATGCTGAAGATGCTCAGCGACAGAGTTAAACTGTTTATTGACGACAGTAGGAAGTGCAATGTCTGGTTGAGCAACAACTTAAGTTGCAGCATTAAATCAGAGCAGGAAGCCATGAGGTTATTGAATGCAGTCTCTTCATTCCTCAGTAAGGGAGAGCTGGCACTGCTGCTGCTTTAGGATTCAGTGTGAAGAATGAATCTCTGTTTCGACTGCAGGAAATCTCCTAATTTTTTTGAAAATTCCATGTCACTCTTAAAAATTGGATGGTCCTACTTGCATTGATTGACTTACTGCATTAATAATATCCATCTAGTTATCATATTACAGAACCAATAAAAGAAAAAATGCTTCACAGAAGTTGGTTTATGTTAAATCACAAAGTAACCTTGTTTAACAGAATGTACCAGGATAGATAAAAAAAAATCGATGAACAGTCTTAAATGCAGCAGAACCATTTAGTTATACCATTACTAAACCCAATGAGAGTTAATGAAAAAATGGATTATGACTGAGCAGGTGATTAAGACAAGTAGGGAACAGTGTATCTATTATTGCTGCTATTTTCTCCAAGTGAATGTTAGGAAGTTAATGCAAGAATGTACATTACTTGACAGGAAATGTGCATATATATTTAAAGACCCATTCTGAAGAACTTGGGAGATAAGCATAAAAAAAACACAGCCCTGACCTCCCATTCAGAGTTAGAGGTTATTCATACAAGGGAAGGAGAATGCTTTAAAGTACTGGCATTTGTTTGAACTTTGAATAAGTAGGTTTTGGCCAATATATCATTTAATTTGTTTAACTAAGTGCAAACATATTAACTATCATTGGAGTGGTCATTTTAAAATGATTAAACTCAATAAAGTGATTTCCGCATGTAATTTACTGTCAGTTTTACAATTCAATTGCCTACCCATTAATAAAAGAGGACCAATCGGCATTTATCCAATTTCCATGTAAAAGCAACTATATTGAGCTTGCTTTGATTAATAATTTTGAAAACAAACTATTCAAAGGAATTAAGTTTTGAAATTGTTCATTCATTGGATGTGAGCATTTATGGTCCATTCCAAATTGCTTCCGAACTGAGTGGTGGAGTAAACTACTTCAAGAATTTACATTAGGACCAGACTGCAGTTTTCCTACTTCGAAGGAATTGAGTGAACAGGATGGACTTATAAAACTTAACTTTTATGATCACTGTTACTCATTCAGGCTTTTGATTCCTAACTAATTAATTAGCTAAATTTAAATTCCTCATCCACTACAGAACATTTTGAACCCATGACTCCAGATCAATCATCTGGACCTCCAGATACTTTTCCGATAACATCCACTAAGCCACTGAATCCCAAAATAAGTACTTTCCCAAAATGAACATTTAAGGCACCCTAAATATTTTGCCACATATGACATATATCAGCGATATATAAACCTAACTGGGATTGTATTTTAATTTAATCTAGAAACCAAGAATTTCATCATGTTATCCGAATCAAGATTACCATTTTACGTAATGCTTTTCTACAATTATATCATAATATCATAATGTATAATAAACTGTGAGGTGCAACCATAAAACACACAATGATTGACTGTAGATTCATAAATTGTTTCAATTGTAGATAAGACCAAAAAAAAAACCCCAGCTCGTCAGAACAAAATGTGTTTCCAAAAAATAAAATGCATCCAACACAAGATATAGAAGACATTCCCAGCATCATACTTTTTGTACTGTAGGTCAATGGTCTTTTGTTCTGCATTGCAACTGCACTTTGTAATCACAAAATTCTCCCTCATAATTTCTTGGTCTTCAGAGTTCCTCATATTTTCCAGCTATCTTCTACAGTTTGTAAATATTCATTTACCCTTGACAGGTTTTCACAATAAATTAAAATTTAACTTTTCCAAGGTAACAGATTATTCTGGAGGTAAATGAAATATTATTTTAAATTTGCAGGCTATTTACCCAGCTATCTCTGCCAGAGTCATAGAGATAACAGAAACGTAGATTCAGGATTGTTTAATGTCATTTCCAGTAGACTAGTGTAAAGAAGCACAGAGTTATTCTTACTCTGGATCTGATGCAGCATATAAAAGTACACTAAGATAAAGAACACAATAGTTTTAAAAAACACAATAAATATAAATACATGTGTGCCATGGTAGCATAATATGATGCTATTACAGCTCCAGACATTCTGGAGTGCAGAGTTCAATTCCAGCTCCATTCCGTAAGGAATCTGTAGTTCTCCTCGTGGAATGCATGGGTTTTCCAGTTTCTTCCCACAGTCCAAAGAAATACCAAGTGGGTTAAATGCTCCTTAAGACCATAAGACCATAAGATATAGGAGCAGAGGTAGGCCATTCTGCCCATCGAGTATATTCCGCCATTCAGTCATGGCCTGATCCAATTCTTCCATTCATTTCCATTCCCATGCCTTCACCCTATACCCTTTGATGCCCTGGCTAATCAAGAATCTATCTATCTCTGCCTTAAATACACCCAATGACTTAGTCTCCACAGCTGCTCATGGCAACAAACTCCATAGATCTACCATCCTCTGACTAATCTGTTGGAGTTTTTCGAGGATGTAACCAGGAAGTTAGACGGGGGAGATCCAGTGGATGTAGTGTACCTCGATTTTCAGAAGGCATTTGATAAGGTCCCACATAGAAGATTGGTGGGTAAAATCAAAGCTCAGGGCATCGGGGGGAAGGCATTGAAATGGATAGAAAACTGGTTGGCAGATAGAAAGCAAAGGGTAGCGGTGAATGGGTGTTACTCGGAATGGCAGGTGGTGACTAGTGGGGTGCCACAGGGCTCGGTATTGGGACCACAGCTGTTTACCATTTACGTTAACGATTTGGATGAAGGCATAGAAAATAACATCAGCAAATTTGCTGATGATACTAAGCTGGGTGACAGTGTGACATGTGATGAGGATGTTAGGAGAATTCAGGGTGACTTGGATAGGTTGGGTGAGTGGGTAGATACTTGGCAGATGACATTTAATGTGAATAAGTGTGAGGTTATCCACTTTGGGAGTAAGAACAGGAAGGCAGATTATTATCTGAACGGTGTAGAGTTGGGTAAGGGAGAAATACAAAGAGATCTCGGAGTCCTTGTTCATCAGTCACTGAAGGTGAATGAGCAAGTGCAGCAGGCAGTGAAGAAGGCTAATGGAATGTTGGCCTTTATTACAAAGGGAATTGAGTACAAGAGCAAGGAAATCCTCTTGCATTTGTACAGAGCCCTGGTGAGACCACACCTGGAGTATTGTGTACAGTTTTGGTCTCCAGGGTTAAGGAAGGACATCTTGGCTGTAGAGGAAGTGCAGCGTAGATTCACGAGGTTAATTCCTGGGATGTCTGGACTGTCTTACGTAGAGAGGTTAGAGAGACTGGGCTTGTACACGCTGGAATTAAGGAGATTGAGAGGGGATCTGATTGAAACATATAAGATTATTAAGGGATTGGACAAGATAGAGGCAGGAAATATGTTCCAGATGCTGGGAGAGTCCAGTACCAGAGGGCATGGTTTGAGAATAAGGGGTTGGCTTATTAGGACAGAGTTAAGGAAAAACTTCTTCTCCCAGAGAGTTGTGGGGGTCTGGAATGCACTGTCTCGGAAGGTAGTGGAGGCCAATTCTCTGGATGCTTTCAAGAAGGAGCTAGATAGGTATCTTATGGATAGGGGAATCAAGGGATATGGGGACAAGGCAGGAACCGGGTATTGATAGTAATTGATCAGCCATGATCTCAAAATGGCGGTGCAGGCTCGAAGGGCCGAATGGTCTACTTCTGCACCTATTGTCTATTGTCTATAAAGTAATTTCTCCGTATCTCAGTTCTAAAAGGACATCCTTCCATCCTGAAGTCATGCCCTCTTGTCCTAGAATCCCCTATGGGTCATTGTAAATTGTCCCAGGATTAGGTTAGGTTCAATCAGATTTGTTGGGGGTTGCTGGGGCAGCATGTCTGAAAGGGCCAGAAGGGCCGACTCTGCATTGTATCGTTAAATAAGTACATAAGATAACATATACTTAGATTGATTATACATGGAGCGATGCTATGAGTGTCTGTGCATAAGCTGACTCTGACAGGAAATGATAATGTAGTGGTGGTAGGCTAGATTATCTGGAGGTGTTGATCAGCCATACTTGCTGGGGAAAGTAATTGTTTTTGAGTCTGGTGGTCCTGCAAAAACAGATCCTTCAGCCCATCATCTTCCTGCCAGTCATAAAGCACCCATTTACACTAATCCCACATTAAGCCTACATTCCTTCACTTCCTCACTTTAATTCCATATTCTTCTTTTTTATTCTTTCATGTACTTATCTGGTTCTTGAAATGTATCAATGATATTCTCTTCAGGTACTCGTATAGCAGCAACTTCCACATTCTCTCCACTTTCTAAGTAAAACTGTTGTCTGTAAATATCTTAATTAATTTTAATGTAGTTATGCTTAATTACTAATTTCAAATTAGCCTTTTTGTTTGGTATTCAAAATGTGAAGAGGCACTAGGCTAATACATGCATGTTTGACTTTTTAAATCAAATTTGCTTAATATATGTTATCTGATAATTCAAATTTAATTAGCGCTTGGTCTTACATTTGCTGTGTGTTTTAAAGTGCTCAGTTAGAAATTCAAACTAAATAATTTTTCTGCACAGGAAATTGCTTTGAAATGTGAGGAGGAGATTATATGCAGTTTCCATCCCTCTGAAATGGTACCTTTTCAATTAAATTACTGTACATCTGTAAACACTTATTCTCCCAAATTAAAATTGTTTTCTTGCAGCAATAGTTTTCATTTCCATACAACATCCCATGCGTAGGGAGGTGTGTTAAGGCACTTGACATTGGGGAGAAAGAAGAAGTGAACAAAAAGAAAACCACAAAGTTTTGCAAGAGTAGGGGTCATTTGAGGAAGTTTGGTATGTCACCGAAGACTCTAGCAAATTTGTACAGATGTACGATGGAGAACATTCTAAATGACTGCATCGCTGTATGGCATGGAGGAGTTCTTTATATGCATATGTACCGTAGGTTACTAATAAAGAACCATATTCTGGAAGAATAGAACTTTTATTTAACAACAACCACAACGTGTTTACAATGCCAGGTTTTCTCAATCTTTCTATCATTCCTGCGCATGCTCAGAACTCTCTCTAATCACGTTCTTGCACATCATATCACCACACTGCACAGGATCAGAAGAAGATGCAGGCTGTTGTAAGCTCAGCCAGCTCCATCATGGGCACTAACTTCTCCACCTATGGGGACATCTTCAAAAGGTGATTTCTTTAAAAAGGTGGCATCCCTCATTAAGGACACCTACCAACCAAAACGTGACTTTTTCTTATTTTTATCATCAGAGAGGAGGCACAGGAACCTGAAGACACATTCTCAACATTTTAGGAACAGCTTCTTCCCCTCTGCCATAAGACTACTGAATGGTCAATGCACCCATGAACATTGTTATAACTACCTTGTTATTTTTGCTGTCTACACTGTTTGTTTTTATATAGTATTTACCTTATTGTCATTTATATATACAGTATATTATGATTTGCACCGTAGGCTGCTGCAAAAAGACCAATTTCACAACCTACAGTAAATCAGAGAAAATAAACCTGATTCTGCGTAGAGCTGAAGAGGGATAGTTGAAGGAAGTTCTCAAGATAAAGGAGTTGGTGTCAATATGAAGGGAAACATGATTTTGGCAGGAGAAATGGATAAATATGGCTTTCAATGAATGATTTTAAAATATTGTGATTGCATAGATGGAATTAGGAAAATTTTAGATCCGAATGTGTTACTTGATAGAGGTTATCTCTTTTTACTGAAGAAGTTAATCAGAATCAGAATATGCCCCCTCCATACCAAATGGTGATGCAGCCAGTTAGAATGCCATCCACAGTACATCTGTAGAAATTTGTGAGTGTCTTTAGCGACGTACCAATTCCTAATGAAATATAGCCACTGTTGTGCCTTTTTTGCAACCTCATCAATATGTTGAGCAAATGGATAGATCTTCAGAGATGTTGATACACAGGAACTTGAAGCTCACCCTGATCCCTTGATAATGACTAGCATGTGTTCCCCTGACTTCCCCTTCCTGAAGTCCACAGTCAATTCCTTAATCTTACTGACGACGAATGCAAGATCTTTGCTGCGACACCCTCAACCAGCTGATCTATCTCACTACTATACCTCTCCTCGTGATCATCGAATACTCTGCCAACAACGGTTGTGTCACTGGCAAATGTATAGATGGCATTTGAGCTGTGCCTAGCCACAGAGTTGTAGGTGTAGAGAGAGTGGAACAGTGGACTAAGCACGTATTTTTGAGGCGCACCAGAATTGATGGTCAATGAGCAGGAGATGTTATTTCTGATCTGGAGTGAATGTAGTCTCCCGATGAGAAAGCTAAGAATCCACTTGCAGAGGCCCAAGTTTTGGAGCTTCTTGATTGGAACTGAGGGTATGATTGTGTTGTATGCTGAGGTGTAGTCAATAAACTGCAGCCTAACATGAGTATTATGTGGACCAAGGCCAAGTGGAGAGCCATTTGAGATTCCACTGTACACCTGTTGTGGCAAAAGACAAATTGCAGCAGGTCCAGGTTCTTGTTTAGGTAAGAGTTGATTCTGGCCATGACCAACCTCTCAAAGCATTTCATCAGAGTAGATATGAGTGCCACTGGGTGATAATCATTGAGGCAGCTCACCCTGCTCTTCTTGTTGATTGTCTCTCTTTTGATGCAGGTGGGAAACTCCAACTGCAGCAGTGAGAGATTGAAGATCCCCTTGAACAGTCCCACCAGTTGGTTAGCACATCACAGAGGCATTGGAGGAGCTAAACTCCATAATCAGCAGGCACAAAACTGCAACCTGATGTCTTTCTTATCATTGTGGGGGGATTTCAACCAGGCCAGCTTGAAGAAGTCTCTGAACAGCTACCAACATATCAGCTGTGGAACCAGAGGAGCCAACACACTTGACCACTATTGTACCACCATTAAGAACACTTACTGTGCCATCGCGCACCCACAGTTTGGAAAGTCTGATCACCTGGCTGTACTTCTACTCCTAGTGCACAGGCAGAAACTAAAGACCACAGCACCAGTGCTGAGGACCAAGGAAGTATAATCAAGGGAAGTAGACGAGCACTTACAGTACTGCTTTGAGTCAGTGGGCTGGACAATATTCAGGGATTCATCTTCGAGTCAGAATGAATATGCCATAGTTGCCACCAACTTTATCAAAACCTGTCTGGATGAAGGTGTGCCTTTGAGAACATATTGCACTTACCCAAACCAAAAGCTGTGGATGAACCAAGAGATTCGTAATCTGCTGAGGCCTAGATCTGTGGCATTCAAGACCAGTGATCCAGAACTATACAAGAAGTCCAGCTACAACCTACGGAAGACTATCTTCAGAGTGAGAAAACAATTTCAATTGAGGTTGGGAACATAATCAAATGCATTTCAGCTTTGGCAAGGCTTGCAGGCTATTTCTTCCTACAAAGCAAAACCCAACATTGCATTAGGGTTAGGGTTAGGGCCTGAGATGGAACCGCAGTGTCTGTGCACCACAATGAGTTAATTATAAAACATACTCCACCTCCCCTGATTTTAAAAGACTGAGCTGATCTGTCTTTATGGTGAATGGTGAAGCCATCGAACTGCAGCACTGTGTCCGAAATAGCAGGGGATAGGCATGTTTCTGTGAATCAAAGTACACAGTAATATACTTAATAATGTTATTGATATTTATTTCTGCTGGTTATGCATTTTAGCCATTTGTATTGAGAATGTAATCTTGATTTTCAGTACAATGTGATGGAACAGTGTGTTCAAGCCAAGTCAATTTGAGCTTATTCTCATGTACACAAGTACAGAGAGGTACAGGGACCATGAAATACTTACTTGCAGCAGCATCACAGGCACATAGATAGAGAAAATCTCCATGCCCTCAATGGAGAGAGATCAGAGCTATTCACCATACCCTAGTTGGTTAAAGTTTACAAGAATGCTTATGGTTAGTAGAAGGAAATCAAAAGCTGAATATACACTTGTGTGTGTGTATATATACACACACGTTTGTATATACATATATATATATATATATATATATATATATATAGGGCATTTTTATAGCACCTCTGTAAAAAAGTTAAAGATTTTCAAAGATGTTGATCCTCTTTAAGTGTACTAAAGGGTACACTGTCAAAGTAATCAAGCTATCTGATTTTCCACCTTTTAAGAGGAAGGGCCACAGGCATGACAGCTGTGTCTTTGGTCCTGTTTTCCATTGCCTGACCAGGAAAATGGTTTCTGAAGCCAAGCTTTTAGTTTGACTTCTGGCATTCATAAACTTCAGTTTCTAGACAGATTATTTTTGTGTTCCTTTTCTTGGTTACCATAGAACACAAATTTATAGAAAGCCCGATTAACCACTTAAGTGCAACAGGTATTGAAACTTTCCTTAAAAAAGAGTACAGAATATGTTTTGAGTTACGTCAAAGGCAGAAATAAAGTTGAACATTAAGATGCGTCTGATATATTGTTGGTCTTCTGAGATCCAGGAGGGACCAGAGATGGAAGGAAAGTTTTTTCACAGATAAAATCAGATGGGAGGATTGTGGTAGACCTATTAGAAGTCAATGTTAGTGCTATTGGCAAGACTGCTCCATTGGTCATGCAGAATACGACAGTGTGTGAAGTAAATTTGAGGATGATAAAACCATTTGTGCAGCAAAAATAAACCACCAGAAGACTCTATGGTTGAAGCAGTGTCTGTACAGAATAAGAGGCTATTCAAGAGCTTATCTTTTGCTTCTGGAATCTGCAGTCTCTGAGGTTTGCAGCATTTGTAAGCCTAGTGGAGGAACTGCAGTCTGGTGTTTACATATATGTAAGGCTAGAGGAAGAAATGAATGAAGTGGGCTGTGGAGAAATTTGAAAACAAGGATGACCATTTTAAAATTGAGGTTTTTAAAATATGGAGACAATGGAATTGAACAAACGAGCAGTTTAGTGAAGGGTTGAATAGGAGTTGGTGTAAATTAGGACATGGGAATGAAAACGCTGGATGACTTCAACTTCGCAGATGTGGAATAAGAAAGACAGCCAGCAATTCAGGAATATCATAGTGGTTAAGTGTGGCAGTTGTGCGGTGAACAGATGTGATTTAGAATTATGTTGCCAAGAGCAGCACACAGAAGAGAAACAGAAGGGAAACAAAGAGCAACAGACACACAATGCTGGAGGAACTCAGGGGATCAAGTAACATCCATGGAAATGAACAAATAGTCGACGTTTCTGGTCAAAACCCTTCTTCATTACTGGAAAGGAAGGGGAAAGATACTAGAATAAGAAGGTTGGCGGGGGGAGGAAGGAAGACAAGCTCAAAGGTGATAGATGATGCCAGGTGGGTGGGAATGGTAAAAGGCTGGAGAAGAAGGAATCTGAGAGAAGCGGAAGTTGACCCTGGGAGAAAGGGACAGAGGGGCATCAAGGGAGGTGATGGGCAGGTGAGGAGAAGAGGTAAGAGGCCAGAGTGGGGAATAGAAGATGAGGGAAGTGGGAGGGAAAAATTATTACCAGAAGGAGAAATTGATGTTCATGCCATTAGGTTGGAGGCTACCTCGATGGAATATGAAGTGCTGATTATTCACCCTAAGAGTGGCTTCATCACGGCAAAAGAGGAGGGCATGGGCCAACATGTCAGAACAGGAATGAGGATAGGGTTGAAAATGGTTGGCCACAGGTAAATTTCACTTTGATCAGATGGAGCAGAGGTGTTTAACGAAGCAGTCTTCCACTTTACCTTGGGTTTCACCAATGCAGAGGAGGCAGCATTGAGAGCACTGGATATAAGAGATGACTCCAACAGATTCACAAGTGAAGTGACTGGAAGGAATCTGAAAGGACTGTTTAGACCCCTTAATGGAGGTAAAGGAGGAGGTGAATGTAGCATATCTGGTATTTGCAGGGATATGTTCCAGGAGGCAGATTAGTGAGGAGGAATGAATGGACAAGGGAATCACAAAGGGAGTGATTCCTGTGCAAAGTGAAGTGTGAGAGGTGGTGAAGATGTGTTTGTTGGTAGGATCCCGTTGGCAGAGGTTGTGGAGAATGATGTGTTGGATGTGGAGAATCATGGCTGGTAGGTGTAGGTAAGGACAAGAGAAACTCTATCCCTGATAAGGCGGCAGGAAGATGGGGTGAGTGTGGATGTCGGGGAAATGGATAAAATGCGGCTAAGGGCAAAATCAATGGTGGAGGAAGGGAACCCCATTCTTTGAAGGAGGGCATCTTTGAAGTCCTGGAATGAAAGCCTTATCCAGGGAACAGATACAAAGGAGATGAAGGAACTGAGACAAGGGAATAACAATTTTTCAGTGTGGGAAGAGATAGCCCTGGGAATCAGTAGGTTTATAAAAGATGTCATTAGACAGCTTGTACCCAGAGATGGAGACAGAGCGATTGAGAAAGGGAAGGGAGGTGTCAGAACTGGACCGTGAATTTAAGGGCAGGGTGAAATTTGGAGGCAAAGTTGATGAAATTGACGAACTCAGCAGGAGTGCATGAAGCAACATTAATGCAGACATCAATGTAGTGCGTAAAGTGTTGGGGAACATAACCAGGGAAGGCTTGGAATATGGGCTGTTCTATGTAGGCAACAAAAGGCAGGCCTAGCTGGAGCTCATGCGGGTGCCCATGGCTGCCCCTTGAGATGGAAAAGGGGATAATATGGGATGGAATGATGGAGAGGCATTGAATAAAGAAAGGTCGAGGAGGATAGACTCAAAGAGAGAGTGAAAAGTATAGGATGGCCAAACAAAAAGAGACAAAAATTGAAAATTGACAAAGCTTTGCATAGATGCAAATGTAAAATTATAGTATAGTTTTATTATCGGAGAGTAAACAGCAATGCAGTTGCTCTTCTGAGGAAAATTGTGGTGCAAGTAGAACAGGTAGCAGAGCAAAGTACAAATATCACATGAAAATTCCAGTCTGCATCTCTTCTATTATCCAAATGCATCCCTGTTAACAGAACGGAAAATCAGCCATGAAATGCGATCAATTGACTAAGACGAGACCACCAAACGATCTTATAAATTTTATTCATTTAAATAAATATTTGGGCTCCACAGTAGCATAGCAGTTAGTGTGACACTATTGCAGCTTGGGGATGTCAGTGTCTGGAGCTCAATTCGGGCGCCACAGTGTAAGGAATCTTTGTATGTCCACTTTGTTCAATGCATAGGTTTATCCTTGGTGCTCTGGTCTCCTCTCTCTGTCCAAACGTACTGGGCAGGTTAAGCGAGGATTAATTATTTATGGGGTTATGGGGTTGTTAGGAGGTGTAGCTCAAAGGGGCGGAAGGGCCGAAGCTACACTGTATTGCAAAATAAATAAAAATAAATAAACCAAGTTCATCCCAATAACATACAATTTGATATTTTTTAAAGATACACATATGTACACATTACCCAGAGAGATCTCCTCGATATAAAAGAACATTTTAGTTTTATTTAGTGATACAGCATTCAGTAGGCCCTTCCGGTCCTTTGAACCAAGCCATCCCGATCAACCCTAACCTAATGACGGGATAATTTACAGTGACCGATTAGCCTACCTGGACATACAGAGACTCTTTACCGAGCAACGCCCGCATGGAACTCAAAACTCCAAAACACCCCATGCTGTAATAGCGTCAAGCTAACCACTAAGTCACCATGGTGCCCACATTTTAAACAGCCAATGAATGAGCGGGGAATAAAGATGCTTAGTAATAGAGCAGGCTTATGCAATGTGACCCGTACTCCTGTGCAGAGTACTGCAAACTCGAACATAATCGGTGCTGATATAATCACGATGTCCACGTGCATATGTATAAACATGGAACATCTGCAAACTAAAATTTTCCCAGACAGCCGAGGAAAACCAATAGGTCTGAGGAGAGACCTTAGATCTGTTCTACAAAGTCCCTCAAAAGTATAGCATATAGTATTTAATAAACACACTTCGCTTTCTTCTCAGAAATATATTTAATAAAATGCAGATGGATGCATTTGTTTTATACTGCATGAACAAAATGCTGTTAGTGGAAGAAATTGTAGAATAAGAGATTTATCTTTTTTTATTTGTACTCAGTACGTAAACAACACAAATGAAACAACATTTAGTGACCATTCAATGATGTACAAATAAATCTGGGGTATGCAGTGATCCAGAAACCATCACTGTTGCCAGCACCCCTCCACAAGAAGCGTCCTTTGAACCTCTTGGATTCTTAAAGATGAACCACAGATGCTGTCATCAAGTTTTTCTAGCACCAGTCTATCAGATTTATTTGAATGTAATTGTATTACAGATTCATGCTAGGATGTCATTCCCATAACATATGGGTTGCTAGTGAAGTATCATGTTCAGTTTTTGCCAGTGTTTCTGCATTTCATGAATGTCATCAACTAAAACTGACCAATAATTGGAACTTTACTTGGCAATGCATTTTCCACAGAGCAGAATGAACCGATTTATTTGACGCGAATAGAAAATATTAGGCACACACAGCAGCTCAAATGAAGAGCGTTTTAGGTCAAAACTCTGCAGTTCATAGCTTCTTTGAGGCTAACTTTTCTCATGTGTTGCAGCAGAAAAAGGATCTCAATGCACAATTAACCTGCGTCTGCTGATTGCAAAGCATGCAGCATGCCAACTTTATGCTCATTTCTAAGAAATAATTGTCTACTGCTGACTGAACTATCTTGTGATTGTAAACATTAGTTTAACGATATGATTGCACTGGAGACAGAACAAAGAAGACTCACCAGGGTCTTGCCTGGATTGGAGAACTTTGGTTGTGGGGAGAGATTGGCTAGGCTGGTCTTGTTCTCCATAGGCTGGTTTATCTTACATGGCTAAAGGGTGATGACAAAAGTATATAAGTTAATATGCAAAGCTAAGGTAAATATTCAAAATATTTTTTTCCCTATGGCAGGTGTATCAAAAGGAAAAGGTCATAAGTTTATGAGTGAGAAGATCAGATGGTTCAGACATTTTACAAGAGCCTAGAACCAGTAGAATCCGATACAATCTCTGTCTTGGAGAGGTCTGATCTTAAATACCCAATATTGGCAGTTATTCTCGTTTTAATTTTCAGTAAGCAAGGCCTGGAAGGAAATGGTCCTGATGAAGATAAATGTGATTAACACGGCTAGGCAAAAAGATTAGAAGAGATGTGGTGGGCTGAAGGGCCTGTTTCGTGCTGTACAACTTTATGGTTCCATGACAGTTCCATGAGTAGCAGGCTCCGGTTAAAGCCCATGAAAAGTCCCCACCCTGAAATGTTGACTCAGTTGCTTTCCCCACAGATGGCACTTCTTGCTTTTGCTTTGGATTTCCAGTACTTACCCCAAATACAAAATGAAATGCAGATGTTTGGAAAGCTTGAGTTAACGATGAGTATAGAGGAGGCTGTAACTAAGATGATGCGGAGTACAGACAGAATTTTTAGCTCATAGCTCTTTGAGGACATCACCCAAAGCTACCTTCTTTGGAAGATTGTGAAAACGTGAATGAACTTTATCAAGCTTTTGGAATCACGGTAAGAGTCCGAAGAAATCAACCAGCAATTAATCCAACGGATATTCAATGGGTGTCCACTAAAACTCTTGATAATATGTTCTTCAGAGAATGCCACCCCTCAAATTTTCGTAACTTTCCAGGCAGCAAGGCATTCGTGGGACTCACTTTCAAGAATTCAAACTCTAATGTTATAATTTGCATTCTGTTTCACTCATGCTACCTCGATGTACTGATGTGATGAAATGATCTACGGTATATTGATATCATTCAAAACAAAGATTTTCACTGTACCTTTGTACACATGACAATAGTAAATCAATACACCAGTTTTAAAAATTGCTCAGCTGTCATTTGTTTAAATGGTAAACTGAATCGGAACAAAGTAAAAGGAAACATGTTTGCTGAAAGCTTATACTGCACATTTGATTTCTGCTTCAATGGAGATAGACACTCTATCCAATTGTTTCTTCCACCCTGTGTAAATCCCTAATCTAGAGCTGTAACAAAGCCTCAGGTTGTTTAACAAAAAGTTTTTGGAAGCAGAAGTAGAGGAACTTCACCCACCATTTAATTTTAAAATGTAAACTGCAGTGACTAATGAGCATAACTATGATTTAATTACATTAGCTACAAAAACAATGTAATTATCATAAACAGCAATTAATGAAAATATGGAAAATATAAAAACTCTGAACTTTAGGTAACTGTTCTTTATAAGCATGTGAAAGTGGAAAAAAAGTCTTAATGTTATGTCAGAAACTTGTTAAATCTGTAATTAAAGCAGGAACCATTCTCTTATCAAATACTGTTGGTCCTTCTGACTCTTCCATTTCCTATTTTCATCAATAACAATGTCTTGTATACTGTTTGTAGAGATCAAATCATTACACAGTCCATTAAGCTAGAATAAGGTAAAAATAATAACAATGCAGAATAAACTGTAAAAGGTACTGGAAGAATGAGTTGCAGATAAATGATAAAGTGCGAGATCAGAGCAAGGTAGATTTTGAGACCAGGCATCTACGTTATTGTACAGGAGTTACATTTGATCTGAAAAAAGTGGGACAAAAGCTCTCCTTGTGCCTGGCGGTACATGCATTCAGGCTTTTGTATCTTCTGCCTGATGGGAGAGGGGAGAAAAGAGAATGTCTACGGTGAATGGGGTCTATGATTACACTGGCTGCTTTACTGAGGCAATGAGAAGTATAGACAGAGTCTATAGAGGGGATACTAGTTCCTGTGATGTGCCGAGCTGTATCTACAACACGCTCTGCAACCTCCACCATCTTCAATGGGAACCTACCACCAAACACCGCTTTACCACCCCCGATTCTCTGCTTTCTGCAGGGATTGCTCTCTCCACGATTTCCTTGTCCATTCATCCCTCCCCACTAATCTCCCCCGGCACTTACCCTTGCAAGTGAAAGAAGTGCTACATCTGCCCATTTATCTCCTCCATCACTTCCATTCAGTGCCCCAAAACAGTCCTAACAGGTGAGGCAACACTTCACCTGCAAATCTGTTGGCATCGTCTACTGTATCTGGTGCTCCCAATGTGCCCTCCTCTACACTAGTGAGACCTGACATAGATTGGGGAACCATTTTGTCGATCACCTTCACACTCCATCTGCAGCAAGTAGGATTTCTCAGTGGTTAACAATCTTATTTCCAATCCTTACTCCCATTCTGATATGTCAGATCATGGCCTCTTCTGCCATGATAAGGCCACTCTCAGATTGGAGGAACAACACTTATCTACCTACAGACTTATCTATAGTTCACCTGCTCTTGATCTTTTCAATGACTTTAAGTTCCTTGGCCCCAGTTGTCTTAATTTCATTAAGGATGTCCAGTCCCTATACGCCTCCATCCTCCATCAAGAGGACCTAAAACCTCCCCATTTCTTCCTGGTCAGCAGTCCCAACCAGTTCCCCTCCGCCACCACTCTCTTCTGTCTGCTAGAGCTGATCCTCACCCTCAATAATTTCTCCTTACAGCTCCTCCTACTTTCTTCAAACTAAAATTGTAGCCATGGGCACTCGCATGGATTCCAGCTATGCCCACCTTTTTGTTGGCTATGTGGAACAGTCCATGTTCCAAGCCCACACTAGTATCGCTCCCAACACTTCCTACACTACATCAATGTCTTCATTGGTGCTGCTTCCTACACCCATGCTTAGCTCATCAATTTCATCAACTTTGCCTCCAACTTGCACTCACCCTAAAACTTACTTCGTCTATTTTTGATACAACCCATCCCTTTCTCGATCTTTCTGTCTCTATTACTGGAGACAGTCTATCTACTGTTATATTTTATACACCCAATAGCTCTCACAGCTGTCTGGACTAAACCTCTTGCCCCCCATCACTTGTAAAAATGCCATCCCCTTCTCTCAGTTCCTCATTTTCTGCTGTTTTTGCTCTCGGGATAGGTTTTTCATTCCAGAACTACTGAAATCTCCTTCTTCGAAGAACATGGCTTCCCTTTCTCCACCATCAACGCGAACTTCACCCACATCTCACAATAGGGATAGGGTTTCTTTTGTCCTCACCTACTACCCCACTACCCTCCATGTCCAGCAAATAGTTCTTCATAACTTCCGCCATCTCCAAAGGGATCCTACCAGCAAGCACATTTTTCCTCCCTCCTCCACTTTCTGCTTTCCACAGGGATTGATCCCTTCACTACTCCCTTGTGCACTTCTCCCTCCCCACTGATCCCCCTCCTGGTACTTGCCCTTGTAAGGGGAACAAGTGCCACTCCTGCCCCTGCACCTCCTCCCTCACTACTATTCTGGACCCCAAACGGTCCTTCCAGGTGAGGCAACACTGTATCTGTGAGTCTTTTGGGGTCATCAACCATATACAGTGCTCCCTGTGTGGCCTTCTGTCTATCACTGAGACCCAATGTAGATTGGGAGACCACTTCACTGAGCAACTTCACTCCACCTGCCACAAAAAGCGGGATCTCCCAATGGCCACCTATTTCAATTCTATTTCCCATTCCCATTCCAACATGTCAGTCCATGGCCTCCTCTACTGCTGCAATGAGGCCACTCTCAGGCTGCAGGAGCAACACCTTATATCCCATCTGGGTAGCCTCCAACCTGATGGCATGAACATCGATTTCTTGAACTTCTGGTAATTGTTCACCCCCTCCTTCACCATTCACCATTCCTGTTTCCCTCTCTCACCTTACTTCCTTACCTGCCATCATATCCCTCTGGTGCTCCTCTCCCTTTCCTTTCTTCCATGGTCTCCTGTCTTCTCCTATCAGATTCCCCCTTCTCCACCATTAACTTCTCAGCTCTTTACTTCATGCACTCACCCTCTCCTGGATTCACCTAACACCTACCACCTTGCACTTCTTCCTCCCCGCCCCCCCCCGCCCCCACTTTCTTAATCTGCCTTCTCCTCTTCCTTTCCAGTCCCAATTCAGGGTCTCAGCCTGAAATATCAGCTGTGTAGTCTTTTCTCTGGACACTGTCTGGCCTGCTGAACTCCTCCAGTATCTTGCGTGTGTTGCTTTGGATTTCCAGCATCTGCAGATTTTCTCGTGTTGTGATACCTTCAGACCTTTCAGTTTCCCAAGCACCTTTTCCTTTTTAGTAACAACTTCACTCACTTCTGCCCCTTGACACTCTCAAATTTATGGCATACTGGTTGTGTCTTCCACCGTGAAGACTGACGCAAAATAATCTTATTAGATTTTTCTGCCATTTCTACCTGTCCAGCATCATTTTTTAGCTGTCTGATATCCAATCCCACCTCTTATATGGTATCTATAAGACCATAAGCCATAGGAGCAGAATTAGGCCCTTCAGTCCATTGAGTCTACTCTGCCATTCCATCATGGCTGATCCTGGATCCCACTCAACCCCGTAGACCTGCCTCCTTAACATATCCTTTGATGCCCTGACCAATCAGGAAACTATCAACTTCTGCCTTAAATATACACACAGTCTGTGGCAGAGCATTCCACAGATTCACCACTCTCTGGTTAAAAAATATTCCTTCTTACCTCGGTTCTAAAAGGTTGTCTCTAAATTTTGAGACTGTGCCCTCTAATTCTGGATACCCCCACCATAGGAAACATCCTCTCCACATTCACCCTATCGAGTCCTTTCAACATTCGGTAGGTTTCAAAGCATTCCCACCCATTCTTCTAAATTGCAGTGAGTACAGACCCAAAGTGGCCAAACCTCCCTCATTCCCAGAATCATCCTCATGAAAGTCCTCTGGACTGTTTCCAATGACAACACATCCTTTCTGAGATATGGGGCCCAAAACTGTTGACAATACTCCAAGTGCAGCCTGACTAGTTTCTTATAAAGGCTCAGCATTATCTCTTCACTTTTATATTCCATTCCCCTTGAAATAAATACAAACATTGCATTTGCCTTCTTTACCACAGACTCAGCCTATAAATAAACCTTCTGCACCTCTGATATTTGAACCTTCTCCCCATTTAGATAATATTTGTTCCTTTTACCAAAATGCCTTATCATACATTTCCCAACACTGTATTCCATGCTGACTTCGACTTATTTTATCATTAGTCTCCAAGTACCCCAAAACCTCCTCCTTAATAATAGACTCCAACCACTGAGGTTAAGCTAACTTACCTATAATTTCCCTTCTTTTGTCTTCCTCCCATCTTAAAGAGTGGAGTGACATTTGCAATTTTCCAGTCCTCCGGGACCATGCCAGAATCAAGTGATTCTTGAAAGGTCATGACCAATGCATCTGTTACCTCTTCAGCAACCTCTCTCAACACCTCTGAAAACACTTTTGGTATCCTCTATTATATCATCAGCTAGCTTACCTTTATATTTCATCTTTCTCTCCTTAAGCTTCTTTTAATTTGTCTTCTGTTGGTTTTTAAAAAGCTTCACAGTTCTCCATCTAACATCCCACTAATATTTGCTATATTGTATGCCCTCTCTTTTGCTTTTATGCTGTCTTTGACTTCCCTTGTCAGCCACAGTTGCGTCATCCTCCCTTTAGAATACATCTTCATCTCTGGGATATATCTATCCTGTGCCTTCTGACCTCCTTCCCTCTATATCTTTCCTATCCATGAATCTGTCCAATTAATTGTACCAGCCTCAAATACTTCCTCTGCCAGCTCATTTCACATACCCTCCATGAAAAAGTTGCCTCTCATATCTCCTTTAAATTTCTCTCTTCTCAATTTCAATCCATTCCCTCTAGTTTTAAACTACCCTACTCTGGGAAACATCTGTGACAATTCACCTGATCTAGCCCTCCTACACTTCATGGTAGAAAGCCCCATTCTATCCAGTCTCTCTTTTTAACTCATGCCTTCCAGATTTAGTACCAGCCTCATGAATCCTTTCTGTAGCTTTTTCAGCTGAATAGCATTCTTTCTAAAGTTAGGGAACAATAGAGCACACAATAGAACCACACTCCACTACCAAACTGTCCGCCCCAGCACAGGGTGTAATTGCGTCTCAGTGTGTGTTTCAGTTTTGCATATGGTCTTTGCAAAATCTTCTGAAAATGCAGCCAATAATTAAATCACCAGGTCCATTTTCAATGCAGATTGTGCGGGGCCAGTAGTTTGGAATGCTTTATGGATATATAAATTTAATTAGATGATGCTCTGGTCAACATCTTGTAGTATTTTTCTAGAGACATACTGGTATGTTGACCACATGAGTCAGTCATCTGCAAACAATAGTGTATCAGCAACACAAGGGAAACAGCAAAATTGTGTCATTCTTTTCCCAGCTCTAATTACTTGTAAAAAATAAGATGATACACTATTAAAAAAAATTATTGTTAAGTATAGCATGGATGACCATAAGATATACAGTAGGAGAAGAATCAGGTCATCTGGCCCATCAAGTCTGCATCACCATTTCATCATGGCTGATCCATTTCCCTCTCAGCCCCAGTCTCCTGCTTTCTCCCCATATCCTTTCATGTCCTGATGAATCAACAATCTATCAAACTCTGCCTTAAACGACTTGGCCTCCACAGCCACCCGTGGCAACGAATTCCCCAGATTCACCACTCCCTGGCTAAGGGAATTCCTTCTCGTCTCCAATGTCCCTCTATTCTGAGGTCATGTCCTCTGGTCTTAGCCTCCCTCACCATAGGAAACATGCTGTCCACATCCACTCTATCAAGGCCTTTCAATATTCTATAGGTCTCAATGAGATCTCCCTTATTTTTCTGATTTCCATTGAATGCAGGCCCAGATAAAGATCTTCTTGTAGTTATATATTTGAATGGCTCCAAATATTGTATGTTACTTTAAGGAATGTTCAAGTTTTTTTTAATAAATGATCAGGACAATAATTTGTGCAATTAATATATCCATATGCTTTATGTGTAGCATAGGTCCTTCAGAAGGTTAGGACTATTCCTGTTATTTTTCCCTTCCAGAGAATTCCTAGCAGATCTAATCAAATTTTACAGTATCTGGACCTGGTAATGGTCATTTTAGCATCAAGCCTTTCTCCATAGCTTTTACACTTTATTGTGCATTGTTATTAGTTTACCTTATTCTCAACGTTCTGTGTGATGATTTTGATCTGTATGAAAGGTATGCAAGACAAGCTTATCACTGCGTCTTGGTGTATGTGACAATAAGAACCTTTTTTTCCTATTCACAATATTGTGAATGGTGGAGATATGAAACAAAACAGAAGATGGTACTAATGCCCAAAATACCAGGCCACAACTGACTGAGGGCAAGAGGAGTTAATGCTCCAGATCGATGGATATTCATCAAATATTTCTTCGCCAAACAGTTTCCTGCTGAGTTTGGACATGTTCAGATTCAGATTTGTTTATTGTCATGTACACCAATGTGCAATGACCTTTGTAGCTCATATGAATGTCACAGAAGAAACGGAATACATAGTAATAATAAAAACAACAGTAAATACAGCCATGAGTGCAAAGTATATTCATGCATTTCTTAAACTGATGTGCTGGCAACCTGGATATTTAGAAACATGGGTCTGAAGAGCATCACTCATCATATCCTGAGAATTCCTGTGTCTACTCCCCCATAACCCCAGCACCCTGCCTCACAATCCCCAGCAAGTTGTCCCCATTTTCATGAGCTTCAGATTTACCTTACAATCTCCTATGACATACATTATCTGGAAGAAACATCCATGGGCATTCCCCTGTCCACTGCTGCAATCTCCTCTTCAAAAATACTGAATACTCTGTACCATCAAGATCAAATCTATTCCGAGTCTGTGACCAAATTAATGTTTTCAAGGTTTCTGCTGCACAAAATGTGAAGATTAGGTTACATTTAAATCCACTGCAGAGTGCTCACTAGTGAGCACAAAGCACATTCTATAAAGTCTGTGGGTCCTCGTGTTACTTGCTGTCTGAAAAATGCTGGCACCTTCCATTCCTTTCCAGATATCTTTTGGATGTGGAAGTTAATAGGAAACACTTCAGTTTCTGTGTCATTTCATTACCACCCATAAAACTATCATCAGAATGCAGCCATCATGTTGGGAAAATTGATTTAAATATGACATTCCAATGTGAAATATTTTATTATGGAGAAACAAAGACTTTGCCTGAAATGAAACACTCACGAGAGCATGTGCTGACAACCTCTGTGTTGCTTTTGGGAGAACGTGCCATGAAAGTTTCACAGGAAGCTCTGTGTTCTTTTGCCATCATCCTGTATTTTCATTTAAGACTCTAAAAGTGAGAAATTTGCATTATTATGCTTACATAACCACTTCTGTGACTGGATAACATGAGCTTTAATATTTATGACTTCCCAAATATTTTCACAAGGAGTGTCAAGATTTCTGGTGGTGTGGGGAGCTGGGGGAGGGGTGCGTCACACACAGCACCCACCCATACACCATAAGCTGGCATGACATGGGTATAGTGGCAAGGATTCTCCATCCGGTACCTTTCCAGTCTCGGGCTGGAGGCCAAGCATTTCCCATAAGACTATAAAACCATAAGACACAGGAGGAGAAATTGGTCATTTAGCCGATCAAGTCTGCTCCACCATTCCAAAAAGGCTAATTTATTATCATTCCCTAATCCATTTTCCTGCCTTCTGCCCACATCCTTTGATGCCTTTGCTAATCAAGAACCTAATCAACCTCCGCTTTAGATATACCCAGTGACTTGGTCTCCACAGCCGTCTGTGGCAATGAATTCCAGAGACTCAGTATCCTCTGACTAAAGAAGTTCCTCCTTTTCTCTCATCTAAAGGGATGTCCTTCCATTCTGAGACTGTGTCCTCTGATCCTGGACTCTCGCACTATAGGGAACATCCTCTCCACATCCACTCCATCGAAGCCTTTCAATGTTTGATAGGTTTCAATGAGGTTCCACCAGCCACCCCCCCCCCCCCCCCCATTCTTCATGAACTCCCCAGCTGGGAAGGTGAACTGTAATTCACAGGTACCTTACAGTGGTTAACTGCAAAAGAACAGTTACTCTACAGGATCACTCTGCCATCCACGAGAGAATGACACTGATTAATGGAGGATAATGCAAGTTTTGACTATCAATGCATACTAAAAACACATATCTGCCCTAGCTACCTGTAATTGAGAAGACCAATGCCCTAGAAGTGTTGACAGGTAAGGGGAAGCCATTGGAGGCCTGGAAAACAAGGGAGAACAATGCAAATGTTATGAGTGGGAGAGGCAATCGATGGGAAGGAAAGACAGTCCGGTAGCATAGTGGATAGCGTATCAGTGGCAGTGATCAGCAATCTGGTTTCAATTCCCACCACTGTCTGGAAGGAGTTCGTACGTTCTCCTCATAACCACGTGGATTTCCTCCAGGTGCTCCAATTTCTTCCCACGTTCCAAAATGTACGTGTCAGGGATAGTGAGCTGTGGGCATTCTGTATTGGCACTGTGTGGTAAACTATGTATACCTGTCTGGACACGCCCCTCTGCTGACTGCTCCTGTGGCTCCTCCCACAGACCCCTGCTGACTGCTCCTGTGGCTCCTCCCACAGACCCCTGTATAAAGGCGATTGGAGGCACTGCTCCCCTCCTCAGTCTCCAAGATGCTGTGCTCCGTTTTGATGCTAATAAAAGCCTATCGTTCGCCTCCCATCTCCGAGAGTTTTTGATGGTACATCACACTGGAAGCATCTCACCACTTAAGGGCTGCTGAGAAAATCCTCGCTGGTGTAATTTGATGCAGACAGTGCACTTTACTGTATGTTTTGATGTACATGTGACAAATAGAGCTAATCTTTCATCTTGACAAATGGCATTCTGTAAGGGGTTTGGCTAGAGGATTGAAGGGGAATATGTTTACGACTTTGTAGCGTAACATAATTGGTGGAAGCATACAGAATTCACAACCACTGACATTGGGTTGGGGTTCACTTTAAGAGGCTGGTCTGGCGCGATGAGGTTATTACATGAAGGACTTTTTGTACGCTGTGTGTTTAGGTTCTGGGGATCAATAAAAGTGCTGTCACGGTTTTCAAAAACTTAAAACACCTCACATCGTGTTATTAGCAAAAACCTACATTGGTGACCCTGACCATGCCGTTTGGACTGAAAAATGCAGCACAAATTTTCCAACGGCTGATGGACTCTGTATTAAAAGATTGAGATTTTCTGTTTGTTTACCTGGATGACAAATCCAAATTCATATCTCGTCTGTGAACACTTTTCGAGTGGGGTTGATTATTAACTCTGCTAAATACCAGTTTGGGTTATCAACCATTGACTTTCTCGGCCACCGCATCTCTGCAGAAGGTGCAAAACCCCTCCCCTCAAAAATAGCCGCTATTATGGATTTCCCACCATCCTGCACTACAAAAATCTACATGAGTTTTTAGGCATAGTGAATTTCTATCACCACTTCATTCTGCGAGCCGCTGAACTTATGTTTCTCCTGTGCTTAAAGGCAATACCCCAGTGATATGCTTGACTGACAATAGACAATAGACAATAGGTGCAGGAGTAGGCCATTTGGCCCTTCTAGCCAGCACCGCCATTCACTGTGATCATGGCTGATCATACACAATCAGTACCCCGTTCCTGCCCTTTCCCCATATCCCTTGACCCCGCTATCTATAAGAGCTCTATCTAACTCTCTCTTGAAAGCATCTAGAGACTTGGCCTCCACTGCCTTCTGGGGCAGAGCTTTCCACATATCCACCACTCTCTGGGTGAAAAAATTTTTCCGCATCTCAGTTCTAAATGGCCTACCCCTTATTCTTAAACTGTGGCCTCTAGTTCTGGACTCACCCATCAGCGGGAACATGCTTCCTGCCTCCAGCGTGTCCAATCCCTTAATAATCTTATATGTCTCAATCAGATCCCCTCTCATCCTTCTAAATTCCAGTGTATACAAGCCCAGCCGCTCCAATCTTTCAACATATGACAGTCCCGCCATTCCAGGAATTAACCTTGTGAACCTACGCTGCACTCCCTCAATAGCAAGAATGTCCTTCCTCAAATCTGGAGACCAAAACTGCACACAATACTCCAGGTGGGGTCTCACCAGGGCCCTGTACAGCTGCAGAAGGACCTCTTTACTCCTATACTCAATTCCTCTTGTTATAAAAGCCAGCATGCCATTAGCTTTCTTCACTGCCTGCTGTACCTGCATGCTTGCTTTCATTGACTGATGTACAAGAACACCTAGATCTCGTTGTACTTCCCCTTTTCCTAACTTGACTCCATTTAGATAGTAATCTGCCTTCCTATTCTTGCCACCAAAGTGGATAACCTCACATTTATCCACATTAAACTGCATCTGCCATACATTTGCCCACTCACCCAACCTGTCCAAGTCACCCTGCATTCTCATAACTTCCTCCTGACATTTCACACTGCCACCCAGCTTTGTGTCATCAGCAAATTTGCTAATGTTACTTTTAATCCCTTCATCTAAATCATTCATGTATATTGTAAACAGACTAGTGGACATGACCAGGGAATCTGATGATACCAAACAAGCTCTTCCCAATACAACCTGACTAGTGCACCCACTCCCCAACACACCTATAGCCATTACTCCTGACACTTCAGACAATGCTGTAGGTGCTGTGCATGGACCGTTGATCAGAGGTGTGTGGCAGCCACTCGCCTTCTTCAGCCTGCAGCTCCAACTACTCACCCCCACCCCCCCCACCCACCAAAAGGAAGTACAGCACTTTTGACTGTGAGCTTCTGGGCTTCTATCTGGCTGTCCGTAATTTTTGTTTCCTTCTGGAGGGTTGCCATTTCACAGCATTCATTGGCCACAAGCCCCTCGTGCACGAGATGGCCAAAATATCAGACCTTTGGTCTGCATGGCAGTGATGTCAACTGGCTTACATATCAGAGCTCACAACTGATATACGGCCTGTCAAGGGGAAAAATAATGCCATGGCTGATTGCCTCTCACGGCCAACCATTGAGGCCATACACGTAGGGGCTGACTATGCTAGCATGGCAGCCAACTGAGCTGCTGACGCAGAGGTACATGCTTACTGAACAGCGGTAACAGGCCTACGGTTTCCTGACATTAAGTTGGGGGAAGCTGGAGTGTCTCTCTTGTGCTATGTTCAATCGATCGTCCTCGCCCCATAGTGCCCACAAACCGGAGCTGGACTGTTTCTGACTCCACGTATGGCTTCTCGCATCTGGGCCGGAAGGCCTCACGGAAGCTGGTTGCACTGAAGTTTGTGTGGCATGGCCTTAGAAAGGACATGCGTGATTGGACTGCAGTCTGCATGGAGCACCAGCGGGCACAAATTAACTATTGGCACCTCTTGAGGTCTCTGAGCAAGAGTTTGACCACGTCAATGTGGACTTTATTGGTCGTTTTACCAGTCTTATGGTTTCATGCACCTTCTTACCATGGTGGACTGTACCACCAGGTGACCAGAGGTCATTCCTCTAGCATCGACAATGGTCACAGATGTGGCACAGCCGTTCATCAGCACCTGGGTTGTTCGGTGTGGCATCCCGTCTGATATTTCCTCTGCCGCCGTCCCCAATTCATATCAGACCTCTGGGCTGTGATGGCCTGGAACCTCAAAATTAGGCTATGTCACACCATGGTGTATCCCCCACAGTCCAACGGCCTATGCGAGCAGTTTCGCAGCTCATTAAAGGCAGCTATGAGGGCTTCCCTGACGGTGAGTGTTGGCATGATCATCTCCTGGAGGTCCAGTTGCAGCTGATAACAGCTCCAAAAGAGGACCTGCAGTTGCCTGTGGCTGACCCGGTATATGGGCAGCCATTATGAGTGCCAGGTGTGTTGGGGAGGAAGCATTAAGAAGAAGGACGCCTCACGTCTTAATAAGCTGGTAAGGAAGGCGGGCTCTGTCGTGGGCAAAGTACTGGAGAGTTTAACATCGGTAGCTGAGCGAAGGGCGCTGAGTAGGCTACGGTCAATTATGGAAAACCCTGAACATCCTCTACATAGCACCATCCAGAGACAGAGAAGCAGTTTCAGCGACAGGTTACTGTCGATGCAATGCTCCTCAGACAGGATGAAGAGGTCAATACTCCCCAATGCCATTAGGCTTTACAATTCAACTGCCAGGACTTAAGAACTTTTTTTAAAGCTATTATTAATGCTTTTTGAGTTAGTGATTTAGATGCATATCATATTATTACTGAGTTAAGTATTGTATGTAATGAGTTTTTGCTACAACAAGTGTATGGGACATTGGAAAAAAATGTTGAATTTCCCCATGGGGATGAATAAAGTATCTATCTATCTATCTATCTATCTATCTACCACTACTGCCTGGCCAGCCTCTCAACAGCATACCACCCTCTTCAGTAAATTCAATTCCTACCTCCCATCAAGGCATACAGCACTCTTGGGTTCCTTTTGACCTACATTCTTCCTCGGTTGCTGCCATCTGCCATGATGCACACCAATAGGCCACCTTAAGATGGCCTGTTCCGCATTTTGGAATGGAGAAAGTAGACTTATCATAGATAAGGGGAGTAAACCTGAATGTGTTCCGATAGACCCCCTTAACCTGGCCCACCAAGACTTCGAGGACTTCTGCTACCATGCTCCTGCCATCATGACACGACCATGAGTGTGTCCACACACCTCTGGATGAGCCAGAGGCACCTGTTGTTCCTTTACTCATAGGACACAGGACCAAAGGCGGATGGCTTGTTTGAGTTCCAGACGGCCTCACAATGCCAATTTTAGTGAATTCTGGAGGGGGAGGGTGTCTATGTAGGCTAATGCAATTAGTGGAAACCTACAGAATTTACAACCACTGACATTGAGATGGGTTCACTTTACCTTCATGTTTTTAAGACACAAAATAAAACAATACTACAGGAAATTATTTTATTAAGTATTATATACCATGATCTGTCACTTAGCAGGATGCAGTATGGGGATAACCAATATATATAAATAAACCACTGTGGTGTTTTTTTGGTGCAAGTCCTTATATAAGCCTTAACTAAAGCAAAAATGAATGGCTTCTTTGCAGGAGGGAAGCAGGTAAGATTTCTGAAAAAAATACAGAGGGTTAGAGTGGGAGTGGGAAGCAGGCAAATGAAAGATTGTAATGGAATGCAGATTGTCCACAGAGTTGCCTGATGTGGGGGTGAGAGCGAGGTGGAGATTGGCTACAAAAGTATGCAGTTCTCACATTTTGAATGATATGTAGTTTGGTTTTTCCAGTAGTTTGTATTTTTAATTCAAATTTCTTTCATCACCAATATTTTTTGTTTCCTTTTGATTTATCTATTGAAGCTTTTTTTAAAGATTCTCTTTCGACAAATATCATACCTATGTTTCCTTTCTTTATTAATTTCTTTGTCATTAATGCTAAAATATTTCCAGTCTTCAGGCCTTTAAGTCTTTCTTGAAAAACCTCTTTCCTTGCTACAGGGCTATCTTAAATTTCTGTCAAATATTAGCCATTTTTTCTGCTGGAAATGGATGCCTTGAAGAATCTATTTTTTTTTTTACAAATCATGGATTATTTGTAAAGAATTATCCACTGCCTATTCACTGACAACTCTTTTAACATATTTTCCTAATCAACCTTAACCATTTCACCACTGGTGCCTTCAATGGAATCCTTGGCCATGGCCGTTCAAAGTAGTGATGGAGCATTCAGAATGACGTTGACGGTCAAGCCTCTTTGTTATGAACCTAGTGTATGCAGCAGAAGGAGCTCACAGTGCACGCACCCACCATCTCATCAGGTGTGTCTTCATACGAGGCAGGATCTAGTGGTCGCAGAATGGCCTCGTCAGGCACCTCAGAATATACAGAACTGGAGTAAAAGCAGATTGTCCTCGATCCCAAGAGACGGCCCGATAGTAATGAGCAATGAGGTTATCTGGAATCCATTTCTGTATTAATGGAGATGGCTGGGATCAGGCAAGGACCATGGACAGCAGAGTGACAATGGTCAGAAAGTGGATGTCTAAAATTCATTCCCATTCAGACACGTTGGTTCATTGCCTCCTCCACCGCCACGATGAGGCTACACTCAGGATGGAAGACGGATATTCTGTCTGGGTAGCCTCCAACCGGAAAGCATGAACACCAATTTCTCTAATTTATGGTTTGGGCCCATCCCCCTTCTCTCCTTTTCTATTTCCCATTCTTGTATGCCTCTTACCCCTTCTCTTCTCCTCACCTGCCCATCACCTTCCTCTGGTGTCCTTGTCCACTATCCTTTTCCTAACAGATTCCTTCTTCTTCAGCCCTTTACCTCTTCTACCCATCACCTCCCATTCAGTTCATTAACCCCTCCCCACCCACCAACCTCTCCCTCACCTTATTTCACCTTTCACCTTCTAGCTTGTAGTCCTCCCCTCCCTTGCCACCTCCACCACCACATTCTTATTCTGGTTCTCTCCCACTTCCTTCCCAGTCTTGATGAAGGGTCTCAGTCTGAAGAATTGATTCTTTGTTCCTGTTCATAGATGCAGCCTGACCTGCTGAGTTCCTCCTGCAATTTGTGAATGTTGTCCAGAACATCATTTCTCTGGGTGAATTTAGCCCAGCATTTAAAATTTTATGTTACTGCGTCCTTGTGCAGCATTTATGTGCTGGGATATTAATGTTCACTCAGAATGTGACTGTGTGATACATGCGATGGGCCAGGCTGAATTTCTGCATCCATTCAATCATTCTGTATATTTGTTTAATTTACTTGCTTATAGATCAGTTTTAGACCAAGGGAAGTTTCTGACAGAGAGCTGCACTTAATTAAAATGTACAATCCAGACATAAGAGAGCCACTTTGATCTGTTAATGAGCTCCCCCCCCCCCACCCATCTCTCCTCCACTGTCAGCCATTTTTCTTTATGATGTCAGAGTAATGCTGTCATTGCCAGGCTGCCAGTGGAATATTAAATATAAATCTAGCCAAGTACAAAAAGCAAAAATACTTGAATACTATCACTTTCCTGTTTGAGGGAGCTTGATGTGCTTCCTACACCACAGTGATTATATTACTGAAGACTCAATGTGACCAGCACATTGTGAAATTCTGAATTGTGTTATGTAAATAAAAAACTTAATGTTCTTAAATGTTCTATCAAACTTTTAAAAAATTTGTGTATTTGAGTTATTAATTATTCCAGAATGAAGACAATATTCATTTTACGAAGTAGAAATGAAGCCCTGTGTATTTCATAAATGATGTCATTTTATATATGCTTTCCATTTATCGCATCATGAAGATGAGTGGCTGTTCATTGAAAAATAGCACTGTAATCCATCTTCATGAATTTTTAATTAACTGTTTCCAGATATAGTGCATCTGTAATAATTGTCACAGACCTTGGATTTAGCAGTTAGCTTGATCAGTGATGGGAAAAGAAAATTCCTTGGTCAAATTTCACTTTGCTTCTGAAAGCAGGTGTGGTTGCTGCCTATATTTTGGTATGAATAGCAAAGTATTCAACCAGATTACTGTAATGCCTCTCCAGACGATATTGTCACACGTGTGTGTGTGTGTGTGTGTGTGTGTGTGTGTGTGTGTGTGTGTGTGTGTGTGTGTGTGTGTGTGTGTGTGTGTGTATGTGAGTGAGTGTGTGTGTGAGTGAGTGAGTGTGTGTGTGTGTGTGTGTGTGTGTGTGTGAGTGAGTGTGTGTGTGTGTGGCCACATTTGGCAAACATATGCAAGGCATAATCTAGTTTGATCATAATTTCCCTTCTGTAATTGAATTTTACCTATTCAGCCATTTGACTTTAATGTTTTTCCCAGTATTAGTCAGATTGAACCCATATTGCCTGACTTGTTACAATGTCTGAACTATTTCCATGTATTGCATTCTATACAGAAACTTTCAGCCCTCCCTCAAACTCAAATATTGCAAGTATTGATATTATTTCAGCCTGCAACAGTAAAGATTTTGTAAAGTATTAAAAACTAATATAATGCCAATATTTTGCAAATTGTGGACCATTTATGTTGTGGTTTCACTGTGCCTGAATCATGGAATAACAGAACTTTAATGTAAAGAAAGACCAGTTAGCCCATCGTGATGTTTTATTGTCAGCAAAGTTCATTTAGCCCATTCCCTGCATCTTCCCTTGTCTTCCTTTGAATCCTTTTCCTTCACTGTAATCACCAAATTCAGCCATGTAAGCCAAGGTTGAACCTGCTTCTGGATACTGTACTTGCTCAGTACCTGAAAAAAAAATTGCACTGATAACGTCCCAACCCACTTCCTTCAGGAATTCCAGTGGGATCTGGGAGCAGTGATCTCTTCCCTTCACTTCCGGATTTTACTTGTCAGTGCACTGTTCAACTCAATAAACTTACTTTACTTTATTAATTATTAGCTTTAATTCCAACTATCCGGTTACCAAGTCAATATGATAAGCACATGACCCATCTTGTTCATGTTAGTTCTGCATCCTTTAAGACAAAAAAATATAGGCAATTGCACTAGTCATCCTGATATAATGAATTGCAAATGAACAGCACATAAACACAGCAGCTTTGAAGTGAAATTGTATGTATCTACAAATGAAACCATCCTACTCATACCATTGCACTCAATATATATTGAAAGAAAAATAAACAGAAACTAATTTGTATTTGGAGATGTGATGTTGAAAATCTGCAATAAATCCAAATGGACAAATGTTAGTAAATGATCTAACTGATTAATGTAAGTTACGATCTAGGACCTCACAGTCAGTTTTATGTCAAATGTTGGTTACTGTGGAGAAGTGGAATTTTTTTTTTCGTTTTTATATAGTTCCCTTAAGTAACATTACCTTGTTAAAGCCATTATCCCAAAATATGACTTAATATACTTTTATTGATTTAATTGAATGAATCAATTAAGAGAGAGAGGGAGAGAAAAAACTAGGAAAATGGGGTGAAAGATCAGGCAAGCATTAACTTTAAAGATGGGAAAGCTATGTAAAGATCCTGGATCTGTAGTGAAAACTTGGCATGTTATATTCAATGATTTTATAGTATGTGGTTGTATATTAAGACTTAACAATATCAACTATTTATGACTTTTGGATGTGTCATCTACACATGACCTCACCCTTGCATTAACACTTCTTGTTTCCACCAATAGCAGCTGCTTGCTCTGACTTTTTCACTGCTTTGATGTTATTTTAAGTTTTGTTTACTGAATATTAAAAGCAGGAGTCTAGTGTTCAGGATATCACTCAGAAATTTGGCGGTTCCTGGGAAAAAAGTTGGATTAATGTGGCCTTGGCATTAATCCTGTAAATTAGAAATACAAGATTATCACACAGCATTTTCGAATTTAATTAAAGGAAGAATTTACCTCAGGTCACCAGCCAAACATTAAAGGTGAAAACTGAATTTTACTCACAATATTAATAAAGTGATCTTTATCACAATTTATTTTTTAAGCATTTCAGTAGTGGACACTATGTTTAACAATATAACCTAAAGAGTCACATGATTCATAAAGCTGTCCAGAGATTTATTGTTAATATTTTAAAGCCTTATGATTGCCCACAATTGGTGCAGTCTTAAGGTATGTTTTGTCATTTACAACATTAGCAGTAATTGCAGGGCATTTCAAATGATGAAGAAGGCCAAGTAGACGAAGCACTACTTCAGTTTAAATACAGAAAGCTTGCAGCAGCAAGTGAAGCCCTTGGGAGGGATGTGACAGGTTTCCTTGGCTGCGATTTCATTTTCTCCCCTTTCAGTATGTGCACAGTAACTTAGATTGACATCCGAGAAAGAAGACAAACTCTGCTTTAATGTCTGAAATGGAAGACAGCACCTCGTCAGTTCTCACCTTAGATTATTATTATTTTTTACTATTTAGAGATACAACACAGTAAGAGGCCGTCCCAGCCAAATAATCCCATGCCGCCCAATTACAGGCAATCCATAACCTGCTAATCCACTTGTCTTTGGAACGTGGGAGGAAACCAGAGCAGCTGGGGGAAAGTACAAACTCATTACAGACAGTGTTGGAATTGAATCAGGGTCATTGGCAATATAATAGTTTTGCACTAACCTCGGCACTACTGTGTCACCCTAATTATTTATTATAGATTATTTTGAAGGTGAGCAGGTTTGTTAGCCCAGTGCACTGAATTATAGAGTAGTCATCGTTCACCCAACATTAATAAAACTTGCTCTTACTTTAATGAAGGCTCTTGGACCAGAAGTATTAACTGTTTGTTTTTCAGAGATGCTGCCTCACCTGTTGGGTGTTTCCCTCAATTTCAGTTTCAGATTATTCATTTTTGTTTTATTTTCATTGACTGGTTATTCTTGTATAATAATGGAAAATTTATGTGGAACTACAGGATCCTGAATTCCCACTCACACCAGCTTCTTCTCCTCCACAATCAGATTTCTGAATCCTCAAACATTACTTCATTGTTCCTTTTTTTATGAATCATATATTTATTTTGTAATTTATAGTAATGTTGTGTCTTTGTACTGCACTGCTGCCAGAAAGCAACACATTTCATGTTATATAACGTCATAGAATTTGACAGGGTTGTTAAGAAGGTCTACGATGTGTTGGCCTTCATTAGTTAGGGTATTCTGTTAAAGAGCCATGAGGTAATGTTGTTGCTCTATAAAACTCTGGTTATACTACATTTAGAATATTGCGTTCAGTTCTGGTTTCCTCATTATAGGAAGGATGTGGAAGATTTAGAGAGGGTGAGGAGGAGATTTACCAGGATGCTGCTTGGATAAGAGAGGATGTATTCTGAAGATAGGTTGAGCAAGATAGAGCTTTCCTCTTTGGAGTGAGGGTGTACGCGCGTTGACTTGATAGAGGTGTACAAGATGATAGGAAGCATAGATTGAATTGACAGCCAAGAGATTTCTCTCGAGGGCAGAAATGGCTAATATAAGGGGGCAGTGATTGAAGGAAGGTATAAGGGGACATGATGGAGGTAGGTACTTAGCACAATCTTTTTTGTGTGTTTGGCACAAAGTGGGTGCATAGAACACGCTGCCAGAAATAATTTTAAAGTGATTGGAGGGAAGTATAGTGGGGGCACGACAGAGGTAAGTTTTCAACACAATCTTTTTTTGTGCTTGGAACAAGGTGGGTCCATAGAGCTAGGGATAGTGGTACAGCCAGATGCATTAGGGATATTTAAGAGATTCTTAAGCACATGGATGGAAAAAAATGGAAGGGCATTGAAGGATTGATCTTAGAGTAAGTTAAAAGCTCGTTGCAACATTGTAGCTGAGTGGCCTGTACTGTTCTGTACTGTTTTATGTACTGTAAGACTGATAATAAACCTGATTCTGATTCTAATTCAAACTATTTGTTGTGTTTCCTGCCATACAACTGTGCCTGGACTTCAGCAGCATTTCTTTAGTGCTAAACTGGTTTGGGAGTACCCTGAATTTGTGAATGACACTATATTCGTTTTATCAGTAATTATTTGTCTATTTCTCTTGTAATCACTCCTTTTTTCTTGAATTACCTGGAAAATATACTGTAAATGTTGGTTACAGCATGGAAAGTTTGTTGTAAATATCCAGAAAGGTGCTTTATTCAAATGGACAGGCAAAGGTGGTCTTGGTTTAAGTAGTAGGGGCTATGAGATTTACAGAGCTATTCTGAGTAGTTCCTCAAAAAACAAGCATAATAGGTAACCACTCCATACTGTACCCTGTCTTCTGCCATGTCAGAAGCTTTCCAAAAAAAACAGATTTTTATATTTTGATCTGGAGATAACTTGGGATTCTTTGATGATTAGTTTCAGCGGATTTGTTACAGATATTTGACAGTTTATGTGAATATCTTACACAGCAGTGCCAAAGCAAGCACACCACAATTCCATCTGTTATGACACATCTTAGCGGTAACTCTAACTGTTTGGATGGTTACACAGGCCAGTAGCCAATCAGCAGCCAGCCTCAACATCCCTGCTGATGTTTGCTCCTTTCAAAGACGATGAGGTGGGCTGTGAAAGGGTCACACTCAAATCATGAACACAAGAGTCTTGGCAAATTCTGGAAATCCAGGGTGGCACACATAAAACACCGGAGACGCTCAGCAGACCCTTCAGCTGGACTGGAAAGAAAGGGGGAAGAAGCCAGAATAAGAAGATGGGGGGGGGTGAGGGGAAGGATTTCAAGCTGGCAATTTGCAGGTGAATCCAGGTGAGGTGAAGGTTGGTGGGTGCAGGAGGGTGGATGAAGTGAGAAGCTGGAAGGTGATAGGTTGAAAAAGTAAAAGGGCTGAAGAAGGAATCTGATAGGAGGAGAGTGTACCATGGGAAAAAGGAAAGGAGGAGGGGCGCCAGAGGAAGGTGATAGGAAAGTGAGGCTGGTGATAGGTGGAAAATGTAAAGGGCTGAAGAAGAAGGAATCTGATTGGAGGAGAGTGCTCCCTGGGGAAAAGGAAAGGAGGAGGGGCACCAGAGGAAGGTGAGGGGGAAGTGAAGTGGTAAGAAGGGGGCCAGAATGGGGAATGGAAAAAGAGAGGGTGGGAAGATACTACTAGAAGTTGGAGAAATAGATGTTCATGCTGTCAGTTTGGAAGCTACCCAGAAAGAATATGAGGTGTTACTCCTACATCCTGAGAGTGTCCTCATCATGACAACAGAGAGGCCATAGACCAAAATCTCAAAATAGGAATGGTCAGTTGAATTAAAGCGGTTGGTCGCCAGGAAATCCTGCTTGTAAAAGGAACAGCACATTTCCTAATGACCATTGTATAGCATCACAGAAAGGTTAAGCTGATCATGAGATGAGGAAGGGCATTCTGGCTCATGGGGGTGAGCTTTTAAATGGAGCACATTATCAAGTTCCAACTGGAGCTGAAAAATTCCTTTTGTATCCTGGGAATGGGTCTCATGAACTTCCCCCCCTGCCTCCCTAAGAGTATATTGAACATATATGAGAAGGATTCTACGGTTTTATAACTTCCACTGCATAACCCTGGACAGTTGCCTTCAACAGCCCAGTGTTCCCATGGACCCAGTAGCCCTGAAACTGTTGTAATTCATACAGCATCCGCTTTTTTTTATTAGCACTTAGTCTTAGACTCATTTTTTGGCAGATCTTTGACCTATTCTTATTAAAGCTTTTAATTGGCCCAGTGTTTGCTACTTATCTGGAAGTCCAAATTAATAGATTACTTAAATGTATTTCCAGTTCAGAGTTATTTAGGGAGGGGAAAAAAAAATCACCTTTTATGTTTTTGTACATTTATAAGGAGCACAGCCTCCTCTAGTGCTGTAAAAATGAGTTCAAAGAAGTGGGACGGCAATTGTTGGAAGCTCTTGATGTAATAATGATTTTTAAAGCCAAGATTAGACTTTAACGAAATGGCATGATGTAATTTTTACTTGGTAATGCACATTGTTGGTCGTTGGCAGGTAGGGTTAATACCTGACTTTCAAGAGCACTTGTGAGTTATGTTCCAGCTGGACTTAGTCCTTAAACTGCTGGAGAACGGTGCGGAACGATCAGGTGCTGTTTTCTCCCGGTAGGGATTAGTCTTTTGTTCCAAATGCTCCTGTCACGTTTTGTCACCCTGTAAGCTTATCCTTCATTGTCTCTAAATTATGGAGGACAGCATGTGTATAAATGTCTCTCTCCAGCAGACTTCATCATGATCGTCATGACTCCAGTATTTCTACTATTTTTTAATGTTTCTTAATTGTACGTATGATTTTTTTTATGTTCTATCGCTGAGCAGCAGTGAACCATCTGATTGGCCTATCAGAGTTCTTTTTGGGAACTAGTTGACTTGATCAGCATTTCTGATCCGGCTATTGTTCACGATTGCACTTAATAACAATAAATAAATAAATGTTGGTGCAACATTATTGCAGCGCCAGTGACCCAGGTTCGTTTCCAACGTTGTCTGTAAAGAGTTTGTATGTTCTCCCCGGGACTGCGTGAGTTTCCTCAGGGTGCTCTGGTTTCCTCCCATTTTCCAAAGCTGTACAGGTTAGTATTTTAATTGGTCACATGGGTGTAAGTAGACGACAGACCAGTTGAGCCTTAAGGACTTACTACTGTGCATATCACTAAATAAAATAAATAAACTTTCTAAAATTTATCTTTTAGCATATTTTCATAAACTTTCCTGGTTTTGGGATGTTGCATTGTAATCAATATAATACATAGAGCCAGGAGACATAAGAGACAGCAAATGATGGAACTGAGAGCAAACCAAAGTTTTGTAAGAACTCAGCATGTCAAGCAGCATCTGTGGAAACAAATGAATGGTGAGTGTCTTCTCCATCATGTGCACTAGCCTCTGTAGTATCCAGGACATCTTCTAGGAGAGATGCCTCAAAAAGGCAGCATCCACCATTAAGGATCCCCATCACCCAGGTCATGCCTTATTTTCATCGCTACCATCAGGAAGGAGGTACAGAAGCCTAAAGGCACACACTCAATGATTCAGGAACAGCTTCTTCCCCTCTGCCATCTGATTTCTGAATGGACATTGAACCCATGAATAATACTTTACTACTTTTGAGATTCTATTTTTGCGCTACTTATTTGATTTAACTAATTAATATATATACACACATACTGAAATTCGCAGTTTTTTTTCTCCATTGTTATTGTACAGCTGCTGCAAAGTCAATAAATTTCACAACGTATGCCAGTGATATTAAACCTGATTCTGATTCTGACGTTTCAGGTACGAGATCCTGCATTAGGACTGAATGTGTAGAGGGAGGATAGGCAGTATATAAAAGAGGGAGAGGGGAATGAGACAGAGGGTGGTGCATGAGAAGCTGGTGAGAGAGGATGATGGCAGATGGAGCAACGGTGTAGGGGGGAGGAGGGAGTATCGAGACAGAGGCCAGTAGCTGAGAGGTGGAAGCTGATGAACTTCCTCTAAGCTGTTCTTTGCACATCACACTTGCGAAGTGGCCTTCTCCGTATCTACGAGACCACGTACAGACTAGGTGACTGTTTCGCAGAGCACCTGTCTGCACTGATGATCTTGAGCTGCTGGCTGCAATCCATACTGAGTCCCCCTTCCCATTCCCACACCAATCTGTCAAATGTTAACCTTCTCCGTTGCCACAGTAACACCAAATCCTATCAGGAAAAGCAACAGCTCATATTTCACCTGTGTAGACTTGGTATGAAAATATAATTTCCCAACTTCAAGTAGCAACAAACCCCTGGTATTCCTCCTCCATTCCCACATATCCACCAGGCTACTTCTTCACGTTGTTCTCCTTTCTCATTCATTCCTTTCTCAGGGAACTGGGGGTACATGTCCACAGATCCCTGAAAGTTGCCTCACAGGTAGATAGGGTAGTTAAGAAAGCTTATGGGGTGTTAGCTTTCATAAGTTGAGGGATAAGGGTTTAAGAGTCACGAGGTAATGATGCAGCTCTATAAAACTCTGGTCAGGCCACACTTGGAGTACTGTGTCCAGTTCCGGTCACCTCACTTTAGGAAGGATGTAGAAGCATTGGAAAGGGTACAGAGGAGATTTACCAGGATGCTGCCTGGTTTAGAGAGTATGCATTATGATCAGAGATTAAGGGAGCTAGGGCTTTACTCTCTGGAGAGAAGGAGGATGAGAGGAGACATGATAGAGGTATACAAGATATTAAGAGGAATAGATAGAGTGGACAGCAGAGCCTCTTCCCCAGGGCACCACTGCTCAATACAAGAGGACGTGGCTTTAAGGTAAGGGGTGGGAAGTTCAAGGGGGATATTAGAGGAAGGTTTTTTACTCAGAGAGTGGATGGTGCATTGAGTCTGTGGTGGAGGCAGATACACTAGTGAAATTTAAGAGACTACTAGATAGGTATATGGAGGAACTTAAGGTGGGGGGGATATATGGGAGGCAGGGTTTGAGGGTCGGCACAACATTGTGGGCCAAAGGGCCTGTACTATTCTATGTTCTATGTTCTATTACCAAGATCGGTTACCCTCCCCCACCTGGTTCCATTATATCTATCCACCTGGTTTTCCTGTCCCTTCCCAATTGATTCTATCTTACAGTCATCTCTCCCTTATCTGGTTCTACCAATTATCTACTTGCTGTCAACCCTCCCTCTCACACCTATGTATCGGCTCTCTTCCCTCTTGACTCTCAAGACCCAAATGGTGACCATCCCTTTGCTCCATAGATGCTGCTTGACCCACTAAGTTCTTTCAGCAGCTTATTTTTTAAGGCTGCTCCAAAGAACTGGCTGCTGAGATCACATAGTACCTTAGATGCAGTGGTCAAAGAAGCAGATAATGTTGAGCTTGCCAGAACTCAGTACTGGAGTTCCAAGACATTTTGAATGGAACAATGGACCATGTTGATGTAAACATGGACATTTGGTTATGTAAATGAGGAGCAGGAAAGTTGATAGCCCAAGCTCACTGCCACATTTCCAGTATGTCTATTGATGATGCCCAACTACAGAGACACCCGCACAACATAACATCGTAACGTGCTTCTAAATTGACATTGCCATGAATTCTAGGAACAGACTGTAGAACCATAGGTGGCCTTTCATTCCTCAAACCCTTTTCCTCCTCAACATTTCCTCCAATCAGCAATGTACATTAGAAAGCTCTGATCTCCAATGTCTCACAGATGGTTGGAGCTATGAAAGGTCTTCAAGCTATAGCTGACTTTCCTGTCTCTTTTGAGCACCAGGTCCCATCAGGTTAAAGGTGGATGCAGGATTGGTGTTTGGTTTGTGGGTGACAGCTCTGCAAATGGTTATTCATGGTTCATAAATTGCCCACTCTTCTAAACTTGGGAAAAAGAAGTATGATTTGTGTTTGTTATTTTGGCCTTTCCCTTCTTTAAACCTTGGGTACAAGACAGGCCTTAGATCTTGGTAAAGAAATCCAATCTGTCCTTTTACCAACCATTACACTCCCTGGTCTTGAAGAACTGGTGCTCCAACTTGTCTGGTAACATGAACATGAAAAGGTCGCCCCTGTCTGTCTTCAATAAAGAGACACTTGCTTTTGGAAGCTGAAAGGACATTAACATTAAAGAAAATTTTAATGCTCAAAGTGAAAATTTTCTTTGTTAACTAAAATCAGCCACTGAGATATTCCATTCTTTCAAACAAAGAATACAAACATGCAAGACATAGAACAGGTAAGCAACACTCCAAGATTTCTGCCAACAATGAACAAAGACATGCTAAAATTATGCGGAATTGAATTTTGACACTATCCATGCAGAATTCTGCAGTAATTTTCAGTTGATCCCCTGCCAGTGAACCACAGGCCGCTGGAAGTGGCTCATCCAAAACAATTCTTTTTCTGAACAGGTGTTTATCATGTCTATGGCTGTTCTGTTTACATAACCCTTGTTAAAGTTGGAAGAGAAAGAAAAATTACCTAGTCTATTGTAAACAGAGCAAGTTACATTAAACATTCAAATAAAAGGTCACGAGATGAGTCATAAAATAAATATTTGTTCTGCTATTAGAACAGAGCCAAGCTTGCCATCGTCACTTTTGTATTGCTTTGTATTGTGATGGACTTTAAATACCAGAATGCCTAGAGCAAGAGAAGCCAATGGTCAAGATGTTAAGTTATGTGTGATATGCTTTTGGTGAGTGGTTCTGGCGATGTGTGGGGTCTCGCGTGCAGGGTGAGTGTTGGCAATCAGTTTCAGTTCAAGAGTGGAATTGGCATTATGACCAGCTCTATCTACTTCCAATTGCCTACAATTTCCATTTGATTTTTTTTACTTTCCTGACAAACAATCATGAATAGGAGCCTTTTTTCATGGAAAGACAATCTTTTATTATGACAGAGCTGGAGCCAGGGATTCCTTTAAAGAAGAGGCCTTCTAAAATAGAGAACATACTGTACATGCAGAAGAAGAATGTCACAGCTTATAAGGTAAGATTTACTGACCTGGTGGTTCTTAGGATTTAACCCTTAATCCTGCTTCAGTCTTGAAGCATAAAGGCCAATGGTTTTAACAAAGCAAGATTGAAGATTCAACCTTCAAGATGGTTTATTATCATTCTTCAGTATATGAGTGCAAAGGAGAATGAAATGATTGTTATTCCAGATCCAATGGAGCATAAAAACAGTAAGCATAAAGACCATTATAAAAACAAAACAGAAACACAATAAATATAAATATAAAAACACTCATGAAACATAATGCACTAGTAACTGTTAAGACAGACAGTGGTGGTGGGTGAGTGGAGTTGGCTTGGGTGAAGTAATGTATCTACTTTTGAGTCTAGTGGTCCTGGTGTGGATGCTGCGTAACCTCGTCCCCGCTGGGAGTGGGACAAGCAGTATATAAGCAGGTAACAGTCCATAAGCATAAGCATTATGGATTAGAACAAATATTGGAAAAAATGACTCTGAACTAATAATTAATACATATATCTTTTTATTGATTACTTATCAATGATATGTCAGATAGTCAAACTTAATCTGACATAAGGCTGTAATGACTAAAATATACCATAGATAAAAATGCTTAGATGAAGTAAAACTAAATCAAGAAGGGATATTGTCCATAGCAATATATTTTTGAGTGCTGTTGTATAAACAACTTTACAGAGAATAATTTACTTTTTATTCAATTTAAATAAAAACAAGAGAAGAATGAAAATTAGACTACAGGTCACTAATGTTCAAAGTACAGTACATGAAATGGCTATGGGGATGCGTAGACCAAATGTTTAAATCAGCCAATGAATTTGAAGTGATGGCTAAGTTTTAAATATATGCTGTTCAAATAATATTGGATATTGATGGCGCAGTGACGCAAACAAAGTCATCGAAGAAAAACTGAAGCTAGTGGATATAGAAGTGTTTATTTAGCAAAAATGAGCAGAAGGCTTCATAGTTCACGACATTCTTGGAAGAAGTGACCTGGTCGGCCCAATGTTACATGATACTTTTATACGTTCAAGATCAAAGGTAGCAGCTGGACAATTCTATAATTATAATGTATCTACAATGCTTCCTTTGAATTACATATATTTTTCACAACCCTCCTTCTTCACACCCACACTCCAGACACCCAGAATGAATGTGAATCCCTACTGACTCTAGGCCACATTCATGCGTATGCAGGTATCTGAGGTCTCAGTGGAGTGTTTCTTTGTTTATCATTGGCCCCAACCTATAGCTCCAGGAAGACCATTGTTTTGAGCTGTGTTTTAAATTCATTCTGCAATCCACATTCAAATCTGAAGAATGGCTGCTGTTGAAATTAATATTTGCTATAGACCCTAACTCCAGAATACACCTTAACAGTTGGTTTACCATAAAAAAAATTGTGAAGAAAATAAGAAAAGTGTGAAGAATATTCTGTTTCAGTAATTAATGTAAATTCTTGTAGAGATGTGTTAGATTTGCATCGTATAGTCTACCCCAAATGTTAAGTGCAAGAGATTCTGCAGATGCTGGAAATCCAGAGCAGCACACACAAAATGCTGGAGTCTCTATGGAGGGGAATGAACAGTCAATGTTTTGGTTCTCTGCCATTCCCAAACATGACAATTACTGAGACAGTGCCACATTAATGCAAATGTTTTATTCAGTTAAATGCCTGCGTGCTCTGCTGACTGTAATAGGGTTGTGTTACCAATTGAAAAAGAACAGAATTTCCATCAGACCCTGTTCCAAATTCACCCTTCTGTCACTTATCATGTAAGTGAAGGAGAAAAACTAATTATGTTTTGTGGAACTGTGCTTTGTGTACTTGTTGGCTGCTTCATTTGTCTACAAATAAACAATGAGTATACTCCAAAAATATGCTGGTTGTGGTGAAGGGACACTCATTGTTTCTGGCGAGAATCTCAAGGCTGCCACTTCACCACATCATCAGTTACATCTCTTCAAAACTAAATAAGTCAGACTTGGCTGTACATTTTCCCCAATGTGGGGAATCCAGAACCAGATGGCATATTTTTAAGGTAAGAGGAGTGAGAGTTAATAGGAACAGAAGGGTCCCCCCAGAAGGTGGCTTGTATAGGGGATACACTGCCAGCAGAAGTGGTTGACGTATTGACAGAACTTAAAAGACAATTGGGCAGGTACATGGATAGGAAAGGTTTAGAGAGATATGGACTGAATTCAGGACTAGAGTAGGTGTACATCTTAGACAGCATGGATTAGTTGGGCTGAAGGGCCTGTTTCTATGCTATAATACTCTATGACTCTATATGCTAATAGATGTCACGGCAGTCCAGATGTCGATCATGATAGGGAACTCTTGTGTATTTAATATTTCAGTAATATTTGAGTGATCTTGTAAATATATTGTTTGATTAATCATTCTTGTTTATTTCAATAATTCATTATAAGTTATATGTATAAATACATAAATTGCATTTGTCACCATGCTATCACGTGATATGAGTGCCTCGCTTAAAGTAAACACAAAAGATAGACTTACATTTCAGACTTCTTTGACTTCCTTTGAAATAGTTTAATGTTTTGAAGTTAAAAAACAAAACAGGAACCTACCACTATTATTTAATCTGGATTGCATGTGACTGCAATCTCTACCTGGTAAGGCTTTTCAATATCACGTATAGGTTCACCATGCTAAAGTGTTAAATATATAAATATTGGTAACCAGTTAAACTCTCTTATCCAGCTTTGATTCTATAGTCTTCAACGGAGCTGCATGCAACGAGATGATTGATACCCATGTAAATGTTTAGATAACTTCTCTGTTTCAGCCAAGATGCCTGACTTGAGCCCATCCGATCTGCCTGGGTTTGGCCTTTCTTCCTCTCTTCTCCCTGCTACCATCAGGTGGGTGGTGCAGGAGTCTTGGGTCCACACCGCCATTTTTGGGAGCAGTTCCTAGGCGCTGAATTGCAGACTCTGCCGCTGCGGCCTGCAGCCATCGGGCTCCTGGACTGGCCTCACTCATCTCAGCGCTGAACTGGTTCTGTGGCTGTGGACTCACATTCATGTCCCGTGTATCATTTGCTTACTTTGTTGTTGTTTGCTTAGCTTGCACATTGGATATTTGTTGGTCTTTGTTTTGTAGGGTTTTTTGTTGATTCTATTGTGTTTCTTAGTTTTATGGCAGCCTGCAAGAAGATGAATCACAAGGTTATATACTGCATGGTATACATACTTTGATAATAAATTTACTTTGAACTTTAAACTTTGAGATATATGATGCCAGATGTAATTCATCCTCAGTATTTTTGTTTGGCAGAAAGAAAAAAAAATTCATAAAAAGACAAGCCCTCACCCAAGTTCTATGTCGGTGTTCTGTTTTACATTAATCTGCTGCTCGCACTTCAGCTTGGACACTTGGAGCCTGCAGACTGTGTGCAATATTGGCTGGACTAGGAAAATTAATTTACTACTCCCAGTCTTTAGTCTACCCTCTTAATGTCGGAGCTGATAAAGACTTAGACCATAAGACAGAGGAACAAAATTCATCCATTTTTCTCATCATTTCTGCTCCGTTATTCCATCATGGCTGATTTATTATCCCTTAGAATTACGTCACCACAGTAACTCAGTGCCAAAGATATATATTCAAGTTTAGGTTACATTTCTTCTGTCTTTTCAATCATTACCCACTTTTGCTCTTACCATAAAGGAGCCACACTGCCCGCTTTCTGGACACAAAGTTAAATCTGTGAAAATCTGTTTGCTTTTTCAGTAATCTATTCTACTGGATATTTTAAAATCTTAAATTTCATTTCAATCACTTTATGCAAAAGAAACTGACACCTGCTGCTTAGTTTTGGAAGCGGATATGGCAAAGATTGATTGCTGACTGAATGTAAACAGTAACAATCAAACCACGTGCACTTTTCTGTATATATTATAATCATCTTTCTTAGGTTATTGCTGATGGAATAAACTGAAATATAAATTCACTAAGTTTTACTGAGCAGAGTCTATTTGGCTCTTCGAATGCATAAGCTGTCCACTTTTTCTATTGCCTAAAAAAATCAAAGTTTTAAAATAGTCCTCGATCTAACAGTTTCTCAGCTCAGCTTTTAGAAGGTTTATTAGATTCTACAACCATCTTTTGTGACTAGTTGGACTTTCCTTGAAGGAACACAACTGCATTTGCAAGTGCACAAAAATGAGTGCACTAGATGGTCATTAAAATGAGGTGGTGGTGATTATTATATTAATGGGTCTCTGTTTTAAACATCAGTAGCAGCAGCAGCAGCACCAGGGGGGAGCTGCAAACTTTTGTACTGAGCATGTGTCAAAGCCTAGTTTGCTAGATACAATTGGTCTAGGTACATAATAGTCACTTCACACTGCGTTTTATAAGGTTACTTCTATACTTAAAGTTAGTTTGTTTTTTTCTTGTTTTTTATTGTGTTCTTTATGCTTATTATATATTTTTATGCTGGTCCAGATCTGGAATAACAATCATTCCATTCTCCTTTACACTCGTTTTCTGAAGAATGACAGTAAACAATCTTGAATCTATTTTCTACTACAATTGGTGTTTACAGTATGTGCCTACTACCATTCCAGGACAGTTTAAAGGTTATTCTGAAGTTTATTTTGTTCCATTGTGCATGGAATTTAAAGTATTCAGTCAAAAAAAATCTATGTTCCACATGAACTTAACTTCAACTACCATAACACTATATCCTTATAATCCTTTCACATTCGTGTACTTAACAATCTTCCCTTAAGTGTACCTATGCTCTGCACCTTAAACTCTCCACATGGAGTGTTTCACATTCTTATTACTTGCTGAAGAGAAGATTCCCTTAAATTCCTTATTATATTTCTTGGTAAGTATCTGATATTTATTGCGCTCTTTTGGCTCTTCACAAATAGAATATTATTTCTGTGCTCCCCAATGGAAATCTTTCAACATTTTAAAAATCCGTATCTGGTCTCCTTTTACTCTTCCCTTTATAGAAAATATTCCAGCCTGTTTCGTCATCTCATATAGTTTTACCATTTAATCCTAATATTATCCTTATATGTCTTGCTTTGCATTTCCTCAAATACTATAATAAGGAGTTCTGAACTTTTTGCAGTATTCTAAGCACAGTTTAACCAAGGTAAAGCTTAAACGTTGCTTCAGATTGAATGAATATTGTTGATCATAGTTGGACAACTAAATGTATTTGCATCTGGATGGAAGAGCATCATCTAAGTGCAATTGAATATGTTTTATCACTTTCCTTTAAACAATTGCTGCAAGCGAATCGAATAAGAAAGAAAAATACAAAGACAGTAGGTTTCCCACATTGACATGTCTTTGCTGCACTTAACCATCATGTAAACACAACATGGGAGCCTTTCCCAGTGAGACTCCACTACATCTGTAGTGAACATACAGTTGACATGATACAGATGTTGTTTGATCGTTACCCGCATGTCTGATTCTAGAGTCTAAAGGGCCCAGTTCTGTCCGCCAAAATAAAGTGTGTCCATATAAACACTTTGTAGTGTGCAGTAAAGATATATTAACTTTAAAGTCAACCTTGCATCCAAATGAACTGAAAGGCACTAGCTGAGAGTGGAAAGTGCATTGATTGAAAGTGCAGTTGCTTTGCAGCATGAAGTGTATGAATTCCAGGCCTTGTAATGTTTTAGTATCTTATTAATTTCAATGACCCTTACTTATATCTGCCAAGACCAGTTCCCTTTGCTAATTATATTCGTTGCTATCCCAGGGACTCTTCTCCAGAGTTCTCGCATTTCTCTTACAGCATAACTGTATCTCCTAAAGAAACATTCCTATCACCGCTTTCATAATTTAGGTGCATTATTTTCAGCTTTGCTAACCTTACAGATAATATCATTGTGTGGAAATAGTGTACATTCTATGTTGAGAAGATAGTTCATTCTGCCAGTTTACCATCCAAGCATTTAAGTTGAAAATTCGCCTCTAAAAGCAGGTTGCATGTGAGAATGAAAGAAGTCCAGGTCCTGACTTGTCAACTGTCCGCAGAGCAGCAGTTACCACATCAAACTGCATGCAAAATGGTGAGCAAAATTTATTGAAACCTTGACTCATATGTTATTCTGTCTGTCAAGTTGGATCTGGCAATTTATAACACCGGTCTGGCTAGAAGGGCCGAATGGCCTACTCCTGCACCTACTGTCTATTGTCTATTGATCACATTCCATGGCTCTTTCTCCATAGGCATGCAAATGGTTTTCATTCAACAGCTGATCTAATCCCTTTCTAAAAGCCAGCATTGAAAATGCCTCCATTACCCATTCATTCAATGAATTTCAGATCATAGCCACTCATTGTGTGAAAAATATTTCCTTCTGTCACCTTTGGTTGTTTTGCCAGTCACCTTCAATCTGTGTCCTTTCATTTTTGACCTTACTGCAAATGAGAACAACTTCTCTTTATTCAATCTCTCTGCATCATGATAATTTGTTCAGGATTGATGAACTGTTCATAATTTTGACATTTATATCAAATCTCTCTTCACTTTCCTCTATTTAACTCATTTATCCTTCTTTAACACCTTCAGACCTTCACATGAGTGAAGTTTTCAGAAATGAAAAACCTCATTGGTAAGCCAGTGTTTTCACGCTGCAACATAACAGGATGCATTTATGCTCCGTGTTTCAATGTAGCTCTGGTTCCCATATACTGTACTTACTTTACCATTTTCTCAACCTATCAGCTTAAGCGACTTGGGTGCATATACACCCTCCGAGGATTCTCACCTTGTTGTGATGGAGAGGCTTATGAGTTGCTGAGAACCCGGGAGTGATGCCGGCTAGCTTAACTCCTGGTAGGGTCAACTATGGTGGTAAAGTCCAGGGGGAAGACCCAGACAAACAACGATCCAAACAAGACTTCAACAGTGGAGCTGGCGGAAGATGATGACACATCAGAATGGCAATGAAGGCAGAGGAAGGCTGCAGCAGTGAAGGGTCCAAAAATTGGTTGCCATGCACTGGCCCCTGAACTCATCATCAAGGACTGTGTGGTGGCTCCCCTTGCATCAGCCTCCCCTTATCAAACAAAGTCATGCACAGGCATTCTCCATTAAGGGGATTATCCCATGCAAGAAACTCATACTCGATTCAAGTGATCACACTACTACTGTGTATGCTTGATTGCCACTCCCCCCCCCAACCTCCACTGTGTGCTGTTACCTTACAATTGTGTTCTATACATTATACTGTGTCTCTCTTTGTTCCTTCTCCCAAAATATATTATTTCTTGACGTTACATTTTCTCTGTCCACTTCACCAATTTACTGTCTTTTAATTGTCTATCCGTATTATCTTCAAAGTTTGCCAACTGCCTGCTTAATACCTGAGCAGTGAATGATGTCTCATCACATTTTCAATAATTTGGTTTCAATCCTGACCTAAGGAACAGTGAGCACTTTACACCCTCTCTCTATGATAGTGTTCTATCACCGGGTGTGAGTTGGCTGCCACTATTTAAAGACATGCTGGGAAGATAAAAAGGCTTTTGTTGGTGACCCTTAGGATAGATAAATTACAAAAGAGACAATAGGTCTCACGTAATTAAGAGGGGAATGGAACAGACTGGGATTGCTTTGCTTCGAGCTGGTGTGACACATGGCCTAAATACATCCTGTTTTACTTCTTTTACTTACAAAAACAGTAGAGAAACAATCCTTCGCAGCCCAACAAGCCCATCCCACCCTATTACAAATCTGTAGCCAATTTAACCTACCAGCCTGTACATTTTTGGAATGTGAGAGATAACCAGGGCACCCAGTGGAAACAGCATGATAAAGGGGAGAACATACAAACTCCTTACAGACAGCAGTGGAATTTAACCCAGGTCGCTGATGCTGTAATAGCACTATGCTAACTACTTCACTACCATGCTATTGATATTCCTGGCAAGCTCTGTGGAAGGAAAAGCACAACTAATGTGTTCTTTCCTCCTATAGATACTGCCTGGCCTGCTGCATTCCACCAGCATTTTGTGTGTGTTGCTTGAATTTCCAGCATCTGCAGATTTCCTCGTGTTTACATAACACAATTAATGTCTCAGGTCAAAAACCTATTCTTAGACTTCTGTAATGTCTTTGACATGAAACATAATCTCTATTTCCCTTTCCATAGATGCTGCCTGACCTGCTAAGCATTTCTAGTCTCTTCTGATTTTATTTCCATTCATACTCCCTTTTGTAGCTCCAGCTGGAAGGATCTACCCTTGACTTTTCCATTATTAAACCTTTAAATGGTAATTCTATGTGCAGGAAAGATGTAAATCAGGTTGAAAGAGTACAGTGAAAATTTACAAGGATGTTGCCGGGACTGGGGGATGTGAGTTATAAGGAAAGATTGAATAGGTTCGGTTTGGATTTTATCCCTTGGAACGTAGAAGATTGAGAGGAAATTTGATAGAGGTATATAGAATTATGAGTGGTATAAATAGAGTAAATACAAGCACTGAGGTTGGATGGGACTACAACCAGAGGTCATGGGTTAAGGGTGAAAAGTGTAAAGTTAGAGGGGAACATGAGGGGAAACATCTTCATTCAGAGAGTCGTGAGAGCAGTGCATGCAAACTCAATTTCAATATTTAAGAGAAGTTTGGACAAGTGCATGGATGGTAAGGGTATGGAGGTCCATGGTCTAGGAGCTGTTCGATGGGAATGGGCATTTTAAATAGTTTGGCAGTCTGGATGGGCTGAAGGGCCTGGTTCTGTGCTGTATTTTTCTATGACTCTTTGACTCTATGCTGTCCTTCACCTCTTCAGCCGTGAGGTTTTTTATGAACATTGGAATTCTTGACCCACTGGGCCGTACTTTGACTCTAACGTCCTTTCATAAACATCTGCCACTCCTTCACCATGTTTTATCCGCCAGCAGATTTGTCTATTTACTCTACATCACATGGAAGTCAACCTCAAAGAAATGTAATATGTTGATGGTTTTCTGATCCTTCCTGCCCCCCCACCCTAACCCTGAACCGAAGATTGATCATTGTATCATAGCTTTTCGATGAATACACACACAGTCCTAACTACTCACTAAATCTGAGCCATCACTCAACACTAAATTCAAACAAAAACTGTTCTTTCATTGACAGAGTAGGATATAAAAAAGCTTCCAGGGGATATAGACAAACTAAATGGGAAAATATGGAAGAAGGAATATAATGTGGAAAAATGTGAAGTCATAGACACAAGAGGTACTGCAGATGCTGGAAATCTACAGCAATGCACTCAATGTGCTGGAGGAGCTCAGCAGGTCAGGCAGCATCTATGGATGGGGGTAAACAGTCAATGTTTTGGGGCAAGACAAGTCCTGATGAAGGGTCTCTGTCCAAATCGTCAACTGTTTATTCCCATCTATAGGTGCTACCTGATACATTCTTCCAGCACAAAAAGTGAATTCATCCACAAAAAGTGAGTAGATGTAACAGAAAAGCAACCTTATGTTAAAGGGCAAGATTTAAAAATTAAACACCTTATATTCCGTTTGGGTAGCCTCCAAACTGATGGCGTGAACATCGATTTCTCAAACTTCCAGTAATGCCTCCAACCCTCCCCCTTCACTATTTCCCATCCCCTTGTTCCTCTCTCATGTTATCTCCTTGCCAGCCCATCACCTTTGATGCTCCTCCCCCACTCCCCCCCTTCCTTCTTCCACGGCCTTCTGTCTCTTTCACCAATCAACTTCCTAGCTCTTTGCTTCATCCCTCCCCCTCCAAGTTTCACCTATCGTCTAGTGTTTCTCTCTCCCCTCCCCCCACTTTTCAAATCTACTCCTTAGTTTTTTTTCTCCAGTCCTGCTGAAGGAATTCAGCTTGAAATGTCAGCTATACCTTTTTTTTCCATAGATGCTGCCTGGCCTGCAGAGTTCCTCCAGCATTTTGTGTGTGTTGCTTTTGCTAAAGGGTGAGACCTTGGCTAATGATGTTCAGAGACTTGTGTGTGGTTGTCCACAGGTCATGAACACTGTGGTGCAGCAGATGATTGGCTTAGCAAATGGAATGTCTGCCTTTATAATCAGATTGATTGGAGTTTTTAGGATGCAATAGTACACTGTCTTGGTGATAGTGCATCTGAAGCACTGTGTACAGTTCTAGTCTCCTTACGTACAAAAGGAACTCCTTGCCTTAGAAGAAATGCTGCAAAGATTCTGTGCACTGCTCCCGGGACTGCATATTTGACAATTTGAGGAAAGATTGGTCAGAGTGAGACCGCATTCTTTTGGGTTTAGAAAAATGAGGAGAGAAGGAATTGTTGAACACACTGCTAATGAAACTGTGTTTGCCTCTTCATTGAATTTGTTTTCCCCTTCGTATAAATCCAATCAGTTCCTTAAGGTTGTCATAGCTGGGGGTGGGGTAGGGTGAGGATAAGCTCTCACTAAATGCTCCCAATGGCGTGTGTCTCAAATAGCCTCTGACAACCAATCTAACTCTCAGTCTTCACTTGTGGCTTAGCTCAGCAGAACTGTTTCTACTGATGGGAGAAGGGGCAAAGGCGAGTTGCTTTGGGCAGGTGGGGCTAATCAGCTATGGTTGGCAGCTCATCCAGGAAAAGTAAAACTCTGATCTCAAACCTCCACTGACTTATGCCAATACCCACTCATGGGGAAGGCTTCAGGAATAAACTCTGAGGAAAAATCCAGAGCTGGAGTCCTTAAGTTGTGTTCAATGCTGACTGATAACTCTTGCGATGTCACTGGTGCCGGACTGTATCAGTCTCTGCCGTTCCTTTGGATGCATCAACTGCCTGGAGAGGAGGAGCTTGCTACCCGGGCAGCAGCTTGCCCTCCATCCTGGCTTGTGTATTGACTAAACAGCTAGATCACAATATCCATGGTTGACCGCAACCAACGGAGTTCAGGCGTAAACCTAATCTCCTTGCTGCATGTACGGAGGTGGACATTACAATAACAACAACAAATATTTACCCCAGAACCAACTTCAATGATCATAGTCCCACAACTTGTTTAGGATCTTGTGGTTTACCTTAAATTAGTCTTTGATAGGAAACTGGAATTCTTGAAGTATAAACAAACATCACAAACCCATAAATAAACTTGAGCAATATTGCCTCAACCTTGTTGCAGGAAGTGAGAGACCAAATTTCTTGCAGAAGGGCATTATCATCCAGATGGACTTTAAATCCAATCCAATAGTTTTGTGACAATCATTACTGATACTAGCTATTTAATACCAAACTCATCCTTGCATTTAAATTCACCAGAGTTATGAGGGGATTTGGTTATTCATCCTGGGATTAATGATCCAATACTCATCCAACAATTTCACTGCCCTGCTATCTGCAATGCATTTGCCATTCTTGTCCTGCCTTTATAAGAGTGACTATACTTCGCAGGGGATAAAAACAGAAATTGCTGCAAACACTGAGCTGATCAGGCTGCATCTGAGAGAAGAGAAATAGAGTAAACTGTTTATGCTTTCTCTTCCATGACTGCATTCTAACCTACTAAGTATTTGGGACATTTTCTGTTCCTATATTAGATTTCCAGTATCTGGAGTGATTTCCTTTCGTTTCCATATGCTCTAAACAAATTTCACGACGTATGTCAGTGATATTAAACCTGATTCAGATTCCAATTGTTGTAAAAAGCTTCTGGGTATTCTAAAACCATGAAAGGTGATCTAAAAATACAAGCATCTATTCAAAACTTCAGTCTGCGTCTCTTCTCTCATAGCCATTTCTCTCTCTCTCTCTCTCTCTCTCTCTCACACACGCACACACACACACACACACACACACACACACACACACACACACACACACACACACACACACACACACACACACACATCATTTGTCTCTATTTAAAAGTAAGTCTCAAATCAATTAATCAACTTTTTTCAAAACCTCTTTGGAAGGAAAATCTCAAGAAACAAAATTAAAATAGGCTAACATTTCTGTTATGCTCTTAACAATCTCATGGCATCACAAGTGTTCTACTATTAAAGAAGAGCTTTAGAAATATGCCATTTGGGCTCTTTGCTCCACCCAGACTTTGTGCACCATCGAATATCCATTTACTTTATTACCAAATTCCCAATGATTTCTCTAAAATTTTGCAGCTTGTCGACATACTACCGGTAATTTACAGCAGGGAGAAAACTGGAGCTTTAAAGTACGCTTTCAAAGTTTTGAAATATGTAGTTATAAAATTGTAACTACTTTCCCAGCTTCTTGCTCTTAACAACAAATTTCATGACGTATGCCAGTGATATTAAACCTGATTCTGGTATTTCAGGTGCTCCCGATTCTGTGCATTCCGAACCAACCTGCAGCATGGATGACTTTATGTGCAGGTGCTGCTGAGAGAAATACTTGTTCCATCAACTCCCATACTTGTCTCAAAGGGAAAAAAAATGAACTCCAGACCATGCTTCTCAGAGAAGCACCAATTTTCAAGGGAAACCGTTGTTGATCATATTTTGAACACAAAAACTGCTTATTAAAGGTAAATTTAATCTTTTATTTTCCACAACACTTCTCAAATGGGAAGGATTCAATGTGACCACCAAAATTATTTGAGACGGAAAGAGTGTGAACTTTTATCGTTGGATAGACTGTATTACTAATGCTTGAGCAAAACACACAAAGTGCTGGAGGAACTCAGCAGGCGAGACAGCATCTATGGAGAGGAATAAACAGTAGATGTTTCAGGCTGTAACTGCTCATCAGGATTAGAGGAACTAAGAAAAGGGAACAGCTTCTTGACCCAAAATGTCAACTATTTATTCCTCTCCATAGATGCTGCCAGCCTTGCTGAGTTCCTCCAGCATTTTGTCTACTGGGTTTCCAGCACCTGCAGAATCTCTTGTTTTACTGATGACTGATTGATTTGAGGTAAATCCTCTGTTATTAATCACTAAAATTCAACCATATACATTTTAATTGTGCTTGAACTGTCCACTTCCCTACATATGTAATTCTTATTGTCATAGTTTTAGGAATACATAATTTGAGAATTCAGCTCCATATGTGACAGCAAAGTTTTACACAGGAAGTATAATGGGAATGGGACGATATCTTCAGGATAAAAAAAAGTATATAAAAATGTTTCAGAGTACTTATTTGTTAGTAATTTGCTTACATTTGGATAGGAATCAGTTAAGTAAGCCTGGCTTTCAGTATTTTTGTGAAAGGTTTATGAGGAGACTTAATGGCATTTTTCCTTGACAACAAATGCTCTGTCTAGAGTTTATGGCCTAGTAGTTGCCATGGCAATTCATAAGCTTAGTGCTGCTTGCCTTTTGCCATTGTAACTTAGATGCTGATGAAAGAGCAATGACCATTTTGGGAGAAGTAATTTCTAGTTTGGAATATGAAAATCGGAGATAGTGATTCAATGTTTAATATTTGGAAGTTCACAAGAAGAAAGTGCAGCTCTGGTGGTTTTGTCCACCAAAGGAACAAATGCCCACACAGTAGGATTTTGCACAAAGTGCTCCTGGGCTACAGGATCAGCTTTAAATGGATATGGAGAGAAATGGGGCAAGTACTCCAAGGGTGATGGGGACACAATTGAATCAGGGTCAAAAGGCAAAAAGGATTGACAATTTCTTCGCCTAGCCTTGGAGATTGTAATGAAAATTTTCACATTTGCATGTATAGGCATAATTAAATGTGATCAACTTGCTATTTCTCCTTTGGCCAGTCTGTGGCTTTCTTAATTCTGAAGGATGCTCATGTTCTTTTTGAAACTCCATTCCGCAAATAAACAAAATTTCTCAAAGTTCAGTAATTGGAGATCTTCACATACAGACTTAGTAATGCTTAATTCCTTGCTATTAGTAAAGTCATGTTACTTACCTTTTATTCCATGTTTTTAGTGAAGGCATATTATTAGTAAGTACTAACATACTCATTAACTCACTAGTATTCCATTATGTAATTTAAATACAATTTTAAAATTTATATTGTTGAGGATATACTAACCAGTACTAATTGAAGAAAGAATTTTAGATCATCGGTTTGAAAGATAATGTAGATAACCACTTCCTAACATAATAAATCAGTCAAGGAACATAAGTCCCACCTGAGCTGTAGGAACACTTTTTGAATTCTAGTTCAGTTGCAAGATTTTAAATTCCTCAGAGATTTGAATCACCATTGGCATTGTCTTTGAGTTCACCTTCCAAGTTGAAATTAATTTCTCCTTTTGCTTTGAAAAAGTGGTTAGGCAAATGATAACTTCAGTAATACAATTCCAGAAGTTTTCTCTGACATTTCGTAATGGAATGCACCCATTCTAGGACACGGAGGGCAAATGAAACCACTTCATTATTACCGTATCATGGTGTACGGTAGGTGACAAACCGAATGTACGTTAGTACAAACTTCTCCAGGAGTTCCATAAGACCATATGACATAGGAGCAGAATTAGGCCATTTGGCCCATTGAGTTACCATATTCCTGATGTCAACCTCAACAGTAATGGCAAATCTAAAACATGGATGAGATTGAGATCATTTTTCCATCAGTCTAATGTTTTATAGAAGGAAAGGGCCTATGGTAAAAGAAAATCAAAAGAAATGGTGGGTACTGGAAGTATGAAATAAGAAAATTCAGGAAATGCAGGATCAAAGAACCTTCATCAGGGTATAGAGTCAGTGCTTGCAGCAGCAGATCTTGTGGGCTATCATCTTCGGTGACTACTCAGTTAATTGACAATGATCTAAAGCTAAAGGGTCACCCTCTGAGCTAAACTACCAGCCATGATTGAATGCTTTGTGCAATGTATTTACTTCTGGCAAATGTTAGGATCTAGCATAAAATATTTTTTTCTTCATAAGTGGCAATGAGGCTTGCTAAAAGCCTCTGAGAGGACAAGACGATTCCACATCACTTCGGTGAATGACTTACTGCTAAAATGCATCAGAATTTTGTTGTCTTACTTATATTGACAACCAGTAAATGTGGACGTTATAATTCTATTTCTGGCAAAATTCACGGGGTTTCCACTTAATCTTGGTTCATCCATAGTATTTTGATGCCATTAACAAATTACAGGAACTGCGTTGCTTTGCAAAAGTATTCTGTAATTTGGATCAGAGATAAGGGAATGAAAGGAAATAGCCAAAAGTAACTCCCATTATATAGCCTTTTATATTCATGGTTGAATTCTGCAGCAGTGAGAAAAACTCTGATGATTAGCTTGTTTGCATCAATAAACCAGAGGAGTAATTCAAGTGGTTATCTACAATTACTAGTGTATAATTAAGTTTTGTTCTCATTTCACATAGATACTTGGCATGAAAGGGTAATTCAGTAGTTTAGCCCAGGACATCAGTTAAACAATTTTCACTGTGAATATGGAAAAAAACAGCCAGTAAAAATCTACTACAAATTGCTGAGGTTTGTCTGAGGTTCAGACCTACCTGAAATTGTCAGCAATATTTCACATTGGTAATTTAGCTGCAGTGTCAATGTGGCAATGGTCCAATTTTCACAGCTGAATCATTTGCCACATGTTTTAACCAAACGTGCATTCCTTAAGGATTAACTGCAGGAATTCTCCAGGGACTGTATTCATTAAACTTTCAAGGTTTTCAAAAAAATATAAATGTCATTTAAGATTTTAAAGTGTTCCTGGGTTTGGAATATTCTTATGAACAAGCATTGTGTTGGTTATATTGTTTTATTTGGCCAGCTGATAATTTTGCTAAAAAATTCATATTTTTGTAGAGCAGATCCAAAGTAGTGATTATGGGAGGGTTTCTGACACATTTACTGTGTGCAGAGTCCAGTGCAGGCGCAGTGCATTTTATGATTGATTTATGTTCTTCAATGAAAGCATAGAATTATCCTTCTGCCAGGAGCCAACACACAGTATCTGGATCTTGCCACTGACAGAGAATTATATCTCTGCTCCGAATGTGCAATAAATTTTTCAAGTGTCCAGTTGTACCGTATTTTCTGATCCCTTCCTTAAGGTATAAAATTATTCATTTGAGGAGGGAGGATCATTTTCTCGGTTACAAGTTAGTTAGTTGTTCCATGGTTGCTTATAACCTTGCAACTTTTACCCTTGCTCTACATTGGTGAATTGGCCGTTTCAGGAAATCTTCCCATGATAATTCTCTGATGACCTGTTCACCAAGTTGCCATGAGGAAGACAGTACAGGTCCATCACCACCTGGACTACATGTTATCTCCAAAGCTCCTTTCCTGGAGCTCTCCAGCTTCTCAACAAAACTCACTCTGGTACAATACCCTAACTGTCTCTGACCAACATCTGTTAAATGGTCTTTCCTGCTCTCCTTGTTCTGTTGATAATTACACTATTTAGTGTTCATATTTTCACATTTATTTAAGTTTGATTATTGATTATTGCACGTGACCATTCTGCTAATTGTTAATTACTCAAGGCTATTTGCACTATTGTCTTGTTAATGATTGGTTGCTATTGCATTGACCATTATGGTATTGTCCTGTGTTTTCTGTTTGGCACCAATCAATTTGGGTATATTTCATCAGCTGGCAATAAAATGATTCTGATTCTGATTCTTGGCATCAGTAAACCAGAGGAATAATTAATTTGGTTGTCTGAAATTACCAATGTATAATAAGTTTTAATACAGGTCTTTTTCATGTTGCACAGTCTTCTTATACCCTGTTTACTTTTCTATATGTTGTGTTACTCAGCACATGAAGGAATATGCAGGAGAGAAAACAAAGCATGCACTTGTAAAGATAATGCCATCCATTCCAGGTCAAATTGGACACAGTGTTCAGATCTGTTGATAGAAATCATTCCTCAGCTAAATATTGTGGTGGTTGTGCATTAACTTCTTCTTTTGTAATCTGTCTTCACTAAGGTCAATGCAACAAAATTTCAAAATCAGAGCAGAAGGTAGAGATAATTCATGCACGTACAAACAGCCAAGTCCCGGCATTAAACTTTGCCGTTTCATCCTCTCATTCCAACTTTCATTCTTTCATTCCTGAGGTTCTTCTTTCCTCTTGCTTTCTCTTTCCTCCATTTCTCACACTATTCTCTGGCAATAAGGAGAATAATCTAAAATTATTTATGCTAAATTTAAATGATGTTTCTACTTGTTACAAAAAAATCTGCTAGATCTCCTATTATTTCGATATCACTGCACATTTTTACAGCACCACCGATTCTTCATCAAAAAGTGTTGTTTCTTTACCTACTGTGGGGCATGTATGTGTCCAGGACAAAGAAGATAATTACAAATACATCCAGAAACTCCCCTTTCTGAAGCTCCCATTTGGAAAACACTTTAGGGCTATTAAATTACACACCCTCCCACCTGCTCTATATATTAGTCACTCCACTGATTTTTAAACACTTCAAACTATTTTTATCCTGCTAATTACATTGTAAGTGCATGTTGGTATTTATGTACTTATGCACATTTTATTCCATAGCCATACTTTAACCTCTAATTTAATTGTATATAATTCTCTACCCTGCATAATTGTTGATTTAATGTTGCATGTTACACCAACACAACACAGCAAATACCTAATAGGTAAATTATTATGGTGAATAAGATTGATCCATGATCCTTGATCTCTTTACCTCATAATTCCATAGCCTTTCTTGCTCTCTGCTCCATCAACACCCAACCTTGCATTATTTCACCACTCAGCTCCACTGGTGGGTCTTAACTTGCAGGTCTCTGAACAGATGACCAGTACAGATACAAGCACATCGCTGCTATTGTCTTGTAATCAGAATAACAGCAGATCTAGCTACTACAGGTTATCCGGTACTAATGCACACAGATTTTCAGCATTACTCTTTACTTTATCTATGCTAGAAATGGAGGAGGGCTGCCAAAATCAACAATCAAAATTTATTTTACTTTACCTACACTGAGGTAAGCCTTCAAGCCAATCTTTACTTAATACACAAGTTATTTGAAACTTTAACATGCAAAGTGATACCCAGGATGTTGGAGAAGAGCATTTCGATGGTGAGTGTTCTGGGGGGGTTCTGAAAATCATAAGGATAATACTGTACTTGCAAACAATTAAAGCTCTCTTCATGTGTCATGTTCCCTTATTTGCTGCATTTTGTCACGCGTTGGCACTTGAAGGTGCATTCAATAAACGTAGCAGTAAAGTTTCATAAGAAAGACAAGGTCTAGACCATATGGAAAGAAAACATACAAAATGATGAACAACTTGCAATGCACATATTGTGAGGAAGATCAGTTGATCTTTCAGGCGTACCCCTGCACAAGAACTAACAGCGATGAGAGCAACTCTGCAGGACTATTCAAAGCACAGGTGGAAGAACAGGAAAATAGAACAGAGCTGAGGAGGAATTTCTTTAGCTAGAGAATTGTGAATCTGTGGAACTCATTGGGATGGTTGGCTGTGGAGGCCAAGTCACTGGGTACATTTAGAGTGGAGGTTGATTAGTAAGGGCATCGAAAGTGGCAGGGAGAAGGCAGGAGAATGGGTTGAGAATGATAATAAATGAGTCGTGATGGAATGGAAGAGCACACTTGATGGACTGAATGGCCTAATTTCGCTCTTGTGTCTTATGGTCTGATGGTCTAAAATAGGCCAAGGATACAAAATTGCTGCTTTTATAAGGAATAGATTAACAACTCATGTAGAAGAAATGTAGGAATCCAACAGGCAATGATTTGATTGGCTGAAATGATGCAATAAAATTCTAAAAGTCATTGATATAAAATGTTAATCCAGCATTAATACGAAAAAATATTGCTGATGTATAATACGACTTGTTCATTTAACTTCATTAAATGAAGCATGAACAAATGTAACAAAAGCAACACACACTAAATGACGGAGGAGCTCAGCAGGCAGTCTATGGAAAAAAGTGAACAGTTGACGTTTCGGGAAGAGACTTTTCATCAGAATGAATGATGAAGAGTCTCGGCCAAAACGTCAACTGTTTACTCTTTTCCATAGATGCTGCCTGGCCTGCTGAGTTCCTCCACCATTTTGTGCATGTTGCTTGAATTTCCAGCATCTGCAGATTTTCTCTCGTTTGTGATTGGAAATATAACAAAAACACATTTTGTGGAATCTCACTTAACTCAATCAAAATCTATGGTTGGATAAAAACTTGAGAATAAAAATACAGCAATTTTAAAGTGCATTCTAAGTCATTCAACCCTGGCAAGTTGTGTTTCATTTCAACATTTCCTGTCATATTTTGTTGACTATTTCTCTTTCTTAAGAGATGCAAAAATATTTTTTGAAAAGCAAAGGAAAACTAAATAGTTTGATCCTTTGAAATAGGAATATTGAAACAGAAATATATTTTGGGTTAAAGTCATAAACCCAACAACTGGCTTCCTCAAATTGGGTTGGAACAATAGTAATCTTATCTGCCTGTTTCCCTTCATCTGATAGAGAGAGGGAATATGTCTGGGGTTGCTCGAGTTATTCTAGGAATTCTGCTCTGTACTCTGTCTGATAGGAGATATGTAATAGTTCAAGGCGGCTGACTTTCATTAGACCCAGAGAGTGTCCAAGGAAAAAAAACGTTAGTCCCAAAAAGAAATTGTTTAGCTTCTTTAGTTATTGTTTCACATACAGGTGAGGATATCTTGGATTACTGGGGCCCTAGTGGGCAATGTGGAGATTTATAAACTTCATTCAATTGAATGGAATTGTCAACCTTGATATTAAGACAAGATCATGAGTGATTGAGCCCACACTTGAGTACGCGACTCACACCACCCCCCCCCCCCCACCCAGCTGTTCGCACAGTCACACTTCCCTTTTGTCCAGCTGTGAACCTTACGTTCTCAACATCAGGATCGGAGCCCTAGCAAGTGTCAGCCACAAGTGGTAACCAGGCTTCAACAACACAAGCTGAAATAGTCCTCTTGGTATTCCTGATGACCATCTGAGAGCTTATGCAGTTAAAACTCTTTTCAGTGTTCCTTAAAAAATATGATAATGATTTATATAATTAAAAAATTAGAAGTATAAATTAAAAGTGATTAATAGAATTAAACGTCTGGAATAAGTGCACGTATCTGTCTCACCTTTGCTTGAAATAAACCAGGCTCATTAGCTACCTCTGGCTAATAGCCAGATAACTCCGTACTGCAGGGGTAATGGTGAGAAGGCCACCATCAATAAGCAACACATGTCTAGGGTCGGTATGACTCGGGTTCAACCGAACAGGAAAGTTTGAAGGTTCCAATGAGTAACGGATATTGTGGTAAATGCTGTGTAATTACTGCCCGTTGCTGAGTTTCGCCAGAAAATAACAGACCTTGCACCAGCATAAAATTAAAGTGGAAGTATATTTATAGATACTTAAACTTTAACAAACAGCTAATAGAAAAAGTAAAAGGGCCCATTAAAGTTAAAACAGCCTAAATTTGCACATAAACATTGGAGCTCGTTTCTGAAGTTGTTGGGAGTATCACTTTAATTACTTACAGTGCTGAGACCACATTGCCAGCCACAGTTTGAAACTTCCCTCAAGGAACGTTTCAAACAAACTGGCTAAGTCAGAAGTATTGGCACTTCCTCCTTGAACCATTCATCTGCACAAAGCACTTCTTGCAATAGGGTCTCCCCTCCGGGCGAATTCTCTGAGCATCTTCTCTGCACCTCTTTCTCTTCAAACACCTGGCAACAAAAGACCCCAAACCCAGACCACAGTCCCTGAGAAATCTGATCCTGCCGAGCTGCATCCCACTGGACAGAACGTTACAGAACATTACCAAGACAAACCCAATTAGCTGACACAACATTCCTAAGCTGAGGAAACAACTCCTTATCTTAGCAGACACCAAAACATTAGTCTGTAAAGCACAAATTATAGAACACACTGCATATTTCAGAAAAGATGCTGAAATACAATACCTAACAGCATAGTAGTAGAAACACAATAAGACATGTTCTTAAACAGGGCGTTACATTCATTAAAACATTAATATTAATTAAAATAAAGTCACACTAATTGTTCACCAAAAAGGCTGGCAATCCTATTCACAGGCAGTAGGAGCTGACAGAAAGCTGAGTGTCCAGGTGCAAAGTGCTCCCAGCCCCTACGCTTTTGAATCTCAGGAATTGCTCCTAACTTAGTGCTGAGCCCAGGGATGGAGAAGGACTTCAGATGCACCTCCATCAGATTTCCAACATGTTTTGCCCCATTTTGATTGGACATGGAAGTATGCAGCTTGGAAACAGGCCCTTCTGCTCAACTTATCCATGACAACCAAAATACCAATCTTATCTAAACCCATTTACGGCAAACCCATTAGTTTGCATTTGCCTCCAATTGTTTCTTATCCGTGTGCCTGTCATAAGTTTTATATATTGTAATTGTACCTGCCTCTATTACGTCACCTGGCAGCACATTCCCTTTACCCACCACCCACAAAAGCTTGCTTCTCAGATCCACTTTCAAATTTTCCCCTCTCACCGTAAACTGATGCGGTTTAGCCTCTACTCTGACAGAAAGCCTGTGTGACTATTTGTCTTCTTTATGCTCCTTACAGTTTCAGAAACCTCTGTAAATCCATCCATCAACCTTCTTCACTCCAGGGAAGGTAGTCCCAGCATATTAAAAATCAAGATTCTCAGTTCAACCAAAAAAAAACCTTAAGGGTTACCTAGCCTGACATGTTAACAAAAAGAGAATATGCTTTAGTACGGTTCAAAAATCTATCTCAGTTTTCAATATTTTTATGATATAGCCCTTGTGTCTCTTTGGGGTAGAGAATTCCAAGGACTCATGACCACCTGAGATGGGAGAATCCTCCTCTTATCCATCTTAAATAGGGAAACCATTTTCATTTTCATTTTTAGAATCTTTTTATTAATACATAATCTTCAACAACTATAGAATAATACAAAACTTCAATAAATTAATATGTATACAATTAATAGAGCTGAAGAAAAAAATCATCGTAATATATAAAAATGAAAATATATATATATATAGCAAAAAAGGGAATAAAAAGAACCCCATCTAACTAAGAAAAAAACCCACATTAACTACAAAAAAACCCATTAGGAATCAACCCCCGGAAGCAATACGTTTAACCTTCATCTAGATATATAGAAAAAGGTCATCAACTGCCAATTCACATTTTTTTTAAAAAGATAATAAAATTGGAAGGAAACCATATAGAATAATTCAAATTAAATGGTAATATTTGGCAAAAGAACCCCATCTTCTCTCAAAATCAAATCGAGGTTCAAAAGTTCTACTAATTTTTTCAAAGCTGAGACATAACATTACTTGAGAAAACCATTCAATTAATGTAGGGGAAGAGATATCTTTCCATTTTAATAAAATAGCCCTTCTTGCCAACAATGTAACAAATGCAATTACATGTTGATCAGAAGATGAAATACCCTGCAACCATTATTCTACAAATACACCTCTTAGTTTTAGATTTCCCAGCAAGGGAATCATTCTCACACATCTACCCTGTCAAGCTGTCTCAATATCTTGCATACTTTTCCTACAGTTTATACCAAGCCTGCTCAGTCTTCATGCGATAAACCTGCATCCCAAAATCTTCTCTGAACTGCCACAAGTATTTCTCTTTTTACAGACGGCTCCAGATGTGATTTCAATGAAGTCTTGCACCATTGTGGTAATATTCCCCCAGCAACACCTACAAAATGCTGGAGGAACTCAGCAGGCCTGGCAGCATCTAGGAAAAAAGTACAGTCGACGTTTTGGGCGGAATATTCCCCCAGCTTTGTGTTTACATCTGCCTTCTGTGTCTGCAATCACAAAGGTATGTCAACACCTTTACTTACCTAGAAGCCAAGAGAGATTTAACATATCATCAAGTACTCTAGCAAACTTCTACAGATGAAGTTTTGAAAATATCCTTACTGGTGGCATCACGGTCTAAAAAACACCAATGCAAGAGGCTGCACAGAGTAGAGAACACAACCCTCCCCACTATTGACCGCATCTACAAGAGGCACAGCTGCAAAAGGTGACGGCCATCATCAAGGATCCCCTACCAATCAATTCATGGCCTCTTTGCTCGACTACTGTCAGGAAGGAGTACAGAAGCTTGATGACCCACGTCACCAGGTTCAGGGACAGCTGCTTTCCTACAACTATCAGATTCTTCAACCAACCTGCACGAACCTAACTACTTCACCTCTGGAACAGAGATCACCTCTTGCACTACTATGACCTTGTCTCTGATATTTTTGCATTAAGGTCTTGCCATGCAAAGTCGTTTTCTCTCTGCCTTGTATAATTTACATTTTGTGTTAAGTCTGAAGCTACATGCCTGTGATGTAATTTTTTCATTGTAGACGTACTTAACCTAACCTTTGTACATTCAGATTCATTTATTTATCACATGCACATTGAAACTTACAGTAAACTCAACTCGACTTGACTGATGACATCTGAACAGATTTCCTATGTTTGATAAATAGGACATTTTAATCCCTCAGTACAACAACAGCCCATCTCCATTCAATAATATTCTGCTCTTTTATTCTTGTTTCCAATATGGCCAATTTCACATTTCACTACATTATAATTCATCTCCCAATGTACATTTGATCTACCTGTTATATCATATTCTGGACTTCAGGTGTATTGCAAAATATTAACTTCAGCAACTCATTTCAGCCACCAATCTTTAGACCTGAACATAGATGGCAGATTACATCTAAAATTCAGCTCTGGACAATTAAGTTCCTAGAGCTGTTAACTGAAAAAAACAGACAATGCAATTGACATTCATTTTGGTTGTCTGGAGTATGGAGGTGTGAACATAATAAATAATTCAAAAGAAGCATTGTCGATGCATTGTAGATTATAGAATTGTCCTTTGATCTTTAGCATATAAAATGTCATGTGATGTTGGATCGAACAGGCATCTTCCTCCGAAAGGGTCTTAATATGTCTGCAGTGTCTCATTTTGTTGAATAAAAGCCTACTTCATATCTACTGGCTACTATAGGTCTATCTGATGAATTTGTTCAGACAACAACACTACCTATATGCCATTGCATACTCTTTGTGTCCTCCTCACAACATGCTTTTTCATGTTGTTAGTAAATGCAAATTTAAGTTAGGATTCTAAGATTTTTCTCCAAATGATCTTCAAATTTTTTAATGAATTCTGTATTTGAAGTGGAATTATAAGATATTATAAATATAAATCAGATAGTATTTTGCTATCAGCGATGGAATTCAGCAGAATTGAACCCATTTAACCCAAACCTTGTTTCACCATTAGCTCATCCTGTGATTATTTTTCTTCAACTCTAATATATTTGGAAGGTAGAGGTTTTCTTTAAACTACAAGCAATGCCACTTTATTTGACTTACCATAGGCACCAAGATGTCTAAAAATTAAACAGAGGTTTGTACAAATACACCAAATGCTATCCCACTAAATAAAACACTTCCTTTGGTTTGCAAAAGATGTGACTCCAAATCGTAAAATCCTGCGCCAGCCAGTCTTTTTGAATTCATGGTTTTTCCTACTGCTGGAGTCAGGAGATGTGTGTTTAAGGAATGTGGAAAAGAATCACTTCCTGACCACTGTTCCTTCCTCCAGCAGACAAACCTACTAGGATGATGCACAATGGATAGATGGTTCTCTCACCATCAGCTGTATTTTGCTGTGGTTGCGTGGTTGGGGGGTTTCCTTGCTAACTCTTGTTGCTTTCAGTAGCAGCCTGAATGGTGGGCCTCTAGTGGAGAAGGAGACGGGGTGCAGAATTAAATGGGGAATGCGTTGCCACAAGGCTGGTAAATAGTTCATCTACTCTAAAACAAACTCGCACAAGGGGAAATGTAAGAAAACACATCAGAAACTTTGAAGCTGGTTCTCTAATTATAATTATCATAAGTAGGAGAATGCACAGTTTGCTCATGCTTCACTGGGGCAACTTTGGTGATAGCTTAGAGGAACTGACATTCAAATCTAATGTTAGTAACTCAGTGCGTCTGGGGAAATGTGTTTTTTTTTAATTTAGAGGAATATGAAAATAGAAAACCATACCATGTATATAATTAAACAAAAATTAATACCACAAAAAGGTAGCAGTCCCTTGTTTTAAAATATATATCATATGATAGTTTTATTATCTGTGTTTAATGCGGTTAAAAATTGGATATTGCACTCTCTAATTTCACCATTAATTAAACTTAAAAACCTCATGTGGTGTTGCTCATAATAAGTTAATGAACATGTAATCTTAAAAGCACAAAATTATGAGGGGTATAGATAGGGTAAGTGCAAGCACATTTTTTTCCACCGAGGTTGGGTGGGACTACAACCAAAAGTTATGGATTAAGGGTAAAAAGATGAAAGGTTTAAGGGGAACATGAGGGGGAGCTTTTTCACTCAGAGTGTCATGAGAGTGTGGAATAAGCTGCCAGCACAAGTGTTCGCATGCAAGCTTGAAGTTTGGATAGGTACATGGATAGAATGGGTATGGAGGTCTATGGTCCTGGTGCAGGTTGATGGGAGTAAACAATCTGAATGTTATTGGCATGAACTAGATGGGCCAAAGGGCCTGTTGCTGTGCTGTACTTCTCTGTGACTGTATGACACCATTATATTTGCTGTTATGTCAACCTCTGTAAGGCCTGAAGACCAAATTGGTGCAGTAGGGCATATTTCCACCAATTTAATTCTTCTTTGATATATCTTAGAAAACATAGAAAACCTACAGCATGATACAGGCCCTTCAGCCCACAATGCTGTGCCGAACATGTCCTTACCTTAGAAATTACCTTTCTTGTCTTCCTTCTAAAATCTTGAGATGATCCAACGACTTTCTTGAGGTGATCGAACATCCTTTTGCTCCACATATAGGAGACAAGCAAAGAGATTGCTGCTGTTACAGCAGAGATTTTTAAACCCTAGCTGGATGCACGTGAGACACACTGTGGTGGCATCCGTCGGTCTCGAGAGACCATGGATCTGCGCCTGGAGTTTCCAGGGCGCAGGCCTGGGCAGGGTTGTATGGGAGACCGACAGTTGCCCAAGCTGCAGGCCCTTCCCCTCTCCATGCCACCGATGCTGTCCAAGGGAAGGGCACTAGGACCCAAGCAGCTTGGCACCGGTGACGTCGCAGAGCAATGTGTTGTTAAGTGCCTTGCTCAAGGACACAAACACGCTGCCTCAGCTGAGGCTCGAACCAGTGACCTTCAGGTTACTAATCTGATGCCTTGCCCACTAGGCCATGCGCCAACACATGTGAGACACAAGATGACTGCCAATGGGTTACCAGATGAAAGCAAACATAGCGCCCCTTTTTGCATTTCCCCCTCCCCCCTCTACTTTCAAATCTCTTACTATCTTTCCTTTCGGTTAGTCCTGACGAAGGGTCTCGGCCCAAAACGTTGACATTGCTTCTCCCTATAGATGCTGCCTAGCCTGCTGTGCTCTACCAGCATTTTGTGTGTATTGCTGTTTGAATTTCCAGCATCTGCAGATTTCCTCGTGTTTCCCCTTTTTAAGAACTGTTTAGATCAGTGATCCCAACCTGGGGTCCACAGACCCCTTGCATAATTGTCTTGGTCCAAGGCATAAAAAATGGTTGGGAACCCCTGGTTTAGATGAACACTTGAACTGCCTGGGCATAGAAGTCTATGGGCCAAATGTTGGAGATGGGATCCTTGCAGATAGGTGCCACTGGACGAGATAGACAAATATGGCTGAATGGCCAATTCCCATGCTGTATGATTCTGTGACTCCATGGTTTCCACTTTTACTGAACCTAACCTTCAACCAATTTGATTTACTCCACATGATAGTAAATTAAAGGTCTTTAAAGATTGGTTAGCTTTATTTGTCACATATACATCAGAAACATCAAGACATACAGTGAAATGTGTCACTTGGGTCAAGATCAACACAGACTGAATATGTGCTAAGGGCAGCCCACAAGTGTTGCCACGCTTCTGGTGCCAACATAGCATGCCCACAGCTGACTAATCCTAACCCCAAAATTCCCAAATTGGAATTTGGGAAGAGCCTGGAACATCCAGAGGAAACCCAAGCAGTCACGGGGAAATCCTTCATCATAGTTGAGTCTAAATCCTGGAACATCTTTCCTGTTTGTACTGTAGAAGTAACTTCCATAGAATGGATCCATGGTTTAAAGAAGGAAAATCACTACTACATTTTCAGGACCATAGGGAATGGACAATAAATCCTGGCTTTGCCAGCAATGCTCACATCCCACAAAGTGAATGGATTAAAATAAGGTTTGAGCATTCTCTGAAGAACTAAGCTTTATAACTAGTCCAATCCCTTGGAAAATTCTATGCTCAGAATGTCAGAGATCAAAGTGTCCTCTGTTCTGCATTAGTTTATAGATAAACGATACTAATGAAAAATGGAGATCAAATGGAAAGCATCCAGCTAGGCATAATAGAATGTCAGAATAAATTATAGGTGACATGAAATCTGTGTTCCTTAAATTAGGCTTTCAGTTCACCTATGCAATAAATAGTATTTCAAAATCAGCTTTGAAATTTGGGGGCATGCTCTAAAATCTATATCTAATTTCTGGTTTCTCTGAGAAATTAAAATAGAATAAATTTATCAACAAGTTCTGGGAACATTTTGTGTCTTTTTTTTTGCTATTTTTAACTCCATGTATGATTTTCTTTACACTTTCCAATCAATGGAATTATTCCTGATCCAACTACTGCCCCTTCATGCAAGTAGCATTAAACTTGGCATCATTATCCACTTCACAACTAGAGAGTTGATCCACCTACGGCAGGTCTTAGGCTATTGACAGAAAGGTGGCAGCACTGTTGGCATGGCTACTGATCTGCATTTAGCAATGCTTATGATCTGCCTCTGTGTGTATAATAGAAATGGAATTCAACTGTTCAGCACACATTGGCTTTGCTTAATAAATAGAAGGTCACACATATTTAAGGTAACAGATCAAGCTAGTGGTCTTCTTCCAGACAATGGTTATTCAAGAATACACCTATGTATGTCCACCATTATCTAGATACAATCCTGTGTAAAAGCAAAAACTGCAACAATAGTTGCAAAATTTCAACTTAATTGGATGTTGTCTCTTTGAGAGTGATGATGTTACAGCAAAGTAAGCTACCTATTTATGTACTTCAGATGTGGGTTGACGGTTCATTCTAAGTAACAGTACGATGTTAGCACAATTGCTTTACAATGCCAGCGATCACAGTTCATGGTTCATTTCCCAACACTATCTGTAAGGAGTTTGTAGGTTCTCCCCATGACCGTTTAGGTTTCTTCAGGTGTTTTGGTTCCCTCTTACATTTCAAAAGATGTCCGGTTAGAATCAGTGAGCTACAGGCCTGCCACGTTGCTGCTGGAGCCCTAGTGACGCCTGCGGACTCTGCTGCCAGCCCAATCCTCGGACCTTGTTGGCCATTGACGTAAAGTGACACAATTCACTGTATGTTTCAATGTTTCGATATACATGCGACAAATGAACCTAATCTTTATTCTATACTCAGTCTGAGTAAGCGAATAATATAAAAGCTCATCTCTAGTTATCCTGGTTTGAGCACACTCCAGGGAAAGGTAATTAGCTATTTCAACCATCCTCTTCCTGCTGTCTACGAATTGTATGTTCTTCCTGTCACCTCGCCAATCTCACGATTCAATACGCTGGTGTAGTCATCAGTATGTACAACTTGACAAAATGAATAGTAACTTAAGACATAAATTTGAGAAAGCTAGTGACCACAGAAACTTACTAGTTTTGGATAACAGGAGCATGGTGTGTCCCTTTGTAGTTATTTATTTATTTAGAAATACAGCATGGTAACAGGCCTTTCTGGCCCAAGAAGCCCATGCTACCCAATTATATCCATATGATCAATTAACCTACTAACCTGTACATCTTTAGAATATGGGAGGAAACCAGAAGATCCGGAAGAAACCCAGACAGCCCAGGGGAGAATATACAAACTCCTTACAAACAGTGGCGGGAATTGAACCCAGATCATTGGTGCTGTTACACTAACCACCTCACTTTTAAAATACTTTTAATGCTGCTTTGCCATTGAATCTCTGAATTTTACTTAACTAATGAAATAAAAGGCAACATGGTGGACCATTGATTTCAACTGCAGCTATAATTTGTTTTCCACTTGATGTGAGGTGACTTTGGCTTTGTATCCTCATGTAAGTAGGAGCTTCAACGTGAGATCAGGTGCTGTTGTAACTTCCGAACGCACCAGAAACAGGTGATTTGCAAGCTCCCTGGCATGGCTCGCTCATACAGTTTTACATCAGAACTATGTGCATCTTATGAACCACGGAAAGTCAATCGATCTTCCTCTCTTTTTATTTTGCAGAGATTAAAAGGAAGAGTGTTAACACACTTATGCATCCTGATTGTTACCCGGCTCTCAGCCCAGCCACTAGAGGAAACACTATATGACAGATGGGGTGAGGTTTTCAGGCCAATAGCTTCATCTCCTCATCTATGAGTGAGGCTCACATGTTTACAGCATGAACACAAGCCATTCCATCTGTCAGATCCTTACTGCTTCTATATAACGGCTTTCCAGTAGTCCCACTCCCCAGCTCTCTGTGCATATTTTTACTGTTCCCAGGATGTGGGGGGTTTTTCCCAGGACATCAGTGATGATCTCCTTCTTCAAAGAACAGGGTTTCCCTTCACCATTGATGCTGCCTTCATACACATCTCCTCCATTTCTCAACTAACACTGCAATGAATTAAAAGCTGCACTTTATAAGCTAATGTGCTCTCGTTATTCTCCGTGCCATGGAAGCTTGACATTCTATCCTTCCACTGGGCTTAGCAAATGTAATGTTCTTCAAATTTCTGATTCCACTCAATTCACTCTGTGATTCAGTATAGCTGTGGTCCTTCGTGCCAAGAAAGACAAATTTAAAGCAGATGTAGGGGGACGTGAATTGAAAACATTTTCACTGTTCAGGTACCATTTATTTTGGAACGATGAACTCCAAGCATGGAATACTACAATAAAGCTAGAAAAATGCAGCCAGTATCTCCACGTTCATTCATTAAACAAAAATTACTACTTGCAGAACTTGTGGGAGAAGAAGTGGATTTGTTGTGCATTTCTCAATACTGAATACTAGAATCTGGAAACAATGTTGAAATGATAAGTGTTTCAAAATTTCTACAAAAAAAATTGGATGGTGATTTTAAACCTGTGTTGGGACAACATGAAACATCTGTTGAGTGAGTAATTTTCTGATCAGCTCAAGTTCAAGAATAAAATGGATGTGATAAGTAACACAGACACATTTTACAAAAGTAGGAGTGTTCCAAAGCTGCCATCTATCATACCATGGAGTAAATGGATGCCACAGGAGTGATGAACTATCCATATTAATCTTTCTTGCCACCTTAGCCTGGCTTCATTCAGGCCTACAGAGTGATTTTAGAACCCGATATTAATCAAAATTTTGAGAAACAAGTATTTTCATTGAAAACAAGGCCACCAGAGATTTATTCCATTATGTGACTAAAATGAACAATTTCCAGACTTAAAAAAATTTCTTTTGGATCATGTTTTGTACTCCACGTCCATTTCGTGGTGTCATTCAAAGAGTGAGCAGACCACAGTCCTGCTAGGAATTTTGACATCTCACTTAGTCTTCTCATTCACATTTCATCATTTCCAACTTTCCTCAGAAGCATTTGTTAGCTTGGAGTTGTGGAGACAGTAACTTAGTAAGCTTAAAAGGAAAAGTGAACAACAGCTGCCAAAATACCATTAACATAGATTCTGCTCATGGTGGTATATTTCAAATAAAATAGAATTCTTTCCCCAACTCCACCTCCAACTCAACCAATGGATCAACTTGTCCATAAGCCAAGTAAATTTAAGAGACCCTTCTTCAGTGTCACATCTATATTTACTTTAATATAATCAAAATAATATAATTTTTGTTTCTGCTTCTTATCAAGCAGTCATTGTTGAAAGTATTACTTGTGTCCTTGCTTGGTAAGGTCACAGTGCCAGTTACTAATGTTATCTGTTTCAGTTGAATCGCCTGCAATTATTCACTGTGTGCAGATTTGCCTAGTCCTAGAAAGATTATCCTTAGTCCTGATGAAGGGTCTCAGCCCGAAACGTTGACAGTGCTTCTCCCTATAGATGCTGCCTGGCCTGCTGTGTTCCACCAGCATTTTGTGTGTGTTGCTTGAATTTCCTCATGGTTGGAGTGGGCCCGTGTTAGAGTGGGAGGCTTTGGCTCAACAGGCTTGGTAAGTAAGTTTCTAGTAAGTACTTTTCTCTCTTTCTTTGTCTATTAGTACATAACTATTGCACTGAAAATGGGTCCAGAGTTCATGAATGTTCTTTGCGTGAGATGTGGGAACTCTGGATGACCTCCAGCCTGCCCGATAACCGTACCTGCATGAAGTATATCAAGATGCAGCTTCTTAAAGAGCGTGCTAAGGAACAGGAACTGTAGCTCGATGACTTTCGGCTCACACATGAGAATGAGGAGTGATAGATACGAGCTATAGAGGTTCAGTAGTCACCCCTAAGTTGCATGAGACAACTACTCAGGTAATTGTCAGGGGAGAGAAATGGAATAGGTAGGTAGTGCAGAATACCCCTGTGGCCATTCCCTTCAATAATACTGCTTTGGATGCTATTGGAGGGCTGACCTACTGCGGGAAGCCTTGGTGTCCAGGACTCTGGCACTGAGTCTGGCTCTATGTCTCAGAAGGAAAGGTAGGAGAAGTTGAGTGGAGCAGTGATTGGGGATTCCATTGTTAGAGGAGCAGACAGGAAGTTCAGCGGATGAGAAAAAAATACTTCGATGGTTTGCTGCCTCCCAGGTGCCAGGGTCAGGGATGTCTCAGATCAGGTCCACAGTATTCTAAGGGGAGAGGGGGAGCAACCGGAAAATGTGGTACAGATTAGCACCAATGATACAGGTACAAAAAGGGAGGAGGTCCTGAAGAGAGAACATAAGCAGTTAGGCAAAAAGCTGATTTGGTCTTTTTTTTTGCACATTTGATGGTCTTGTTTTGTGGGTTTTTCCTTTGAACGGGTTCTACTGCATTTCGTTGTTTTGACGCTGCCTGCAAAAAGGCGAATCATAAGGTTGCATATTCAATAAATGCTTGGATAATAAATGCACTTTGAACTTTGAAAAGCAGGACTTCCAGGGTAGTAATCTCTGGACTGCTGCCTGTGGCATGTGCAACTGAGGGTAAAAACGGGATGATCTGGCAGATGAAAGCACGGCTTGGAAATTGGTGCAGGGGTCTGGGTTTCAGATTTCTGGATCATGGGGATCTTTTCTGAGCAAGGTATGACCTGGACGAAAAGGACAGGTTACACCTGCACCCAAAGGGGCAGGTTTTCTCAAGCTGTTGGGTAGAGTTTAAACGATTTTGGCAGGGGCTGTGAACCAGTGTGATAGGGCTGAAGAAGAGGCGTTTGGTATACAAGTAAATGCAGTGTGTTGTGAGACTGTGAGGAAGAACAGGCAGATGTAGGGGAAAATTGCAGTCAGTGGGAAGAGTTGAAGTGTAACATGGGGGAACAAAATCAAAAAAGGTGATGAATACAGGACTAAAGGCATATGTAACACGCATACAGAATAAGACAGATGATCTTGTAGCACAGTTAGAGAATGGCTGGCACAATATTGTGGGCAACACAATGTTGTGGCTGAAAGAAGATCATTGTTGGGAGGTTAACATCCAAGGATACATATTGTATTGAAAGGCGGGTAGGCAGAGGATGTTCAGAGGACCGGTTAGTAAAAAATAAAATCAATCCTTAGAAAGAGGTGTCATAGGATCAAAAGATCCATAATGCTGATGGGTAGAGTTAGGAAGCAGCATGGGAGTTATATACTCTGATCAGTGCTATATACAGGCCTCCAAAGAGTAACCAGGGTGTGGGATACAAATTATAACAGGAGTTAGAAAAGGCATGTAAAAAGGGCAATATTACAATTGTCATGGGGGATGTCAATATGCATGTAGATTTGGAAAATTAGGTTGGGACTGGATCCCAACAGAGGAAATTTGAAGAAAGCCTACAAGATGGATTTTTAGAGCAAACACGAGGAAATCTGTAGATGCTGGAAATTCAAACAACAACACACACAAAATGCTGGTGGAACACAGCAGGCCAGGCAGCATCTATAGGAGAAGTACTGTTGACGTTTTGGGCCGAGATCCTTCATCTGTAGAAGGGTCTCGGCCCGAAACGTCGACAGTACTTCTATAGATGCTGCCTGGCCTGCTGTGTTCCACCAGCATTTTGTGCGTGTTGTTGTTTGGAGTTTTAGAGCATCTGGTGGTTGAACCCACTAAGGGAAAGGAAATTCTGGATTGCGTATTGTGTAATGAACCAGATTTGATTAGGAAGCTTAAGGTAAAGGAATCCTTGAGAGGCAGTGAGAATAATACATTAAAATTCACCTGACAGTGTGAGACGGAAAAGAGAGAGTCAGATCTATCAGTATTACAGTGGAATAATGGGAATTACAAAAGCAGGGATGATGGCAGGACAGCAATGGCTGGAGTTTCTGGGACCAATTTGGAAAGTGCTAGATAGACACATCCCAGAGAAGAATAAGTATTCTTAAGGGAGGATGATGTACGCTTGGATGACAAGGGAAGTCAAATTCAATATAAAAGAAAAAGAGAAGGCATATAATATTGTAAAAATAGTGGGAAGTTTGTGGATTGGGAACTTCTGAAGAGATAGTGATGAGCAAACTAAAGGATCTGATGGTAGATAAGTCCCCTGGTCCTGATGGGATGCATCCCCGGCTGCTGAGGGAATTGGCGGATGTTATAGTAGATGCGTTGGTAATCATTTACCAAAGTTTTCTAGACTCTGGGCAAGTCCCAGTGGAGTGGAAGACAGCAAATGTCACGCCACTTTTTAAAAAAGGATGTTGGCAAAAGACGGGCAACTATAGGCCAGTTAGCTTAACATCTGTAGTCGGGAAAATGCTTGAAGCTGTCATTAAGGAAGAAATAGCGAAGTGTTTAGAAACGAGTGGTTCCATTAGACAGATGCAGCATGGATTCAGAAAGGGCAGGTCCCGTTTGACAAACTTACTGGAGCTCTTTGAGGACATAATGAGTGCAGTGGATAGAGGGGAACAGGTGGATGTTGTATTCTTGGATTTCCAGAAGGTGCCGCACAAGAGACATATAAATAAGATGCGGATGCATGGAGTCTGAGGAAGTGTATTGGCAGGGATAGTGGATTAGTTAACCAATCGAAGTCAGAGAGTTGGTATATATGGGTGTTTCTCCAGTTGGCAGTCAGTGGTGAGTGGGGTGCTGCAGGGGTCGGTGCTGGGCCTGCAGCTGTTTACCATTTACATTGATGATTTAGAAGAGAGGACTGAGTGTAGCGCAGCAAAATTTGCTGATGACACTAAACTGAATGGAAAAGAAAATTGTACAGAGCGAATTGTGCAGAGGATGTGGAGAGTCTGCAGAGGGATATAGATAGGTTAAGTGAGTGGGCCAAGGTCTGGCAGATGGAATACAACATTGGTAAGTGTAAGATCATCTACTTTGGAAGGAATAATAGAAGAGCAGATTATTATTTAAATGGTGAAAGATCGTAGCATGCTGTTGTGCAGAGGGACTTGGGAGTGCTTGTGCATGCATCGCAAAAAGTTGGCTTGCAGGTACAACAGGTTATTAAGAAGGCAAACGGAATGTTGGGATTGAATTCAAGAGCAGGGAGGTCATGCTGCAGCTATACAGGGTACTGGTGAGGCCGCACCTGGAGTACTGTGTGAAGTTCTGGTCTCCATACTTGAGGAAGGATATACTGGCTTTTGAGGCAGTGCAGAGGAGGTTAACCAGGTTGATTCCAGAGATGAAGGGGTTAACCTATGAGGAGAGATTGAGTCACCTGGGCTTTTGGTATGCTGGCCTTTATAAATCAGAGCATTGAGTATAGGAGTTGGGATGTAATGTTAAAATTGAACAAGGCATCGGTAAGGCCGAATTTGGAGTATTGTGTACAGTTCTGGTCACCGAATTATAGGAAAGATGTCAACAAAATAGAGAGAGTACAGATAAGATTTACTAGAGTGTTACCTGGGTTTCAGCACCTAAGTTACAGGGAAAGGTTGAACAAATTAGGTCTTTATTCTTTGGAACGTAGAAGGTTGAGGGGGGACTCAATAGAGGTATTTACAATTATGAGGGGGATAGACAGAGCTGACATGGATAGGCTTTTTCCATTGAGAGTAGGGGAGATTCAAACAAGAGGACATGAGTTGAGAGTTAGGGGACAAAAGTTTAAGAGTAACACGAGAGGGAATTTCTTTACTCAGAGAGTGGTAGCTGTGTGGAACGAGCTTCCAGTAGAAGTGGTAGAGGCAGGTTCGGTATTGTCATTTAAAGTAAAATTTGATAGGTATATGGACAGGAATAGAATAGAGGGTTATGGGCTGAGTGCGGGCCAGTGGGACTAGGTGAGAGTAAGTGTTCGGCATGGACTAGAAGGGCCGAGATGGCCTGTTTCCGTGCTGTAATTGTTATATGGTTATACTCTCTAGAATTCAGAAGAATGAGAGGGGATCTTATAGGTACATACAAAATTTTGAAAGGGATAGATAAGATAGTAGGAAAGTTGTTTCCATTGGTAGGTGAGACTAGAACTAGGGGATATTGCCTCAAGATTCAGGGGAGAAGATTTAGGACGGAGATGAGGAGAAACTGTTTTTCCCAGAGAGTGGTGAATCTGTGGAATTCTCTGCCCAGGGAAGCAGTTGAGGCTTCTTCACTAAATATATTTAAGATACAGTTAGATAGATTTTTACATCGTAGAGGAATTCAGGGTTATGTGCAAAAGGCAGGTAGATGGAGCTGAGTTTACGGACAGATCAGCCATGAACTTATTGAATGGCAGGGCAGGCTCGATGGGCCGGATGGCCTACCCCGCTCCTATTTCTTGGTTTATGTTTTAAAAACCAACAGGAGGCAACAAAAAGGCCATAAATAAGAAAATATGGAATATGAAGGAAAGCTAGCCAAAAGAATTAAAGTCCTGGTATTACCGGAAAGATACTTGCATAGATAGAAGATTGGCTGACTGGCAGGAGGCAAACAGTGGGAATAAAGTGGGCCTTTTTTGGTTGGTTGCCAATGACTAGTGGTGTTGGGACTACCTGTCTTCAAGTTATATGTCAAGGAATTAATGGCTTTGTGGCCAAATTTGTATGTGATACAAAGATAGGTGGAAGGGAAGGTAGCTTTGAGGAAGCAGAGGGAATCAGACAGATTTGGAGAACGTGCAAAGAAGTGGCAGATAGAATATAGCATAGGAAAGTACTCATGCACTTTGGTAGAAAGAATTTAAAAAAATTTGTTATATCAGGGAGAAATTCAAAAATCTGAGGTGCAAAGGAACTTGGGAGTCATTGCGCAAGTTGAGTTGGTTTTAAGGAAAGTAAATGCACTGTTAGCGTTCATTTCAAGTGGACTAGAATATAAGAGCAAGGATGAGATGCTGAGGCTTTATAAGGTATTGGTCAGTCCACTCTTATGGTATAGTTGAACAGATTTGGGACCCTTATTTAAGAAAAGATGTGCTGGCATTGGAGAAGGTTCAGAAGAGGTTCATAAAAATGATTCCAGGAATGAAAGGGTTAACGTATGAGGAGCATTTGATGGCTGTGGGTCTGTACTCACTGGAGTTTAGAAGAATGAGGGTGGCTCTCATTGAAACCTATCAAAAATTCTAAGACCTAGATAGAATGAATGTGTAGAGGATTCTTCATATAGTGTGAGAGTCTAGGACTGGGGGGCACAGCCACAGAATGGAGAAATGTATATTTAGAAAAGAGATCAAATGGAATTTCTTTAGCCAGAAGATAGTGAGTCTGTGGAGGCTATGTCATTGAGTATATTTAAAGTGGAGGTTGATTGGTTCTTGACAGTCAGGGTGTCAAAGGTTACAGAGAGAAAGCAGGGGCATGGGATTGATAGGAGTAATAAATCAGCCATGATAGAATAGTGGAGCAGACTCAATGGGCTAAATGGCCTAATTATGCTCCTATGTCTTATGGTTTTAACTATTAAAGTAACTTTGGTTCAGCAGTCTTAGCAAATGCAGTACCTTAGAAGAGATCAGAAACAAGTTATATCCACAATGTTTCTCTTTAAAATTTTGCTTTAAACTTCCTTAATTATTTGTATCTAGAAAAGAGGGATAAACAGGATTGAAGTCTAAGAATACATAGTGTTTGCTGGTCAACACAATAAATAACTTCAGCTCCTCTTTCTAGGATGCGATGAGAAGAGGAACTAACATTATTACAGTGAGGACTAAGCCCTAGAACTCAAATTTGTGACCACAGTGATTGTTCTTAACCACTACCATACCAGAAGATTCAATTCCATGCATTTTTATTTCCAAATGTTGGAAAGACGCGTGGGAAGTTTTAAATGCAAACTTGGCAGGATAAAAGTCCCTGTTAAGAACAGATTGCAGACCAAATTAATGCACTTTTTTAACTCTTTGGTTGGCTCAAGCTTGATAAGATCCATATACAATCAGTCAATGTGGTTATGTAGGATTGCAAAATAGTTGTTGTACCCCTTTCTGAATGATTTTTAAATAATGACATTGTATTTATGAATGGAATGGACATAGTGTGTTAGACAAAATATTAAAAAATACAAATAGCTGTTAAAATATCTGATCATGGCATAATATGAGGTAATTTCAAGAATTTTACTCAAAAATAAACCACTGTAGATGTTGGAAATCTGGAATAAAAATGGAATGGCAGGCAGAATGTGCGAAGGGAAAGTTAACCTGTTAGGGTTTCTCTGAGGGCCTTCAATAAGGCACCAAATTGTGATATCGAGCAAAATTAACAAATTCAGCTTTGAGGGTTATATACAGGTATGGACTGACAATTGGTTGTCAGTCAGATAGCAGAGAATAAGGATAGATAGGTAATTTCCAGACTGCAAGACTATGACAAGTGAGATGTCATGGGCATTGTTATCATCCCAGTTGTTCATGATAATCAATAGAAGTTCAGATGCTCAAAATCCAAAATGAATTCAGTGTGGGAGGCACATGGTGGTTTTGCAGCATCTGCAGAAAGAGAAACAGTCTGATGTTTCAACTTGGAGATCCTTAATGAGACCGAACGTTCAAAGTTCAAAGCAAATTTATAATCATGCATGTTACCATGCCTTGAGATTTATTTTCTTGCAGGCATTTACAAGAAAATAAAAGCAATTTTTGAAGAAACAATATATATATATAATAACATGAATTGTAAAGAATAATTAAAATTGAGTCTATTGGTGGTAGAATCTGTTCAGAATTGTGGTGAGTGGAGTTACCCGTTCAGGAGCCTGATAGTTGTAGGGAAATAACTGTTTCTGAACCTGGTGATGTGGTTCTGTGCCTCCTGCCTGATGGTATTAGCGAGAAGAGAACATGGCATGGATGATGGAAATCTTTGATGATGGATACTGCTTGCTTCTTGCATTGCTCCATGGTAAATGTGTTCAACTGTGAGGAGGGTTTTGCCTATGATAGACTGGGCTGTGTCCTCCACTTCCTGTTGTCTTTCCCATTCCTGGGCATTGGCATTTCCATACCAGGCCATGATGCAATCAGTTAGGACTTTTATCTACAATAAGTAATTAGGGACACATAATTTTCCATGTTATATTCCATCTGCTACGTTCTTGTAGACTTGGTCGATTATTTCTCAAGTTTAGAGGATCTCAATGTGGTGAACTACATATACCTGTCTGGACACTGAGTATATACTCTCTGAGTATATTCAACACAAAGTTCAATAGCTTCATCTACATTAAGAGAATCAAGAAATATAGGGTTAGTGCAGGAGCTGAAGTGAAGTGTCAGTCATTATCTTATTGAACAGCAGAACAACTTGCACCTGTATCTTGTTCCCTTATTTTCTTTGATCTGCACTAAAGATCTTTACTTCATGGATGCTGCCTGATCTTTTAAATGTTCCAAGCACTTTTTTTTTCCCTTTTGTAAATGCAAGATCTTTAATATCGTACAGATAAAATCTGCATTTGTTCAACATTTGACATCTTGGTTGACATACATGCAGGCTTAGAATCAGGTTTATTATTACTAGCATATGTCATGAAATTTGTTCTTTTTTGCAGTGGCAATACAGTGCAAGACATAAAAATCACTAAGTTACAAATAAATAATTAAATATATAGCTGAATGAGTAGAAAGACAGATAAACAAATGAATGAGTGAATAGTATAAATGAAGAATAATGAGGTGATGTTCACAGGTTGTGCCACAGTCAGAATCTCTTGATGGGAAGGCAGACATTTTCTGTTTGGTGAAGCTACACACAAGATAAAGGGTAAGTAAGAATCTTCGAACATTATAACACAAACAGGCTTGCTGATCTGTAAAGAGCTATCAGGTTAATTATATCTCCCATCTCCCAGCTCCCAGTCCATTGTGTTTTATCTCACACACTGTTGTGCTACACTTGAGTCAATGCTTCGGGAGAGAACCAGCATCTGTGGTATTGTGTGGGTCAGAATGATTTTGACTTCCATGGAAACATGGACCATCCTAGAGGTCTGATGCTACTGTAGGTGAACATTTAAATTGCCAAGATGTGAAAGACTATGGACAAACAGGATGGGTTTAGATGGGTACCTGGTAGTCAGCATTGACAGGGTACACAAAAATTTCTCTGTGCTGTATGACTCTATACACTATGATCTGGTCTTGCACTCCATCAGTGGATTCAGAATTAAATCTAGAGGCAAACTCAATCATAGTTAGCCAAATACACTTTGCATAGCTTTATGTCAACACTAACTGGCATATTTAGCATAATCATATTCATTTACTTACTTACTGGCTGTCAGGGCTACAATGAAGGTCCTTCATCTCTGTCTGTCAATACTGTGGCACACAGATGTGGAAGGATTCTTCACTGCTGTTTCCATAACAATTTTTTATCGACCAGTCAGGAAGACTGGTAGACCACTTTTATTCTGGCTTCTACCCTTTGACCTGTTTGGCAAGGGTGGCCCTACCACGAGTCAAAGCACAAGGTGCTGACCCTAGCTAACATGGCTCTCAGTGTCATTGAGACAAACAAGCCTCGGTGCCCTACGACAAGGTCCACTTGGAGGATCATCCTATTCAGTTGATATCAATTTGGATAGAAAAGGGAAGTGGCCTCGTTTTTATTTATTTTAACTAAAACATGTATTAAAGTTTTTCAATTAATTTGTATCTGTTAAATATATTGTAAATAAAATAATCATTGTTAATATTGTAACTTCTTAATTAATTACTGCACAATTAGTTAAGTCTTGCTTTAGTGAAATCCGTCTCAACTGATTTAAATGTCATTGATTTTCAGAAGTACTTTGAAACAGTTCCTCTTGCTCCGTGTTGAAACCACCCCCAGGATGGAGGAGCAACACCTTACAATACTCTGGGAAGCCTCAAACCTGATGACGTGAATATTGATTTCTCCTTCCAATAAAAGAAAATTCCCTTCCCCTCCCTTCTTCTATTTCCCCACCCTGGCCTTTACCTCTTCTCCCCTACCTAGCACTACCCCCCCCCCCCGTGCCCCTCCTCCTTCCCTTTCTCCTATAGCCTAAGATTGGTGGGAAGGTTTAGAAGAGGGTGATGTTAATGGTAGCTGAAGAATGAAAAGTAAGAATGGGATTTACCATCATAGGTCTCTAATATGATATTGCTGTACAGGGGCTATTTGACCCATTTTTCAGTGGTCAACAAAAAGTATAAATAATGGCAGAGGCACTTTAAGTTTGAGGGAAACCATAACAAACACAGAACGTAAAGTGCAGAAAGTGCTGTAAAAAAAACTTCATGTCATCATGCCATCTTGTCAGACCACCATGTGGTATGTCAAATTAGCAGGTGAACGAGTAGTCTTTGGGGTACTGCAAGTCTGTGCCTTTATTGATGCTTGCTGCACGCTTGAGTGCCCGGTGAGGGATTTTCTTTGCTGGTGGTGGGGGGGGGGGTCATTACCTTCATTACCTTACTGCTGCTTGTGTGTGGGAGGGGGGAGCTGGGGGGAGCTTTGGGGTTCTAACATTTAACTGTCATTCATTCTTTGAGGCACTCCTCTGTTTTCATGGACGTTTGCAAAGAATTTCAGGGTGTATATTGTATACATTTCTGAGACATTAATTGTACCTATTGAAACCTATTGAAGTGAAGCCCACCCCAGTGTTGGTGGTTGGGAATTGTGCATATATTTCCACCCATTACATTACCCGACAAAAGCATGGTCTAATTTTTCCTGAAATGTCCCTAAGTTGTGTGTTAGAGAAATGATTTAAATTAATCAACATCTGACAGAAACAATTTCAGATGAACAAGCACGACACACGTTAGAAAGTTAGCATTCGAGTGCCTGCAACAATACATAGAAACATAGAAATCCTACAGCACAATACAGGCCCTTCGGCCCACAATGCTGTGCCAAACATGTACTTAATTTAGAAAATACCTAGGGTTACCCATAGCCCTCTATTTTTCTAAGCTGCATGTACCTATCCAGAAGCCTCTTAAAAGACCCTTTTGTATCCACCTCCATCACAGTTGCTGGCAGCCCATTCCACGCACTCACCACTCTCTACGTAAAAAAACTTACCCCTGACATCTCCTCTATACCTGCTTCCAAGTACCTTAAAACTATGCCCTCTTGTGTTAGCCATTTCAGTCCTGGAAAATAATCTGAAAAAATGTTAATCGATTGGAAGTATATTTTTAATTGACAAGATCTAAAATCATCAGTGCTGTGAATTTCAGTTTACAAGCACAAGGATTCTCCAAATTTGCACAAAGATCATGATAGGGAATAGGGTTGAGAGGAGAAAGATTTAAAGAGAATTTGAGAGGCAAGTTTTTCAGAAGGATGGCAGTCTATGGAATGAGCTGCCATAAGAAATGGTAAAGGCAGGTACAATTAGAATGTTTAAAGACATTGTCTTAAGCAAATGTCAACATCTGTAGACTCTCTTGTATCTCCAACTTTCCATTGTACTTCATCTTGTGAATCAGCTACAATAAATGCAAACTAATTGGAAAATTAAGATAAATAATAACTGCATTGTTTTGAGGGTCTGTTTGAAAAGTCCAGAAAGCCAAAGAATTTAGACACTACTTTCTTAGACAAGTACGCCATGCGGAGTTATTAATACAAATAACTTAAATGTGCTTACCTCTTGCTGTGGTAAATAAATCAAACAAGCCATGTTTTATCCTCAGTATTAATAATCTCAAAACACAGTAATAGTCTATTGGGCCAAGTCAGAATGTTTGAACTTCAGGTTAAGCTAAACTTGACAAGATTATATGTTCTTTATAAGCTACAGATTGAATTTTAGATTTTTTTTTGCACAGTAAATGATCATCTGAGCGGAAATGGAGCAGATCTACTTCGGATATGATTTTCATTCTTCCGCTGTACCTTCAGCATTTTGCTATTAGGATCTAATTCTATTGGTGCTTTAGCATGTATTACGAGTTTAAAAGGCCCAGACACCTCTCTGAAACATTTTATATACATTCCAGAAGCTAAAATATTACTATTTAGTACATTTAATTAATAAGGAACTCAGTTATATATTTCCTGGAAAAGACAGATGCAGTCTTTGTTGATGCAGATGCCATTGAAAACCATATAAGACCAGAAGACATTCTGCTCTGCTATTCATTCATGGCTGATTTATAATCATCTTGCAAAAAAAAGGAATATTACACAGCAAAAACAGGGATGTTTCATTTTGTACAAAAAAACAAGTAAATTCATAATAAATAATGAAACCAGCAGAGTGTTTATGATCATGTTATAACTATAATTGCAAATTTAACTTCCTGTTTAATGACCCAATTTTCATAGATATTTTTTCTGATTAATGTTTTTCTGACAATTAATTTTTCCAGTGGGAGTGGGAAGTTTTCATGCTTTGAAGATAGTGCACACATTTTAATACCAAAATAAAATGTAAGGAAACCATAGACAGTGATTCATCCGTGTGATCATCTGATGATGACCTCCACTGTGGTTCACGAATGCATCTGAGGTGAATCAGCAATCAGATCTAAGACTCACAGATGCTCGCGTAGGAAGTACACATTTCCACGTCGGAATCCTAAACATTTCTCCATTCTTGCTTTCCGTTCCCTTTCCTTTCTTCACTCTTCTTGGCTTTGAGAGCAAAATATTTATCTATAAGGCAGACTTCCACTTGGAGGTTTTTATATCAATGAGATCCATTGATGTCTGTTTTCTCAAGATAACCTTCAACGGTACATTACCGTTCTCATGTCTCCATACAAATCTGAGCAATTTCTTTCAGGAGTCAAAACTTCACAATGTCAATTGTGCTGATGTCAGAGGATCATTACCTCAATGGTGGTTACAATATCTTTGTCATGAAAACATATTCTATCAGAGGCATCTTTGGTGGAACTCATCAGGCTTTGTGACTGCGGTGTGAGTCACATCCACGAAAGGAGGCAAGGGTAACTAGAAAGCTGCAAAACTGATGAAATAAAAGAAGAATAAAATTTCAGGAGTGATCCAACATATGTCATCCCAAATAGAAATATGAAGCCAATCATCAGTTAGCTGACCACCAGCTAGTTGGTGAAACGTAAAATCAAATATTGTGACTTCATAGAGATACATGTATGAATAATCCCTGAAAAGTAATTAATATTTACATTAAAAAGCAATAGCTAAACTAGGACAATAGTCGGAATTTTATTCTGTGTACAATCAACCATTACCAATCATGACCGCATATTCCAATTGAAAAAAAACTGGCAGCAGATGATTAGAAATCTAAGGTTACAAAAGAATTTTGCAAGACTAATTAAAGTCTGTGATCTGGTCAGAATTTGCTAACTGCATGCCTATTTAGCAATTCATCAACATCTGGTTTTGTTTAATGAACCAAACTAATTCATTCATTCAAATGCCAAAGATATTTAAAGGGACCATAATTTTGAGAATGCTCAACAAACAAATATAAAATTATAGTAGTTCAGTGACTGTTTCATTGATGCAGCTGGGTGACAAGGATGGAATAGGAAAGGCAAAATTATTTTTATTGATTCTACAGCTTAACAATCTTTGTGATTTTTAAAAAATTCCTCAATAGCTGTGATTTTTCATAAAGGATAACTTTAACACTAAAGATGGCAATGGTTAGTGGAGGCAGATAATTACAAAATGAAGCAGTATGTTGTTTTATCAAGTAACAAAATCAAAATTGGTATAATTCTGAATGGAAAATGGTACCCACTTTGCAGTAATATACTTGCTGACACCTTTCAAAAGCTCTTGATCCTACCCACTAAAAGATGATTTGTACACCCCACCTCACATCATACATGCCCATTACTGCAAGCTTAATTTAGCAGTTGCTCTTCCTTGGTCAGTATATACATGAAGCAATCCTAAAATCCTTTTTTAGAATTATGTTCCTATCTTTGGGTTATAATTTTTGACTACAAAGAAGCAATGTAAAATCAATTAACGCATTTTAAATGAAGACACACAAAGTGCCGGAGGAGCTCAGCAGGTCAGGCAGCATCCGTGGAGAGGAATAAACATTCATTGTTTTGGGCCAAGACCCTTCTTCAGGAACCGAAACATCGACTGTTTATTCCTATCCATAGATGCTGCCTAATCTGCTGAGTTCCTCTAGCAGTTTGTGTGTGTTCCTGAAGATTTCCAGCATCTGCAGAGTCTCTTGCATTTGAAGGAAAGATTTTGTTTGTGAATAAATTCTTAAGAGACATGGGGAAAAAAGAGGAGTAAAGTTGAATTACCACAAATTGAACTTAAAGGCAGCTGAATGTTGATCCAATATTCTTATTCCTGATGCAGAGTATAGAATTATTTTTATTTATCTATTACTTCACCTTCTTGCAATTAACTTCATGAGCTACGCTCAGTGGCCACTTTATCAGTTACCTCCTGTACCTAATAAAGTGGACACTGAGTGTATGTTTGTCTTCTTCTGTTCCTATCGCCAATCCACTTCAAGGTTTGGCATGTTGTGCATTCAGAGATGCTCTTCTGCACATCACTATTGTAACACTTGATTATTTGTGTTACTGTCACCTTCCTGTCAACTTGGGCATTCCTCTTTGACTTCTCTCAATAAAAAAAAGGCATTTTTGCCCACAGAATTCCTCCTCACTGGATGTAATTTTTTTTGTTTATCACACCATTTTCTATAAACACAAGAGACTGTTGTGCATGAAAATCCCAGGAAATGAGTATTTGCTGAGATACTCAAACCATCCTGTCTGACACAGTCACTCCACGGTCAAGGTCACTTAGATCACATTCCTTTCCCATTCTGATGCTGGTGTGAACAACAAACGAACCTGTGGAACTTGTCTGCATGCTTTTATACATTGAGTTGCTACCACATGATTGGCTGATTAGATTTTTGCATTCATAAGCAGGCATAAAGGTGTACCTAATAAAGTTGCTACTGAATGTATATGGAACAAGGAGGAAGAAGGTTTGCCCCTGAACTGTGAATAAATCTGTGAGCAGAATAGAAAACCTCTGAGGTATCTGCTTAATCAAGATATTTCTATTTAGCTTAATGAGTATCTACCAGAGAAAGCTCCTGGATTTTAATGACAGATTGCCTCAGGATTGGTGCCATTCTGACGATTTCTAATCAATAATCATGTTTACAAAAATAATTGCAGAGCTAGTTATGGTGGCAATCCTTATTACTTGTAGGAAATCACATTTTTCGGTTGTCAAGAGCATTTCTCCTCCACTTGTCTCATTTAGAAAGTAAAAATTTGTTCAAGAGCAGAGACAGAATTGGATGCACATCACTCTGGCAGGGTTTGCTTACTACAAAGCAAAAAAATCTAAGCTCATTAATGGCCGTGATGCTTCACTCCCAGATATGCTCAATGCCTTTTAATGCGTGCTTTGAAAAGGAGAATAAAGCTACATCTGTGTGAATTCCTGCAGTGTCTGATGACCCTGTATTCTCTGCCTCAGAAGTTGATGTCAGAACATCTTTCAAGATGGCGAAGGCATCTGGCCCTGATGGTGAACCTGGAAGGGATCTGAAAGCCTGTGCCAACCAATTGGTGGGAGTGTTCAAGGACATCTTCAGTTTCTCACTGCTGAGGTTAGAAGTTCCCACCTGCTTTAAAAGGGTAGCAATCATACCTGTGTCCAAGAAGAGCAGGGCTAGCTGCCTCAACATCACCTGCTGTCACTCATATCTACTGTGATGAAGTGCTTTGAGTGATTGTTCTTGGCTTGAATCAACTCCTGCCTAAACAAGGTCCTGGATCACTGCAACTTACTCTACGCCACAATAGGTCCACAGCAGATGCAATCTCATTGGCTCGCCAATCGGCTGATCACCAAGACAATAGATTTACTGATAACAGCTCCGCATTCCACACAATCATGGCCTCAGTTCTAAACAACAAATTCCAAAATCTGGGCCTCTGTACTGCCCTTTTCAACTGGACCTTTAACTTTTCACCGGAAGACTATAGCCTGTGGGATCAGAAATATCATCTCCTCCTTGCTGATGATCAACACTGTCACATCTCAAATATTTGTGCTCAGCCCATTGCTCTACTCTTTCTCTCTCTCTTTCTCTACACCCATGATGACTGTGAGGCTATGCACAGCTCAAATAGATCTATAAATTTGCCAGTGACACAACTATTGTTGGTAGAATTTCAGATGTTGACGAGGAGGTGTACAGGAGTGAAATAGTTGAGAAAGCTGGTTGAGTAGTGTTGCAGTATCAGACTTGCACTCAGTATCAATAAGACCAAACAATTGATTGTGGACTTCAGGAAGGGGAAGTGAAGGGAACACACATCATTTCTCATCAAGGGATCGATAAAGGTGAGAAGTTTCAAGTTCCTGGGTGTCAATATCTCTAAGGATCTATCATGGACCCAACATATCGATACAATTACAAAGAAGGCACAGCTGTGGCTATATTTCATTAGGAGGTTGAGGAGAAAGGTATGTCACCAAAGACAATTGCAAATTTCTACAGATGTACCATTAAGAGCATTTTAACTGGTTGCGTTACTTTCTGGTATGGAGAGGCCACTGCACAAGACAAAAAAAAGCTGCAGAAAGTTGCAGACTCCATCACAGGCACTAACCTCCCAACATCCAGGATGCCTTCAAAAGATGATGCCTCAAAAAGACGGCATCCGTCATTAAGGACCCTCATCACCCACGATGTGCCCTCTTCTCATTACTACCATGACAAAGAAGGTACAGGAGCCTGAAGGCACACACTCAATGTTTCAGGAACAGCTTCTTCATCTCTGATGTCAGATTACTGAATGGACAATGAACCCACGAACACTACTTGAGTCTTTTGCCTCTCTTTTCACACTTTTTATTTAAATGATTTTTATATATACAGTACTTAATGTAATTTATAGTTTTTATTATTTTGTGTTGCAATGTACTGCTGCTGCAAAACAACAAATATCACAACACACTGTATACTAGTAATATTGAACTGATTCTGATTCTGAGAAGAAATATCACTGGCTAATTTTACTCTGATCTATTGAGATTACATTGGGAGCAAGGAGGTTAAAGAGAAAGATTCTTCACATCCTTAAAAGAAGTTAAAAAAAAAAGCATTTTTGAGATTGCAGTGTATTTGCAGAATTAATGTAGTTCTCCTTGCCAATTGAAACATCCCAGAGCTGAATATTAGTAGACTACGCTATATTAAAGTCCAAGAAGTGGCAAGTAAGAAGGTTCTATTATAGTGGTTGGGAGGGGCGTGGAAGGGGAAATGTGCCAAAAGGACTTCTGTTTTTGTAATTAAATCACGATTAGAGAAATGACCAATTTATTATGAATTTGAACTTTCCTACTGACTGAAATGTCACAGGATACTGATGTGTGTCCACATGATTTCTGATAAACATGACTTTGCCAAGAAATGTTATGCTTGAATCAGGATTGAGCTTAAACCTGGATTTCTATAAACCATGGATAAATAGGGCATTTTGGTAAATCTTTGTGCCACAGCCTATTAAAACATCTGTCCTGCAATTCAATCAAAAATGAAAACAGAAAACACTGAATGGAGGCATATATTTTGCACAAATGCGATTAGGTTACCGAAGGGTGCTGCTGCTGATGGGTTTGACATTTAGCAGTGGATCGACTGTATTTAGTGTCCAGAGCTTCAAAAAAAAACTGGAGAAGTAGGGAACATTTTATGCCTCGATCGTGACTTTATGTATTTGTAGTTGAATGGGAAGTTTCAGTGTTTGGAGTACTGTATGAGCAGAGACTGAAGGTGGATGAAATAATGCTGTTGGTATCAATCGTGATCTGTGATTGGTGTATGACCATTTATGCACTTCCATTTTACGAATAGAAAGGTCATTTTTTTCCATTGGTAAAATGAAACGCATAAATGGAAATAGACACAAAAACAGCACACTCTGTACGTATTCTTGTTTCACTAAAGCCTGAGAATGTAATCAGATACATTTTAATGAATAACTTTCAGCTCTCTACATTTATTCCTTGTGAAGTATGCTTTGAGTGAGAGCAGGAGAAGTTCCACATGTAATCAATCTCTAAAACGGGATTTAGATTTTTGTTGCTACAGTGCTTATGAGGGGAAATTGTCCATGAAGTACTGCCAAGTCACTAGGGTGAATTTTTGTTTTGGAAGCCTTACAGCCTCAGAAAAGAAGGACATACCTTTAGAACGGAGATAAGAAGTTATTTATTTAGCCAGAGAATGGTGAATCTCTGGAATTTGTTGCCTCAGATAGCTGTGGACACCAAGTCATTGGGTATATTTGAAGCGCAGGTTGATGGGTTCTTGATTAGACAGGGTGTCAAAGGTTACAGGGAGAAGGCAGGAGAATGGGGTTGAAATAAATCAGCCATGATGGAATGGTGGACAAGACGTGATGGGCTGAATGGCCTAATTCTGCATCCATGTCTTACGGTCTTATGGTCATTAATTTATGTCTTTCATGTGAATATTTTTCCCTGATGCTCTGAACCTGTGTTGCTGCTGTAAGTTTTATGTGCATCTATGCATGTATGACAATAAACTTGATTTTGAAAATTTCACTCTAAATTTTTCAAATAATTGTGCAGCAGTTAGAGACACAAGCCCAAATCTCACAATGACAAAGGTGGAGTCTAAATAATCCAGATTTCCTTTTTCAAAAGCAGCTAGTTTTAACAGAAAACTATCAGATTGTCATAAAAATCATTGAGTTCACCAGTGCCCTTCAGGGGAAGACACTTTTATGCTCTTTATAACTCCAGACACTCAAATAGAATTGATTCTGAAATAGTAACAAAGGATGTATAATAAATGGAGGCCTTCTCACTGATGCCCACATCCTGGAAATTGAAATTTTAGAAAATGCATTGTGTTACTTATCATTCAGTTGTGATGCCTTCTGAAATGTTTGACAGCCCTGCTATCGTGCTGAAATAGTCATACTTGATGTAGATCCAACATAGACTGTAATGGGGAAAACGGATTGGCTGAGAATTAACACAAGATGTTCTGCTGATGTTGCCAGCGCAATACACACAAAGTGCTGGAAGAACTCATCAGGTCAGTCAACATCTATGAAGAGGAATAAACAATTGACAGAATCCTTCAAGTAATGGGTGATTTCTTAATGATCAAGTGGGAGAGGAAGCTGACAATTCCAGTCCACGCATTGCCATTATAACATTCAGTCTCTGAGGCTGATGCGTGAGCAGCTTTCAGGAGGGTGAACCCATGATGAGCATCTGGCCCAAACAGAGTACCTGGCCAAGTATGAAAAATCTGTGCTGATCAACTGGCTGGGGTGTTCACTGAGATCTTTAACCTCTCACTTCAGCAGTGTGAGGCACCCACCTGCTTCAAGCAGGCTTCAATTATACCAGTGCCCAAGAAGAACATGGTGATCTGCCTTAATGACTATCGTCCAGTAGCACATACATCCACAGAGATGAAATGTTTTAAGAGGTTAGTATTGAAACATATTAACTCCTACCTGAGAAGAGACATAGATCTGCTGTAATTTGCCTACTGGAGCAACAGATCCACAGCAGATGCCATCTCATTGGTTCTTCACTCAGCACTGCAACATCCACAGACTACACTTCAGCATTCATAACATCATCCCCTCAAAACTAATCATTAAGCTTCAAGACCTTGACCTCAATACCTCCTTGTGCAGCTGGATCCTTGAATTCTTCACTTTCAGAACAAATCAGTTTAGATTGGTAACAACATCTCCTTCACTATCTCGATCAGTGCAGATGCACCATAAGGCTGTGTATTTAGCCCCCTGCTCTACTCACTTTACACTTATGACTGTGTGGCTAAACACAACTCCAGTGCTATGTTCAAGTTTGATGACAACACCACCATTGTAGGCTGAATCAAATGTGGTGATGAATCAGAATATGGAAGAAGATTGACTGAGTGGTGCCAAAATAACAATTCTTACTCAATATCAATTTGATTTTTAGGACTGGATGTTACAATCCCTAAAGTTTCTGCACTGCATTTGACTTGAGTGGAAGTAGTTCTTTAAGATGACCACTTGATGATGTTACCACCATTACAACACATCTTCAGTTGTGTACCTCAACATCATTGGGTGTTTCGGCCTTTTATCACAAGACAGTCTCAGCCGAGGCAGGCCCACCACAGGCAGATCAGACCTGGGTGTGTGTCAAATGGTTAATCTCTAGATGGTCACTTGGCAGCCCAGACAGCATCCCTTCTTTTCAGCCACAGCCAGTGACTGCTCATTTCGGTGGCATTAGACCAAGAAGCTGATTATTGACTTCATAAGAAGGAAACCAGGGATCCATGAGCCAGTCCTCATCACAGGATCAGAGATGGAGAAGGTCAGTAACCCTAAATTCCTTGCTGTTCTTACTTTGGCAGACATGTCCTGGGCCCAGCGCGTAAGTGCAACTATGAGGAAAGCACAGCGGCACCTCTTCTTCGTTAGAAGTTTGCGAAGATTTGGTATGACATCTAAATCTTTGAGAAACCTCTGTAGAAGTGTTGTGGAGAGTATATTGACTGACTGCGCTACAGCTTGGTGTGGAAACACCAATCATGTTGAACAGAAAATCCTACAAAAAGTAGTGGATAAGGTCCAGTGCATTATGGGTAAAGTCCTCCCCGCCTTTGAACACATCTACAAGAAATGCTGCCGCAGGAAAACAACATCTAATATCAGGAACCCCACCAAGCAGTACATGCTCCCTTCTCACCGCTGCCATCAAGAACAAGGTACAGGAGCCTTAGAACTCACACCAGCAGGTTCAGGAACAGTTATTACCCCTCAACCATCAGACTCTTGAACCAAAGGGGATAATTTCACTCAACTTCGCTTGCCCCATCATTGAAATGTTCTGACAACCTATGGACTGACTGTTAAAGACTCTTCATCTCACATTCTTGATATTTATTGCTTATTTAATTATTGTTATTATTTCTTTTTTTTTGTATTTTCACAGTTTGTTGCCTTTTGCAGACTGGTTGATTGCCCCAGTTGGTGCGGTCTGTCATTGATTCTACTATGGTTATTAGTCTGTGGATTTTTTGAGTATACCCATGAGGCAATGAATCTCAGGGTTGTGCCTGGTGGCATATTTGTACTTTGATATTAAATTTACTTCTGAACTTTTCTTGAACTTTTTCAGTTATGCATCAGGAAGTTGTGCACCTGTTCCTGAGTTCAATCTCCCACTCCCAGCAGTAGGCCACCTGAATCAAGCCCCAGACTTGAAACACCATTGTCAGTGGGAACTGCTTTTTTTTCACAGATGGGGATTGCCCAGATAAAGTGATGCTTCCAAATAATTGCAGAGATTCTACAGTCAGAGTGCCAACTCATACTGAAGGAATGGAAACTGCACTGCATTGCTCACAAGGTCGTTGCACATTATGTAAGGAAAAGGAATTCCTCTCATGCAATGCTGAAGAAATCTGGTGTCTATTAATGACTCAGTGCCATTTTAGTGCATATTGCCTTGTACGTTATAATTTCTAGCCTGTTGTCTATTCACTTATCTCATGGCAGTTTCTGGAAAATTACTGAGCTGAAATTGAAGCCGTGTTTATCTATATTAGTGAGTAGTGCTGTATACATTTAGACTTTATTTAATTGACAGTCTTGAATTGTTCTCACCATTTGTCATTTTCACTGCTGAGAAAATTGCAACCGATTGTACTTACATTCCTAATCCTGAAGTTATTTACTGTGAAAGCTATATACCATTCCCCCATTCTTATTAGTGTGATTGACATCCTGAAGTTATGGCAATTTATGGTGCATCACATGGTAGATGGGGCTTGTTAGCTGTGGCGGGCAGCTCATCTAGGAGAAGGAAAATTCTGATCTCAAACCTCCTCTGCCTTGGGGAAGGCTTCAGCAGTAAACCCCGAGGGAAAAATCCAGAGCTGGAGTCCCTAAGGCAGTCCTACACTGAGTTCAGTGTTAACTGGCAGCTCAGGCAACGCTGCTGGAACCAAATTGTATTGGTTTCTGTCGCTCCTTTGGGTTTATCAGATGTGTAAAGAGAGGAAACTTGCTACATGGGCAACAGCTTGCTCTCCATATTGTACTGGCCAGGCTTGAATATCTAGACAGCCAGGAAGCAACATCCATGGTCAACTCTAACCAATGGAGGACCTCACCTCAGCTCACATAACAACTGTGTCATGTTGGCACATCCATTATTTGGACTATCTTTCCCTTTCATTGAATTCCTCCCATCATTTTTACTTATTGTAATCTCCCCAGACACTCATAGAGTTTGTCTATCTAGATCCCTGGTGCTTACAATTGAAAACCATTTTTCCCCTTAATCTTACCCATTCTGATCTCTTTTAACATATTTACTGTCATATACTTCAACAAATAATTAAACATAGTGTTAAAAGTTTTCTCTGCTTGCATCTTGAGGTTTAGCTTAGTGCATTAACATATTTTCCAACATCTGAGTTGGCCAAGTCTGATGGGATACAGTCATAGTGTAATAATTGCCAGGATAACTATTCATCTAAAATTAGCTTCACAAAGGGAGTCAATTACTGCACTGCTGTGTGCATACATGGAAATCCATTGATGGTGCCATATGGGAAGCTCTGGAATAAGATCAATGCTTCATTGGCTCAATGGTTCAATTGACTATCAGAGAATGCATGCGATGTACAACCTGAAATTCATAGTCTTCGCATTTATCCATGAAACAGAAAAGAACCCTAAAGAATGAAGAACAAAAAACATTAGAACAACAAAGCTCCTCCTCCCCCTCCCATGCACAAGCATCAACCCTTCCATCCCTGTCCCCTCACTTGCTCCAGCAACCACCCTGTCAACCACCATGCAAGCAATAGCAAAGCTCCACAAAGAGACCATGATCGATAGTCCATCAAAAACTACTGTCCATCCCAACACTTCGACAAATAAAATAGGCTCTCTCTCTCTATCTCTGTCTGTCTGTCTGTCTGTCTGTCTGTCTGTCTGTCTGTCTCTCTCTCTCTCTCTCTCTCTCTCAGAGAGAGATATTTCCCCTGCAACAATGGGAGAGGAGACTAGCTGCTCACTGTTTCAATATTACAAGACGCCCTGACGCTTGTCTAACTTGAGGACCAACAGACACTCACTCACCATTGAGAGGGAGAGAGAAAGCCGTGGAGGGAAGGGGTTGCCTTCTTTCGACAGCAGTGTACTCCACCACTGTCTTGATGTTTCAATCTCCTGCGATGCTTCAGTCAGTGACATTGGTGAGAAATACAGTCATCCACCCTGAAGGCACAAGTCTTCCATGCAGTACTTGGAGATAACAGAATGCCAGGCCGCACAGTGAGTTCGAGAGCAAGCACCCACCACCCACGAAGAACCACAGTTTGACCTATAGATCACGGACTTTGACAGGACCCCAGCCACCTTGAAAAGAGAAAATAGAGACATTAGTGAAAATGTATATGTTTTTTCAGAGACCAACTGGAAGAAGTCACCTTGGTCTGCATATCCTCTGGCGCCATCAGGAATAATTAAGAACATAAAAACAGTAGTCTAATATGAAACTAAATATTCTTTTACTTCACCTTGACTTTGTTGTATGAAGCGATTTCTCCTTATTTTTCCTCGACATTAAAATATCTATCAATTTCTGTCCTGAGTACACTTAGCAACTGAACTTCCAATGTCCTCCTGGTTGCAGAAATCCAAATTCACTGTCCTCTGGTGAAAAAACACGTCGTCAACATTTTCAGTCCTGATTTTGAAAATCCGATCCTCTGTTGCTAGTCACTATATCCTCAGAAAAACACATCCCTGCATCGCAGCTTTTTAATTTCAAAATGTTCTAATCTTGTTTTTAATAACCTCTAGCAGTTCTCTTGGGAAATATAAATTTTTGACTACAAGTATCCTCAGTGAATTGCTTTAATTTGAACAGTATTGGCCTGGTTTTGAGAGACTGGTGGTCAATAGGACACCAGTTGTTAAAACTCAGACAATAGAATTTCTTACATTGGAAGATTTAACGCAAAGGACATTTAGTGGCCCGATACAGAAAATAGCACAGTGGAGGTCTTTCTCATAATTGGAATAAAGAAATATTGTTGGGCCAAAGCACCAGATTTTGGACATTTCACCAGAAGTAACTGAAGTGGTCAATATTGGCCCTGGCTACATGAATTGGAAAAGAGTTCATTTCCCAAAACCCTCGATAAACAGCACAGCACATCCCGGAGCTGTGATTTAAAATTTATTTTTCTATTAATTTCTGGGATGTGGGAAATGCTGGCAAGCTTACAACTCAACTGCAACACTCTGACACTCTTAGCATGAAACTTAGTATTCAGTAAAAATAAAAACATAAAATAACTTAGAAACACACACACAGCTCCGGCAGTATGAGTGGAGAAGGATAATCTTATATTGGACAACTCAAAGGGGTTCCGATTATTATTTTTTAAATTTTCGGCATTCCTCAAAATGTTGCATTTATACAATCCTCATTTTCCAGCATTATTTTACTTAGCAGCTATTTCTACTGCTTGGTAAATTAAATTCACCCCACTTTTCTGCTCTGCCACATCACCAAGTTTCCAATTTAAATTGTGATTTTTTTTTAGCAAAATGTACCACCAAACATTTATTGAATGCCTTCAGCATGGTGTTGGATTTTATCAATATTCACAGACATATTCACATTCACACACACACACACAAAGTATGTCCATTTTTTATTTGTCAGGAAGTATGCTGTGGAATGGTTAATGCACTGGCTAAATACAATTTTCTAGAATCCAAGTTTCTATCCACAACACTGATGCAAAGCTTCTTCTTTCTGCTATTTACAAAGGTCCTAATTGAAATAGCTTTTGGCTCTTTCATTCAGGAACCTGGTGAGCGCGACTCAGCAGATCTAGGCTGACCATAGTTTGGCATTAATTGGAGCTATGCTGTCTGCCTTGCTGCGAGATGCCACAGGAATGGCATGTGTGGGAAATTGATATGCCACACCGAAGCAGCGTGAAGAGTGGGAAATGCTCTGAGGTTTGAACTTGAAGTGTATTGTCGGGAAAAGTATTGAATATTTATTCCGCAATAATTCCATGCTCGGTACAATCTGGATCCAGGGTGGTTAAAACAGAAAATGATTCCATTTTCCAATATCAGTACCTGCACTTTGATGGGGATGCTAGTTCAAAGTTCAAAATAAATATGTTATCATAGTACATATACAGATGTCACCATGTACAATGCTGAGATTCATTTTCTTTTGTGCAATCGCAGTAAGTACAAGAAGCACAATGATGCAATGAAAGCCCACATCCAACCGGATTGACAAACAGCCTATGTGCAAAAGACAACAAATTGTGCAAATGCAAAAAAAAAAGAAATACTAATAATAATAAATAAATAAGCAATCAATATCGAGAGCATGAGATGAAGAGATCCTGAAAGGACAGTTCAGTGATAGGGTGAGTGAAATTGAGTGAAGACATCCTTTCTGATCCAAGAGCATGATGGCTGAGGGCTAATAAATGTTCCTGAACCTGGTGGTGTGAGTTCTGAGGCCCCTGTATCTTCATCCTGATGGCAGCAATGAGAAGAAACAGCAGATCGGGGATTTAATGCTATTGCTGTTGTTGGTTTTTGCAAGGGATGGGTTTGGGGGTTTGATGTTCCAGCCGCCACCTTCTGTGTGGGCAATCTGTTAGTTTTTTTTAAAAATGGGGGAGGGGATGGAGGGTTTGTGGATTGCAAGTTTTGTTTCTCTTTCTTTTTCATGTGGGGGTTTGATATCTGTATTTCATGGCTATCTGGAGAAGATGAAAATCTGGGTTGTACTGTAAATCCATAATTTAACAATAAACCTTTGAACCTTTGAAGAGAGCATAGCCTGGATTATGGGGGTCTCTGATGATGGATGCTGCTTTCCTGTGGCAACACTCCGCAAAAAATGTGCTCGATGTTGGGGAGGGCTTTATCTTGATGGGCTGGGCCATATCCACTACTTTTTGTAGGGTTTTCCATGTAACTGCATTGGTGTTTCCATACCCGACCATGATGCAATCTCTCAACATACTCTCCGCCACACATCTATAGAAGTTTTAGATTATATGCAAATCTTCGCAAACTTCTAGGTAAGTAGAGGCACTGCTGTGTTTTCCACTGAAATGATAACACCAAGGAAATAAAGTTGCTGACCTCCTCCATCTCTGATCACCCATTGGGGACTGGCTCAGGGACCTCCGGTTTCCTCCTTCTGAAGTCAATAATCAGCTCCTTAGTCTTGTTGACATTTGGTGAGAGATCGTGGCTGTTGGCATCACTCAGCCAGATTTTTAATCTCTCTTCTATATGCTGATCTGCCACTACCTTTGATTCGGTCAACAACAGTGGTATTGTCAGCAGATTTAAATATGGCTTTCAAGCTGTGCTTAGCCTCACAGTCATAACTATAAACTGAGTAGAGTGGGGGGCTAAGCACAGAGCTTTTTGATGCACCTGTGCTGGTGGAAATCATGAAGCAGATGTTGCCAATCCAAACTGACTGGGGTCTGCAAGTGAGGAAATTGAGGATTTAGCTGCAAAAGGAGGTATTGAAGCTTATCATTTAGATTTGAGGGGTGGTAGTATTTAATGGCTAACTCTGAAGAAACTTAAAGGATGGCTTTGTTTAGCCTGATGTCAGTTTTTAACTCTGTTCAAGTTTATTGTCATTGTATATGTACACAGCCAAATGAAACAAGGTGCAAAACACAGTCAAATATTACACATAGCATATAAAATAATATTAGCACAATAATACTAATAGTTGATAAAATATCTGTAGATGTACAGATAATGTCTCTGTACAGTCTGTGGATCAGAGGAAGAAAACTGTACATTTTACACAATACAGTTTCCTTATATGATTTCCAAAGTTAAGAGCAAGTGGCAATGAAGGATATTCTATCTGGAAGAAAGGTAAAAAAATTAATGTTGTTGGATGTAAAATGTTAATAGGTGTGCTTGTATTTAAGAACATTTTTTCCTACCTGTACATAATGCTGAATTCTTTCATGGTGTCTTTGCACCTAAGCCTAACTGCCCTTGAAAGGTGATTCAAAAGATTATTTCAGAGACCAGTTAAGTCAACCATGTTCCTTCAGGACTGGAGTCACCTAGAACCCATATTCATATCTCTTCATAGGACATATGTCCCATCAATTCCTCATTGGCTCTTAGAGCAATCATATCACTCCCATTCCCCCACATATTTCCTTGTAATTTAATCTCTCTAACATGGTCATTATTGCACGAGGTCAAGCATTTAAACTGAGAACAAATAAATGTAGAGAAGTGGGCCATATTTTTTTTACACAGGGAGTAGTAGGTGCCTGGACTGGGTATCAACAACTGTAATGATATTGGATACAACAGTGGTATTTAAGAGGTTGGTAAATAGATACATGAATATACACGGAATGGTGGAATATGGATCATGCGCAGGCAGAAGAGATTTAGTTTAATTAGGCATCATGTTCAGCCCAGACATCATTATCCATAGGGCCGGTTCCTGTGCTGTACTCTTCTACATTTGATCTCCTTTCTGATTCTCCTTGCATTCATTCCACTGGGGTTTATTTCAGTACCCCCACTCCCAATTAATCTACCAATCAGCACATCTTTGGGATGTGAAAGGACACCGTGTAGGGAAAATAAACATAGTTATAGCTACAACATGCATACTCCACATAGACAGCACCAGAGAGCAGAATCTCCTGGAGGTGTGAGAAAGCAGTTCTATAGTTGTGCCACTATGCAAATTATATCTGGTAATGATAGCAGATTTCCTCCCAACAGGAAATTAGCAAACCAGGTAAGGGTTTAACCATAATCACATCCTCATCTAGGGGTCAGCATTGGAAAGAGTGATCGGCTTCAAGTTCCTGGGCGTCACAATCTCAAAGGATCAATCCAAGGCCCAAGATATTGATGCAATCACAAAGTACACATGCCAGCGGCGATACCTCATTGGGAATTTGAAGAGATGAGCAAATTTCTATAGATGAACTGTGGAGAGTATTTTGACTGGTTGCATCACTGCCAGCTATGGAGGGTCCAATGCACAGGATCATAAAAAGCTGCAGAGTGTTGTAGGCTCAGCCAGTTCCATCATGGGTCCACCATCGTGGACCTCTTCAAAAGGCGACCTTGCCTCAAGGAGACTGCATCTATATTTAAGGACTCTCACCATCCAGGACATGCCTTCCTCTCATTACTACAGTCAGGGAGGAGGGACAGGAGCTTGAAGATGCACACTCAATGTACTACGAACAGCTTTTTCCCCTCCACCATCAGATTTCTGAGTGGTCCATGATCCAATAAACACTACCTGTTTTGCTCTGCTTCGTATTATTTATTTATTTACTTACTTACTTCTTTCTTATCTTACCCTAAAGTAATTTTTATTTATTACACCGTACTGTTGCTGCAACACAACAAAGTTCATTGCCACGTCAGTGATAATAAACCTGATTCTGATTCACCAATGCCAGTTTATATTAATTCCAGATTTATTTTATTAGCTGCATTTGGATTTCCCTGCTCATGTAATAGGTGGGATTTCATAACTCAGGATCATTAATCCATACCTCAGGATTATCAGTCAAGCAGCATAACCACTATACAGGCACACTTTGAAAATGCGAGATCTGAGCAAAATTGAGCCACAAATTAATATTTATATTGCAGATCTTATTAGCTATATAAAGTGTCAATGTTGTAATTGAAGAAAAGTGGCTGAAAATGGTACATGGGGGATGCTGGTGGGTATATTTTGTAGTGCAGTAGTGTGACATAGTTTTTGTGTTGCATTGAAGCAAGGCAAAGGCGCGAGTCTAGAATAACTGTGCCACATCACTTTGGGTCAGAACTGCTCCTGTGCACTGGGACCACCCAGGTTAGCTAGTCTCAGCCTGGCTGCAGCCTCTGGAAAAGCTGAATTGTCAAACTTCTCAAGCATTCCTCCAAACCATCAGTAACATTAAACTTTAAGTTTGAAGGGGTAATTGGATAGTTAGCATTAGTTTTACGAACAGTTAAGAATTGTACCAGTCATTGGAGGTTGATCCTGAACTGATCCTAAAGTGATGCATAAGGGCAGGAATAAACACAGACTGAACTCTTACTCCACTTCCATTGAAGAAAATGACATTGAACCAACAATATAGCTGTAATTTAAATATGTCAACCCATATTTCTACAAGAGGATAGATTGCAGAAATCTACTTTTACATTGTTCAATTCTCTTATAAATTCCTGCAGATGAACTGCACTGAAACTTTTCCTTATGTGTTGGGGTCAGATCATGCTTGTGATATTTTTCCTTGATCCATAATTAGCCAACATGAATAGAGCTTTTTTTGTAGTTGAAGTAAGAAACAAGCAGAAATCACAACGATTTCCTTTCGTCAACAGTTGAGAACCATGTGCCCAGTCATTGGGACTGGACGCTGTGCTTGAGAAGGAAAATGGTAATTTTATAGTGGTTTTCTGGCAATTTCAAGCTGGAGAGACCGACACTAGCTCCACACCTCCCAGGTTACTATCCACAGCTCCTGACTGCATGGGAAGTGATCCAGAAAACTGTGTGGGAGAGATGTAGAGTGAGACAGACTGTTAACCCTTTCTAAACTACAAAGGGGCTTTTATAGAAGCCTAAAATCCACTTTTTAATAAACCTGACATCTACAATTTAAAAAAAACATTTAAAAATTATGTATACTTGCCAAATCTTTAGCATTTTAAATGCACCGAGCTGGAACACCCATAAACACACAAAACTAAAATGCAACTGGCTTTCAATTTGACACAAGTCAGTGCTATTTCTAATGAAAGGAATTAGAAAGAAAAATGCCCACTTCAGTTTACAAATAAGTTGTTTTGGCAAAAGCCTTAATCATGGGAAGCAAGTAAAATTTTTCACAGTTTGAGAACTGTTTCTGTTAACCAACGGTAAATTCCTTCAATTACTATTAAAATACTTGTGGCAGTGTCAGAATCAAATTTATTATCATTGGCTTCACGGCAAGAATATTAGCAATCTGCACTAATTGTGGTATTATGATAACGAATCTGAGGATCCAGTTACAGAGGCCCATGTTCTTTTCTCCCATTCCATATTGGAGTATCTTCTGAGTTCAAAGCTATCACTTGTGTGGTATGACTCTAAACTGCAACCAGTGATGAGACTCTGATTGGGGACTTTCAGAGCTTTGGGGAAAGTGGAGTTACCCCTTAGTCACCCATTGCTCCCAGGGCCGCTCTGACCCGAAACGGTAGCACCTGCAAGGGTTCCTGCTCAGGATACACGCAAAGGCAAAGGGCAGATCCAGCAGGTTCAGCAACTGAACTTATGATGGAGAAGGTGGATGAGCTAGGACCTCAAATGACAACTGCTATAGTACAGGCAGACGAACATTTGGGAAGAGGAATGGCGATTTCTCTAGTTCACCCAACGGAAGGCAACAGCAAACCACCATTGCTAGTAACTAGGTTTCCTAGAATCTATTTGCTAAGGAAACCATGGTCATACTCACAAAATGTATCGCACAACAACAGCATCAAGATGATCTTCAAGACAATTCTGAAGATTCTTCGCTCGGTAGGGTTGATTCTGGGCAGCAGGGGATTGCCAACCTTCATCAAGCTACTGCTCATAAAATTCAAATAACACAAAAGAAAATTATTGCCACTTGGAGTGTAAGAACCCTACGTCAAGCAGGAAGATTGGACAATGTGATAAATGAAATGGAAAGACTAAAGATTAACATCATGGGAATTAGTGAAGTTCGTTGGACAGGTGCTGGAACACGTCAGAATAGAAGTAAAACACTAGTTTATTCTTGAGGGACATCCCATACTAATGGAGTAGGAATTCTTATGGATGAGAACATGGCAAAAATTGTTTTAGGACATTGGGCAATATCAGAAAGAGTGCTCCTTGTTAGATTTAGATGACGACCATTTGATTTAGCAATTATACAGGTGTATGCACTAACAATAGATGGAACAAATGAGGATATAGATAAATTCTATGAAGAGCTTGAACAAGCAAAGAATGGATACAAATCTCAAGATACTGTTATTGTCATGGGCGATCTAAATGCTAAAGTAGGACAAGATGCTGATGGAAATACCATAGGAAAATTTGGGCTAGGGGAAAGAACTGAAAGAGGCGAGAAATGGTTAGAATGGTGTAAGGTGAATAATCAGGTCATTATGAATACCTACTTTAAAAACCATCAAAGACGCTTGTGGACCTGGGAAAGTCCAGGTGATAGCACCAGAAATCAAATAGACTTTATTACTATAAACCAAAGATTTAGAAACTCAGTGACTCAATGCAAAACATATCCAGGTGCAGACTGTAATAGTGACCATAACCCAGTAATATGTCATGTAAAAGTAAAACTTAAAAAACTAAAGAAGCAAAAACCTGAACAATCCCTTCACTACTCGCAATTTATTAAAGAAGAAAACTTAAGGCAAAAATTTACAATTGAAGTAAGGAATAGATTTCAAAGTCTAGAAATAGAATCTGTTGAAGATGATAGCAATCATGTAGAAATGAAGTTTAACTCTCTAAAGGATGCCTTGGTAGAATCAGCAAAGTCAGTGATTCCTAAAAATGGAAAAAGCACAAAGAATAAATGGACGACAGATGAAATCAAAAATCTAATGGAAGAAAGCAATATAAGTCCTTAGATAAAAGAGTTAAAATCTTACGTCAAAATCCAAAGAGGAATGGTTAAACCAAGAATGTGAACAACTAGAAAGAATCCCTATTACTGATCCAAAAAGATTACATCAACAAATCGGGAATATCCCTGGTAAAAAGCTCCTCTGTTCTTCAGGTGGATGTTTGAAAGCAAAGGACGGCACCATTATCATGGAAAAAGATGAGATTATGAACAGATGGACCGTGCATATTCAGGAATTGTTTGAAGATGATTCAGGCAAAAAACCAGAAATTAAGAAGAACATTGAAGGTCCAAGTATTTTAAAATCTGAAGTTCGTAATGCAATAAATGAGGAAAGAAAAGGCAGCAGGTCCTGATGAATTAATAATAGAACAAATTATCGCCCTTGAAGATTATGGAATTGTAAAACTTAATGATTTAATCAATGAAGTTTATGACACTGGAATAATACCAGAAGAAATGAAAAAATCAGTATTTATCACTCTTCTGAAGAAACCTGGAGCAGTAGAATGTGAATTACATAGGACCATAAGTTTAATGAGTCATATCACCAAGATACTTCTAAGAATATTGATGACAAGAGCTAAAAGTAAGATACAAGCTGAAATAGTTAAAGAACAATGTGGTTTTGTGAAAGACAAAGGTACAAGAAACGTGATATTGATGTTAAGGATATTATCAGAACGAGCTATTCAAGTGCAAAAAGATCTGTTTGTTTGTTTTATCGACTACACAAAAGCATTTGATAAAGTGAAGCATAATAAGTTATTTGAAATATTACAGGAAACTCTAGATCTAGATTCGAAAGCCCTCTGCCTAATCAGAAATCTGTACTGGGAACAAACTGCCGCTGTAAGAATAGATGGAGAAGTGAGTCAGTTTACGAAAATCAAGAGAGGCGTTAGACAAGGGTATGTTTTCTCCCCTGATTTTTTTAATGTGTACAGTGAAACAATATTACAAAAAATAAGAGACATTTGGGGAATCAAAGTTGTTGGTGAAAACATCAATAATTTCAGATATGCAGATGACACTGTGTTAATTGCAAGTACAGAGGAAGAACTACAAAACTTAATTGATATAGTTGTTGAAGAAAGTGCAAAATGGGTCTATCTGTCAATTGCAAAAAGACAGAATGTATGGTGATATCCAAAAAGAAGGAGAATCCTATCTGCAGGCAGAGAATAAATGGAGAAGACATAAAACAAGTACAGAACTTTTGCTACTTAGGAAGCTGGGTGACATCAGATGGCAGGTGCCACATGGACATCAAAGGAAGAATAGGGATGGCAAAAGACACCTTTATGAGAATGAAGAATGTACTGACCAACACTAAACTAGGCATTACAACCCGCCTCAGAGTACTGAAATGCTACATTTATCCAGTTATGTTATATGGTTCAGAATATTGGACAATATCTAGTAACATGAGGAAATGAATTGAAGCAGCAGAGATGTGGTTTTTGAGAAGAATTGAAAGAATATCTTGGATGAAACGAAAATCTAGTGAGGATGTCATGAACAGAGCAAGCACGAAAAGAGAAATAATGTATGAGATCATGAAAAGGTAACATAACTTCATTGAACATGTGATTAGGAAAGAGAAATTAGAATGCACGGTAAGTATGGGAAAGATTTAAGGGAAGAAAGCAAGAGGAAGGCAAAGACAAATGATGATGGAGACAGCAGCCAGAGAACTGGAAATGAATACCAATGAATTGATCCACTGGACCTGAAACAGGAGTGTGTGGGCCATGGCAGTCAAAGCTCAAACTGGGCATGGCACCTGATGATAATGATGATGATGTGATGTAGCACGGACAATTCTCCATAAAGATGAGAAGCTTACTTGCAAATGAATGGGAAAATCAAACAACAAATCCAACTTGTACAGTCCTTCCCATTCTTCTCATCCGTTTCTCACCTTTCCTATCCTGACTTTCACTGTGATAGAAGACATTTTGTTGTTATTTATTCATTTTCCTGGGCATCACTGTCAGTGCAAGCATTTCAGAATCAGAATCAGGTTTATTATCACCGGCATGTGTAGTGAAATTTGTTAACTTAGCAGCAGCAGCTCAATGCAATACATGATAATATAGAAAGAAAAAAATTAATAAGTAAATCAATTACAGTAATATATATATATAATATATTAAATAGTTAGTTTCAAAGTAATGCAAAGCAGAAATAATATTTTATAAAAAGTGGGTTCCATCTCAATTGAGGAATTGGATGATAGAGACAAAGAAGCTGAGTGTATGCCTTTGGGCTTCTGTACCTCCTTCCTGATGGTAACAATAAGAAGAGGGCATGTCTGGGGTGATGGGGGTCCTTAATTAATGGACACTGCCTTTCTGTGGCACCGTTCCTTGAAGATGTCTTGGGTACTACAGTGGCTATTACCCCAGAGGGAGCTCTCTCCCTTTCCCAAATGGAAATCGGCCATTTCAGAATTAATAGCTCTTCAATCATATTTACACGGTGAGGTAGTCCTGTACACTTGCTCGTTAATATAAATATCTAATCAGCCAATTATGTGGCAGCAACTCGATGCATAAAGCATGCAGACCTGGTCAAGTTGTTCAGACCAAACATCAGAATGAGGAAGAAATGTACCCTAAGTGCTTGACTGTGGAAAGATTGTTGATAACAGGTGGGGAGATTTGATAGAAACTATTGATCTCCTGCAATCTTCACATAGAACAGTCTCCAGAGTTTACAGAGAATGGTGCAAAAAACAAAAGATATCCAATGAGCAGCAGATCTATGGGCAAAAATACCTTGGTGATGAGAAAGTTCAGAGGAGAATGGCCAGACTGGTTCAGGAAGGTGACAGTAACTCAAATACCAAGTGTTACAACAGTGGTGTGCGGAAGATCATCTCTGAATGCACAACATGTCGAACCTTGATATGGATGGGCTACAGCAGCAGAAGACCATGAATATACACTAATAAAGTAGCCGCTCAATGTATATTTAGTGTGTATTCCTGACTAGGTAAGAATAGTCTATTTCTTCTGCAAAGGACTTTTTGTTAAATATGATTCAAAATAGTTAGTCTGAATTTAACTTGGCCTGTTGCCATGTAGTGGTTTAGCTGCGGGGTCACTGTGGCATTGGCATTGCCTGCTACATGCATGCTGAGCTCATTGACTTCATTAACTTTGCCTCCAACTTTCACACTGCCCTCAAATTTACCTGGTTCATTTCCGACACCTCCCTCCCCTTTCTAGATCTTTCTGTCTCCATCTCTGGAGACAGCTTATCTACTGTTATCTACTATAAGCCTACAGACTCTCACAGCTACCTGGACTATTCCTCTTCCCACCCTATCTCTTGCAAAAATGCTATCCCCTTCTCGCAATTCCTCCGTCTCTGCCGCATCTGCTCTCAGGATGAGGCTTTTCATTCCAGGACGAAGGAGATGTCTTCTTTTTTTAAATGAAGGGGCTTCCCTTCTTCCACCATCAACTCTGCTCTCAAACACATCTCTCCCATTTCCCGCACATCTGCCCTCACCCCATCCACCCGCCACCCCACTCAGGATAGGGTTCCTCTTGTCCTCACCTACCACCCCACCAGCCTCCAGGTCCAATGTATAATTCTCCGTAACTTCCGCCACCTCCAACGGGATCCCACTACCAAGCACATTTTTCCCTCCCCCCCCCCCTTTCTGCTTTTCACAGGGATCGCTCCCTACGCGACTCCCTTGTCCACTCGTCCCCCCCCACCCCCATCCCTTCCCACCGATCTCCCTCCTGGCACTTATCCTTGTAAGTGGAACAAGTGCTACACCTGCCCTTACACTTCCTCCTTTACCACCATTCAGGGCCCCAGACAGTCCTTCCAGGTGAGACGACACTTCACCTGTGAGTTGGCTGGTGTGGTATACTGTGTCCGGTGCTCCCGGTGTGGCCTTTTATATATTGGTGAGACCCGACGCAGACTGGGAGACCATTTCACTGAACACATACGCTCTGTCCACCAGAGAAAGCAGGATCTCCCAGTGGCCACACATTTTAATTCCACGTCCCATTCCCATTCTGATATTTCTATCCATGGCCTCCTCTGCTGTCAAGATGAAGCCACACTCAGGTTGGAGGAACACCTTATATACTATCTGGGTAGCCTCCAACATGATGGCATGAACATTGACTTCTCTAACTTCTGTTAATGCCCCCGCTCCCCTTCTTACCCCATCCCTGATATATTTAGTTTCCCCCTTCTTTTATTTCTCTCTCTCTGCCCATCACTCTGCCTGTTCTCCATCTCCCGCTGGTGCTCCTCTCCCCCTTTCTTTCTCCCGAAGCCTCTCATCCCATGATCCTTTCCCTTCTCTAGTTCTGTATCCCTTTTACCAATCACCTTTCCAGCTCTTAGCTTCTCCCCACTGCCTCCGGTCTTCTCCTATCATTTTGCAATTCCCTCTCCCTCTCCTACTTTCAAATCTCTTACTATCTTTCCTTTCAGTTAGTCCTGATGAAGGGCCTCGGCCCGAAACGTTGACAGTGCTTCTCCCTATAGATGCTGCCTGGCCTGTTGCGTTCCACCAGCATTTTGTGTGTGTTATTCAAAGATTCAAAGTGCATTTATTTTCAAAGAATGTATAAATAATACAATCTTGAGATTTGATTGTTCACTGGTAGTCACAAAGCCAGAAACTCAAAATAATTCAATTAAAGAATAAAAATAAAAGACTAGCACCCAATATGCAAGAGAAAGGGGGAAAAAACAATACAAATCATGTAAACAATTGAAGCAAACAGCAACATTCTGAGCCAAATTGAGTACTCGGATGCAAACCCCAGAGCACCCCAGAGTAGGCCCAAAGCCTCACTTATCAAATCATCATATTAGCAGGCACAAAGCACAGCAGTCTTCATAGCCTCAGCACCATGGAAAGAGGAGTGACCATGGCGGAGAATGAGCAAAAGCGGCTCCCGCCTCAGATCCCAACATCCTGTCTTTCAGTCCACCTGGGCCAGTGTTTAAATTGACCAAACAATGGAACAGCACAAGGTTCCAGTGTCTTGGAGCAAATAGTGAACATCGCAGAGAGCAAGCAAAATAAACTCTCACCTCCGATCTGGGCCGAAAATTTAAATTGTCTAAACAGCAGATTGTGCTTCGCACTAGGACTTGGGGCATAGACCACGCCACCCAGCAACTTGCTCTGGGCCCAGATTCTGCCACCCAGCCCCAAGCTGCTCTCAAGCTCTTCAGATCAGCTTAAGTTACTGGATTGTTACAAACCCCTACCTTATTCATTAAAGTCCCACAGAAAAGTTTGGCCTATAAATGATCCAGGAACAATTATGAATAGACAACAAGTGCTGGCATTGCCTACAGTATCTGCATCCTATGTATGAACACTGCCACCTGGCTCAGGTGCCTATTTACCACATGTAATTGTAGATGTTGATTGGCCAATTGATTGTGGTCCAACTTTGGCATCAACCAGTGCGAGTAACCGTTTAGAGTATGAGAGCAGAGCTTTACAACAATCAAGGATTTGAGCTGTCAAGAGCAAGGTTATGTTAAATGAGAACACAGTTGTCTTCTGGGAGTGTTGAGCAGAAGTATTTTTGAACTTAACATTCTGGTATTATTCATAAGAAGGTTTACAAGAGGCATTGTTTCTTGATCAGGATTTTGTCAGGTTGATCAACACCTCCACTCATTAACCCATCTCACTGCACTCCCCACCACCACTACTTTATCATTTCCTTTCAGTAACTTTATCACAGATACTCCTATACCTAATGTCCATAATATACACACAGTCTAATCTTGAGTATTTGTATTTATTGTGTTTTTATTTTTTTATGCTGCATTAGTTCCAGAGTAACAATCATTTTGTTTTCCTTAACACTTCTATACTGACGAATGACAATAAACAATGAATCATGAATTTTATAAACATTTTACTGTAGTAAAACGGGCATCACAGTAACGTAACAGTTAGCACCTCCACCCTATTACAGCTTGGAGTGTTTCAGAGTTCAGTGTTCAATTCCAGTGCTGTTCGCTAAGGAGTCCCTGTGTGTGTGTGTGTGTCTTCCCTTGGGAATGCTTGGGTTTTCTCCTGGTACCCCACTTTCCTTCCACAGTCCAAAGATGTGCTGGGTAGGTTAATTGGCCATTGTAAACTGTCCCATGAATAGATCTGAGTTAATTGTGTTTGTCAGGGGTTACTGGGTGCTGCAGCATGAAGGGCTGGAAGGACCTATTTTGTGCTGTATCGCTAAATAAACAGAACAGTACACTGATTTTCAAGATTGCAGAGAGAAAAACCAATGCAGACACTGTTATAGAATAGGAAGAGTCTAATATGATCTTTGCAAAGAATATGCCTTGATTGTTCTAACAGCAAGACTGTTCAGTTTTTAATTGGTCATGATCCAGTCTAGTTCAAGGTGAAAAAGTTTAGGTTCTATATTAGAAATGAACATAAAATGACTGGCATGGTATGATGGACTGAAGAACCTATTTCTGTTCAGTATGACTCATGACTGTGTGGCTATATTACTGAGTTCTTATATCATGGCATTCCAAATGTGTTCATTTCAGATAATTGTCCTCAGTTTCATTCAATTCTATTTGAGCTCCTTATGAGAAAAATACTATTAAACATATCCTGATGGACTATATCATTCAATGTTAAACATTACAACAAAGTGACCAATGATAATTGTCAAGGAAACAATGAAGAAGCAAGTATTACAGGGGCGCTTACATTTGAAATGAGAGATTGTAAAACTCTCTGTAAGAGTACAGAATCTACAAAGAGGTCATTCTCTTGCTAACTTCCTAATGAACAGGAGGTTCAGAACATGATCAACTGAATCTTGCAATGATAGTAGGGAAGAAACATTTAAGACGGGAATGAACCCAAGCTCTAGAGAAAAGCAACTCAAATTTTAATACAGTAGAATTTGTCTGTTGACACAGTCTAATAAACCTGCCATTCAGGAGTAGAATGATACTTGAAGTTTGTGAAACCAAGACATGCCCTTTGAAATAATGTGAAGTATTTGTGTAATTGCAAGAGAATATCAAGGATTTATATGTTGATAAGTGTATTCCAGGAGGTAATCCAGTGAAAGTCTGGCAGAAACTAAATAATATTGTACTGATCAGTCAAGAAGTACTTAATTTAGGACAAGAAGCTGATAAAACTACAAGGGCACAAATTCTTTTGGGAAGAACATAAAGACTCAGGAAACATGTAAACATTAAATTGGTAAATGTTCAGATCGTTCTTCTCTTTAACAATGAGAAGGTAGCACAGATAATATATATCATATACAGTATATTTGTAATATATGCATACAGGCTTAGGTTAAGAAGGGTGGAATAAACGAGATACAGATGTCTACAAATCTTTCCGTATTTCTTCGTATCCCAGTTAGAACAAATACTGGATGTTATAGCATGTTATAGCATTAATCCATAATTACACTAGCCATTGACATAGATATTTCAGAGAAGTTTTTATACACCATGCATTAATACTTGTAGCAACAACTGAATAAGTTTAAATCCAATTATTTCCAATTTTTCTTGTCTGTCTTTAATAACCAAGGTTTCTTTAGGTTATAGAAAAAAAATCAGCAACCCACCTATTTAACCCTAACTTAATCTCAGGACAATTTACAATGACCAATTAACCTACTAACCAGGATGTCTTTGGACTGTGGAGGAAACTGGAGCACCCAGAGGAAACCTACTCAATCATGGGGAGGACTTACAGACTCCTTACAGAGGAAGCTGGAATTGAAATTCAAACTCCATTGCCCCAAGCTGCGATAGCATCGTACTAACCATTATGCTTCCATAGTGCCCAACTTCATAAAGCAGCATGCAAGAATGCCAATAATTAATATCTAGTGAAGCTTAGCACATATCTTAACATTTTTCTTGAAGAGGCTAACTAAAAATATGAACACGAGTTAGGCCAAGCTCACATCTAAGCATTAGATTTGTGTTCTTGGCAGTATATGAAATGTGAGCAATAGTACAGGACATCAAATGAATCATTACAAACCACAGAAACAGATGTTGTCATGGCAACCAGTTCCAAAAGAAAATAAAGGATTGCTAAACTGTATGAACCTGTAGTTTCTGCTGCACCATTTTCTACTCACAGGCAGGAATTCTATTGTACTCTGGATACATATAATAAAATGTAGCATTAAGGCTCTTTACATTCATGTAAAATTGGAAAAGGAATCTGGCTTCTATTTGTCAAGTATGTTAATAAGAATGGAAGGGTAGATCAGTAAAAAGAACATAAAAGCTAAAATAATAAACCAAATGAAGATTATGATAGGTGTTCTTTATTAACCAACTCTTTGAACTCGCCTCACTGCATTTAGGGCTTGGAGCCTTAAGATTTTGTATTAACAGCAAGTGAGATTTTGAGGATACATGGAGTCATAGAATCATACAGCACAGAAACAGGCCCTTTGGGCCTACATGTCCATGCTGACCAAAATGTCTTCTTCAGCGAGTCCCAGTTGTCTACCCTTAACCTATAATCACACCATTTTTTTTTCTATCCAGTATCTAATATTTTTTAAACATTTCAACTTTTAATTATAACTGCTCTACCACTTCCTCTGGCAATTCATTCCATACACTTACCATCGTCTGTGTGAAAAATGTGCTTCTCAAATCTTTCCCCACTTACCTTAAACCGGAGTCCAACCCTGGGAAAAAGACCTTGATCATCCACCTTATCTATGCCCCTCATGATTTTATAAAGCTCTAAAGGTCACCACTCAACTTCCTATCCAGTCTCTCCTTGTAGCTCAAATCATCTAGCCCCAGTAGATCCTTGTAAATCTTCTACATATCCTTTCCAGCTTTATGGCATCCTGCCTATAAGTGGGCAGCTAGAACTGTACTCAATATTCCAAATGTGATGTCATGAAAGCCTTGTGTAGCTATAATGTGAGGTCCCAACGTCAATTCGATGCCCCGGCCAATGAAGTCAAGCATGTTACCCACCTTCTTTACCAGTTTGTCTACTTGTATCACCATTTTCGGAGAATCTTATAAATTGTATTCCTGAGTCTTTCTGTTCCACAGTATATACTTGTACCACTAGGTCCCTCTGTACTCCTGTACATTCCAGGGCCTTTCAGGGATAGAAATTAAAGTTACAAAGTTAAGGAGGCCACAAATGTATGCAGATAGAATATGTATTCCAATCACAAACAACAGGAAATCTGCAGATGCTGGAAATCCAAGCAGCACAACACACACACACAAAACATCAACTGTTTTCTTTTCCATAGATGCTGCCTGGCCTGCTGAGTTTCCCCAGCATTTTGTGTGTGTTGCTCAGACAGAATACGTAATTGGACAAAAGACCTGAAAATGGATGCTAAGCAAGCATCATCTAAAATCAGGGATGATGCCACTGTTGTTGGCAAAATCTCAGATAGCAATGAGGAAGCATATGGGTGTAAAAAAGATAGCCTGGTTGAGTAGCGTTACAACAGCAAACTCACATACAGTGTCAGCAAAACCAAGGAATAGACCTTAGACTTGATGAAGGGGAAGACTGGGGCAAACACACCCGTCCTCAAAGGAGTCAGTGGTGGAAAAGTTGAGCAGCTTTAAGAACCTGGGTGTCAACATTCCAGAGGATCTATCCTGGGCTCAACACATTGATGCAATTATGAAGAAGGCACGCCAACAGCACTTCATAAGAAGTTTGAGGTTTCTATGGTATTCTTCAGATGGAGAACATTCTGTCCGGTTGCATCACAACCTGATATGGAGGCTCCGATTCACAGGATCACAATTAACTGCAGAAGGCTGTAGACTCAGCCAGCCCTATCACAGGCACAACCCTCCCCAAAACTGAAGACATCTTCAGGAAGGTAATATCTGTTGTTAAGGACCCTCACCATCCAGGACATGTCCTCTTCTCATTATTACCGTCAGAGAAGAGGTCTAGAATGATTCAGAAAGAAATGTCCCCTTCTCCATTAGATTTCTGAATTGCCTATGAACCCATGAATATTACCTCATTATTCCCTTTTTGTGCATTATTTATTTATTTTGTAATTTATAGTAATTTTATATTGTACTGCTGCTGAAAACAACACATTTAATGTCATATAAGACAATGGTAATAAACCTCATTCTGGTTTTGATTGTTCATTTGGACATGACAATTAAGAAGCAAAGCATATCATTTAAATTGTGTGAGTTGGCAGAATTCTGAATTGCAGAGAAATCCGAGGGTCCAAGGGCCTGATTCAAAGAAGTCTTGTGTGCAAGTATAATTGATTAGGAAAGCTAACAGAATGTAATTGTTTATGAAATAAACTAGAAAAAAAGGAGATATTGCTTCGGTTACATAGGGCATTAATTAAAGCCACGTATTGGACTCTTTATTTAAGGAGGGAGGGAACAGTACAGAGAAGATATACTAAACCAACACTTGGAATGGGTGGATTGCCTTAGGAGGAAAACGTAGTGAGGCAATTTATGAAGTTCAGAAGAATGAGAAGTAACTTGATTGAAGTATGTCAGTTTTGATAGCGTAGATGGGGAGAAAATGTGGGTGAGTCCAGAATAGAGATCTCTATTTTAAAATGGGAAGTCACATACTTAGTATAAAATTGATTCTGTTTTCTGTTGGATGATCATGAGCCTTTGGAGTTCTCCACTAAGAAGTTTTGTGGCTGAATATTTTTGTAGTTGAGATATATAATTCCTTGTTACCCGTGGGCCAGAAGGCCACTTTGTGTCAATGAGAATGCGGAGTTGAGGTACAATCTGATGAGTCACAATCTTATTAAGTGGTAGAGCAGTTTCAAGGAACTGAATGCCCTATTCCTAACTCATATGTTCCTACATAAGGAGCGAGAGAAAAGATTTATGAGTGGGATTTTTGGGATATTTTGAATGGAAGGTATTTAGTGAGGATGACAGGGCGGAAGATATCAAGTCACAAAAGAATGAAAGTTTTGTAAGGCAATGTTAAACAGATGCACATGATTACAAGCACAGCTTACGAGGGGTGATTGATAAGTTTGTGGCCTAAGGTAGAAGGAAATGAGTTATACAGTTCTTGTTACATGCGCATGCAGTCCAAATCTTTGAGTGATTATGCAGAAAGTTTGAAGTTAAGAACGCATCAGGGGTGATTGATAAGTTCGTGGCCTAAGGTAGAAGGAGATGAGTTATTAGGAGGGGACTATGTTGAAAAATAAAAATGCTAGGTTTTCTAAAATTGACTCCTTCTACCTTAGGCCACAAACTTATCAATCACCCCTCATAATCATTGGTGGTGTGTTGGGGCTGCTTGTGTGCCACTGCACACTCATGTCCAGTCATATACCTGTGAGAGCTCTTGAATATTGGGTTGATGACACTATCATTATAACTGGAAAGTTAATGGCCTGCTTGACAGCCCAAATGAATAATAAGCAGCATTTTCTCTGAGATTGCAATCTGAATACCATATCAATTAGACCGTTGTTGAAAATGTACCCCTTCATAATACAGGTAGTCCCGGAGTTATGAACGTTCGACTTACAGACAACTTGTACTTACGAACCGAGGAAGGAGAATGCCGTCCGGCATTTTACGTCATTGCCATTGACACTGTGTTGAGTGTGTAACTTTGTATTTGGCTTAAATTTTTCTTAGCAAGATTCACCCTGACCCCACCACCACCCCCCCACCATTCATTTGGCTGGTGGCGCAGTGAGATCAGCGCTGGGCTTGAGAACGAAGTTTCCCAAGTTCGATCCAGTGACAAACCACTCCCGTGCCGGGTTAATGTCGATCCAGTGACTCCCGTACCATCCATGCTGGGTTGATGTCGAGCTCACAACTGGACATCGTAAAAAAAAAACACTGCCACCTCCAGTTTAAATTCCCACACAGAATATTGAGGAGGATCAAATACCCAAACCCAGCACCGCCCCCACTTGTCCCATTTAACCTGTCTCAGTGCGGTGGACTTTCGAACCCAGGAATTCAGTGCGGTGGTCGTTAGGATGCAGACCTTGGAAGCCGGCAGAGGTCGGGACCCGCTGCCCGCAGTGTTTCTGTTCCGTTGATGACAAGTGATCGCAATTGAAAATAAAGTGGAAATAATAAAGCATTTGGAAAGAAGTGAAAGGCCATCGGTCATTGGAAAAGCATTAGGCTACAGTCGGTCAATGATCGGAACAATTTTAAAGGATAAAGTGAGAATAATGGAGCATGTGAACGGCCCTGCCCCGATGAAAGCTACAATTATTACTAAGCAACACAGTGGTTTAATTATTGGAGTAAATATGCTTCTTAAGTGGTTTATATGCATAGAAAGGTAAAATATATATTATATACTAAGACAAACGTTTGACTGACGCTAAATAATACCGGATGTACTTGTTCTGACTTATGTACAAATCAGACTTAAAGATGGACTCAGGAACGGAACTTTTTCGTGACCCAGGGACTGCCTGGTACTTTAAAATACGTTGAGCAGCTGAAGTCTTATATCGAGCAAGAATGGACAAAATTTCCAATTGCAAATCTACTACAATTAGTATCCTCAGTTCCAAAATGATTAAAATGTGTTATTAAAAGGAAAGGTGATGTATCACAATAGTAAACATGCCTCCGTCCCAACTTTTGTTGAGTGTGTTGCAGCCAACAAATTCTAAATTTGTGCATATTTACAAAATACAATTAAGTTGGTCAGTAAAACTATTGAAAGTCGTTTCTTTGTACTTTTGTCAGTTAAATAGAGGTTCACATGAATTAACATATCAGAGATTTTTGTTTTTATTGCATTTTGGAAAATATCCCAACTTTTCTGGAAATGGGGTTTGTAAATGTCAAATTGACATTAAACTCACTTCATTAACCCAATTTATAATTCAATAATACAAATCAAATTATTATTGCTGTGATGGATACTACATTAAAATTCTGATATCTGAATTCTCCTGCCAAATTTCATGATCTAACCAAAGACTTCACATACATATGTGCTCCCCAGTGGCTGCATATTCCCTTCTGAGGCTCAGAAGGGAAGTAGGGAGAAGAGGAGTGCAGTAGTTATAGGGGATTCTATAATTAGAGGAGCAGATGACAGATTCTGTGGACATGAAAGATGGTATGTTGTCTCTCAGGTGCCAGGGTCAGGGATGTCTGTGGATTTGGGCCACAGCTCTAAAGGAGGAAGGGGAACAGCTGGAAGTCGTGGTACATACATATTGGTACCAATGGCATAGGTAGGAAAAGGGAGGAGGTCCGGAAGGAGAATATCGGGAGTCAGGGAGAAAGCTGAAAGCAGAACCTCTAGCGTAGTAATGACTGGATTGCTGCCTGGGACATGCACCAGTGAGGATAAGAATAGGATGATTTGGCAGATGAATGCATGACTGAAGGGTAAGGGCAGGCGGCAGGATTTCAGATTTCTGGATCATTGGGATCTCCTCTAGGGAAGGTATGACCTGTACAAAAAGGACTGATTACTCTTCAACGCAAAGGGGACCAATATCCTTGCATGTAGGTTGGCTAGAGCTGTTGGGAAGGGTTTAAACTAATGTGGCAAGGGAATGGGAGCCAGAATGATAGGGCGAAGGACAGGGCAGTTGGTATGCAACAAGGCGCAGTGTGTAGTGAGACTAAGAGGAATAACAGGCAGATGATAGGGCAAAAGTGCAGTGGGATGAGTTAAAGTGAAATAAGGGGCCAAAATCAAAAAGGATGATGAACATAGGACCAAAGATGTTATACCTGAATGCACACAATACAGGTGGGTATGATGTTGTGGGCATGGCTGAGTTGTGGCTGAAAGAAGATCATAGTTGGGAGCTCAACATCCAAGGATACACATTGTATCAAAAGGATAGGCAGGTAAGCAGAGGAGTTGAGTGTCTCTCTTGGTAAAAAAATGAAATCAAATCCTTAGAAAAAGCTGACAAAGGATCGGAAGATGTAGAATCCTTGTGGGTAAAGTTGAGAAACTGGAAGGGTACAAAGACTCTGATGGAGTTATACATGGGCCTCATAACAGTAGTCAGGAAGTGAACGACAAATTACAACAGGAGATAAAAAAGGCATGTAAGGGGGCAAAGTTTACCTGACAAGTCTGTTGGAATTCTTTAGGAAATATCAGGCAGGATAGACAAAGGAGAGTCAGCTGCTGTCACTTACTTGGATTTTCAGAAGACCTTCAAACAAGGTGACACATATGAGACTGTGGGACAAAATAAGAGCCCATGGTACTACAGGAAAAATACTAGCATGGACAGAAGATTGACTGATTGGCAGGAGGCAAAGAGTGGAAATAAAGAGAGCCTTTTCTGATTGGCAGCCAGTGACGAGTGATATGGCACAATGGTCGGTGTTGAGACTGCTTTTCATATTAAATGTCAATGATTTGAATGAAGCAAGTAAACATTCAATGTTTCAGGCTGAGACCCTTCATCAGGAGCATCGAATCGACCCAAAATGCTGACTGTTTTCTCTTTTCCATCGATGCTGCCCAGTCTGCTGAGTTCCTCCAGCATTTGTGTGTGTTGCTTGGATTTCCAGCATCTGCAGATTTTCTCTTGTTTTTGGATGAAGTAATTGATGGGTTTGTGGCCAAGACTGCAAATGATACAAAGATAAGTGGAGAGACAGGTAGTGCTAAGAAAGTAGGGTGTCTGCAGAAGGACTTAGACAGATTTGGAAAGTGGACAATGAAGTGGCAGATGGACTACAGTGTAAGGGAGCGCATGGTCAAGCACTTTAGTAGAAGGAATAGAAATATGGACTATTTTCTAATTGGGGAGAAAATCAGAGGTGCAAAGAGACTTGGGAGTCCTTGTGCAGAATTCCATAAAGGTTAACTTGCAGGTTGATTCGATGGTAAGAAAAGCAAATTCAATGTTAGCCTTCATTTTGAGAGGAGTAGAATATTAAAAGAAGGATATAATGCTGAAGTTTTATAAGGCACTGGTCAGACCACACTTGGAGCATTGTGAGTAGTTTTGGACACTTTATCTCAGAAAGGATTGGAGAGGTTCCAGAGAGGGTTAATGAGAATTGTCCTAGGAATGAAAGGGTTAACATATTAGGAGTATTTGGTGGCTCTGGGTCTGTATTCACTGAAGTTTAGAAGAACGAGGGAAGATCCTTTGAAAGCTATCGAATAATGAAAGGACTAGATAGACTGGATGTAGAGGGTATGTTTCCTATCATGGGGGAGTCTAGGACCAGAGGGCAAGAGGGTGTTGAATCTGTGGAATTTATTGACGCAGAATGCTGTGCAGGCCAAGTCGTTGCGTACACTTAAGGCAGAGGTTAATCAGGATGTCAAAGGTTATAGAGAGAAGGCAGCAGAAAGGGGTTGAGAGGGCTCATATATCAGCCATGAAGGAATGGTTGAGCAGACTCGATGGGCCAAATAGTCTAATTCTGCTCCCATGCCACAGAGTCTTACATTGTGATCAGATGAGCATTAAATCAGTTACTGTAGGTATAGAAGGCTATGGGCCAAGTACTGAAAGATGGGATTAATATCGGTCAGGTCATATTGGTCAGTATGGACATAGTGGGCTAAGTGGCTTGTTTCCATGTTGTGTGACTCTATGATACTGGGTGGTAATTATACAGTCTCAATGTCCACTAGAATTAAGTAATTCAATACATAGTGTGTGTGAATCCTAAGGAATTTACAATACTTGCTACATATAATAAAATTTACTTATTTTCCAACTAATTTAAACTTTAGAGCTAGAATTTTCCGAATATAAAGAATAGAATCATAGAACCATGCAGCACATGACTAGTTATCCCATTGTGGCTCACCAGTTTTCCACTTCTCAGCTCTCTTTCTCTCTACAGCCCAGCTCCTCCGAGCAGGCGTAAAGTCTTTTCTAGAAAGTTAGCATTGAATTTGCTTCCACCACACCAACAGGCAGGGCATACCAGCTCACAACTCATCCTGCAAAAATAAATCCTCTTCTTCCCCATGGTATTTTTGGCAATACTCTTCAAATCTGCTAACTGACCTCCCTGCCAGTGAAAACATTTTCTCTTTTTACATCCTGTCAAAACCATTCACAATTTTGACCACTCTTTTAAAATTTCTGTGACTCTTCTTCACTTGAATACTGACAAACAAAGTTTCTCTGGTTTTACACTTTACAGGAGTCCCTCAACCATAGCATTCGTGTGTATCTCCTCTCCTAACCGCTATCTTACCACTCCATCCCACATTACCACTGTTTAGTAGGTTACACTGGTTCAGTCTTCACACCCTAAGTCATTGCCGATGATTCCACATATAATTATTTGCCCTGGATACAAACAGCCTATCTGAGTGGCCTGTAGCACTGCAACTTATACAGGAACTCACAGCCCAGAGAGGAGACTTGCCTCTAACAGCCTATGATAACCAGCAGACTTAATGGAAGCAGGTGGAGCTGTTGCTGATGGTAAAAATTATAAATTACTTCAGAAGTTTTCAAATGTCTCTTCATTTAACATCCACTAAAATGGGAATAGGTATTTAAAATCTTAGCTTAAGAAAACCACAACAAATATAATTAATGTGAAATAATATAAGGGAGAAAAAGTAAATTACTCTTCCCTTTCCTTCCTATGGGCCCCAAAATCCCTACTGAAATGGAAGAGTCATGTACATGATTTGGTAGGTGACTGAGATGGTCCTAGTTGATTCCTCACCACCTGCACTGTCTGTGCAGCCAGTACCTTCTTTCTGTGATTACATAGTGATAGGGTGCTCCAGTTTCTTCCCACATCCCAAAGGTGTGAAGGCTAGCAAGATGGACACTGTAAATTACTTGCAGTGTGTAGGTGAGTGGTAGAATCAGGGTAGAGGGTGGAGGGTGGAGCAGAATGTGGATAGATGAAAAACAAAGGGATTAATGTATCTAGATGGTTGGTGGTGAGCGGGATTCAAAGAATCTGTGTCCATTCTGTATGAGTATGAGACTCCATGTGAAAAAAGAAAAATCCACAAGTTAGTAGTTCGAGAAGGAAACTTTGCTCTGCGCATCTAGTCCTCTCTTCCAGGTTCCATTGCATGTCCAGCAGTGAAGCAAAATGTTCTAAGGATTCAACAATATTTTATTGAGAGTTCCACAGTCTATCTGTGAAGAGCCATTGAATAAACTACTTTGTCTGAGTTCCTTGTGTTTCATGTGTACCTGTGTATATCAGAATCAGAATCAGAATCAGAATCAGACTTTAATCGCCAAGTACCTATGCACATACAAGGAATTTACATCCGGCAGATGTTGTCTCTCTGCTCATAACAATAATAATGATAAATATAAATGAAAATATAGATTATACATACAGGTAGTGCAATCCAAGTAATAGTTAGCCGACAGTTAACCGGCAGTTAACTGTTCAGCAAATTGACCGCAGTAGGGAAAAAACTTCTCCAGTGCCTATTAGTCTTAGTCTGGAGGGATCTGAAGCGCCTACCAGACGGAAGCAGATCAAACAGTCCGTGCGCAGGATGGGAGGAGTCCTTTATGATGTTCCCCGCCCTCTTCTTCTACCTGGAAGAGTACAGGTCCACAATAGAGGGCAGGGAGGCTCCAATGATGCGCTCAGCAGTCCTCACTGTGTGCTGTAGTCTGGTTCTATCCTGCTTGGTGGCGGCTCCAAACCACACAATGATGGAGGTGCACAGGACAGACTCAATGACTGCAGTGTAGAACTGTACTGCACTGTACTCAACAGTGGACTTCACTGGAGACTGAATATCCACTGAGCACATACACTTTGGCTGAATTTAGTTCAGGAGAAAGAAGTTGCAGCAGGATTGCACCCCGTAGAATAGGTTTTAGGTAGTATCTACATGAGGCGCTGTCTCAGGAAGGCAACATCCATCATCAGTGATCCCCACCATCAGGACTAGGCCATCTTCTTGCAATTACCACTGGACAGGAAGTACAGAATCCCAAAGACCACATCACCATGGGCCAAGAAGAGCTATTTCCCTTAAACCATTCAACTCTCAAACCAACCTACACTACCCGAATCACTACCTCAGAAGAGCAATACTAGGACTAATTTGAACAAATTATACTACAATGAATTTTGTTTTTCTTTATTCAGTTTGTGTTCTTCCATATAAAATTTGTACACAATTTGTGTTTAATTCATATTTTCCTTGGTGAATGCTGCTTATATGGTACTATGTACCTGTGACACTGCTGCGGGTTTCTCATTGCTCCCGTGCATACATACAATTGTGCACATGATAATAAACCTGACTTTAACTTTGACCTCCAAACCCAGAATGTTGGAATCTATCATTGTAAAACAATAATAGAAATGGTCAATGTCAATGTGAATTAATGAAAGGGAAATTATGTTTTGATGATGTACAAGTGACCCCCATATTACAGAAGTTGTGATATTAAAAATGGTTCATATCACAATTTTCCTAATGTAAAATTATAATTTCAAAGTTCAAAGTAAAGTTATTATCAATGTACGTATATCCTGCTCTCGATCAAGAATTTTCCCATTTTCTTAAGCTAGCTAGGTAGGTAACTCCAGTCCTAGTGTAGTTGTAGTTTGAAGGTGCTTTTATTATTCACCAATGTGTTACAATACGCAAAGAGCGTGTGTAAGTAAAAAGGCAGTACTTCTCAGTGTTCTAATAAAAGAAAGATTCAAGCACTGATTATAACTCCGTCGACATTCAACAAATTGCTTCTAACAGACTGAAATGTACAAAAATGGCTGCCCTGATGACAAAAAGGAATTGCATAACAACACGATAATGAGCAATCAACAGCTGTGAACTTACAACTAGTGAGATCCGGTAATTAGAGATAACATAACAATCCAGATCAGGAAAACATAACAATGTATATGTCACCATGTCCTACCTTGAGATTTATTTTCTGGCAAGCGTTCATAGTAGGACAAAGAAATACAACAGAATTAATGAAAAACTATACACTAAAGACTGACAGACAACTAATGGATAAAAGTATGCAAGCTATGCAAACACCAAAAAATACAAATAATAATGTAGCACTCCAGGGGAGGGGGGTTGTGGTCAGCAGCTTTCCTAGTGGCCAGTGCTATTTATTGTTCTTGCTTTAAAATGCTGGGGTGTTCAAGTTCATTTATTGTTACATTTTAGCTTGGGTTATACAGTTATTTGCATGTGTGTTTGTGGGTCACACTGACTGAGGGATCATCGCCTCCTCTGACTGTACATGACTGAGGGGTTTCTCTTCCTGGGTCTTAGTGCCTGGTCTGTTCTTGTGCTTCTCGCAATAAAACCGGCAGTTGAGCTAAACGAGCTTCTCTCATCTGTCATCATTGACCGAATGCTCGCCACAATAACAAAAAATAAATAATACTTCTGTGTAAGCGTCAAGAAAAGTGAGTACAAACATCATTGTTTTTAATTTTTTTCAAATAAATTTCAAAAAAAAGTATTTTTTTTTATTCCATACCTAGACTTCTTGGTAGTGATATGTGAATTCTGTAAGAACAAGTTTCCATTTCACAAACTGCCTTAATGCATGGACTGCCTATATCTAGTAGAACAACAAAGCAATTGAGGTGGTGCATTTGAACTTTCACAAAGCTTTCAATGTAGTATCACACAGTAGTTTATTCAACAAAATTAGACTATGTAACGTAGCAGGTTAACTGGGGATAGATGAATGAGAAGACAGAGTTAAGAATAAAAGGGTCATTTTTGGTAAGGAAGCTGTAACCAGTGGGGCTGGAGCCCAGCTGTTCACAGTCTGTATCAGTCATTTGCCTGAGGGATGAGGTGTAGTTGATGATACAAAGCCAGGCAGAAGAGAGTGCTGTCACAAGGATTCAAAAAGGCTCAGGAAGACAGTGAATGTAACATGAATGGACAAGGAAATGACCAATAAAACCCAATATGGGAAATAGTTAAGATCACCCACTCGAACTGAGTATGCTAGAAATGGTGGAGTATTGATATACTGTTTCAGCAGGTAATTAGGAAAGGCAAAACTGTGTTGGCATTGACTTGAGGTTTTGAGTAAAAGTATGAAGGCAACTCCCTCCAATTGCTTCCAGCTCCAGTAATGCCAGATTTGGTGTCTGTATACATTGCTGTTCTTCATTCCTGAGGAAGCTTATATTTGTATCGGAGGGAATTTGGGAAAAAGTTGATTAATAGGGTAACAGATCTGCTGTGAATGAGGAAAGATTAAGCAGATAGAGCTGATACTCTCTGGATTTCAAAGGAATGAAGGGCAGTCTCGTTAAATGGACAAGTTTCTTTAGATGTTTGCCAGAGTAAGGTTGAGTTTATTTCCATATGCACAAGTATAATGAAAGTAAAGAGAGCAGGTGCAGTGTCCATGTTTTCGCTGCTTACCAATGTCTCGAGTCAATGGTCTCAAAATCTGTGGTTGGATATTCAAAAGATTGAAAGTACATTTATTATTAAAGCACGTATGCAGTATGCAACCCTGAGATTCGTCTCCTCACAGATAGCCACGAAACAAAGAAAGCCATGGAACCCACTCAAAGTAAAACATCAACCCCTCTCCCAGCACAGAAAACTAACCGCACACAGGGCAACAGAAAGGAACGAGTGAAAGCACAGAATATAAAACACAGAAACGAAAGAGTCCCTATTTAGTTCAGCTCAGGGTTCATTATCTGCTGTTACGTACCCTTGACACGTGACTGGGGTTGAAGCTATACTGGGCTTGAGGTAGTGGTCTTGTGATGGTGGAGTGACATCATTTTCCCACCAGTAGAGGTCATGTGACAGGTTTTTTTTACAGGGTATAAAAGGAGGACCCCTCCCTGTGAGGAGGGGCAGTTCGTGGCTGGATTTGCCATGTTGACTTCATGCCACTGCGTGATTTAATGTTATGACGCAGTTTAGTTGAAAGATGAGGTTTTATTTAATGCCTAAAGTTTAAAAGGTCATTGCCAGCAGTTTCTTTATAACACTGCTAGTTGAGATTCAGTGGAGAGTGAAGATCGGAGTTCGGGAGATAAAAGATCGAGGAGAATCGATTTCGACAGTGAAACAGGTTCGACCTTGTTTGATCCTTATTCAGAAGGAATTCGTTGACTGTTCTAGTGTTAATCCCTGTGAAATATCAGAAAGGATTGGGAACAGTGTTGTAAAGGAAAGGGCAGTGCCTTTAAGCCGTTTCGTTTCGTAAATTCTTGGTGGGAAAAGTTCGATTTAGGAACCGAAACAACACGACGTGAAAGAGAATTTAAATCGTCTTAAAAAGTCTCTCCCTTAAATGGACCGTGAGCATTTTGAACTTTTGGCAATACTACTTTGAAGAACTGTTTTTTTTGCAACATCGCTTTAAGAACTGTTTAAGCTGCCGCACAGCAGCTGATTTCCGGTTAGGTTAGTGATTTGTTTACTTTTGGGGGGTTTGTTTTCAGTGTTTAATAAACATGTTATTTGTTATAAAAACCCCTGCCTAACTCATATATTTATTGTTGCTTGAATCCGTAACACTGCAAGCTGCCCTAATTCAAAATCGCCCAAAAATAGCAACAGAAAAGGAAATGACCTAAAACCAGAGGACACATCATAATTTGAACTACAGTCCAATCCACAAACTGCATCAATTAAACCTTGCTCCAGCACCATCCTCTGACAGCATGGAGGAAGAAAGCGATCATCGATGCTGTTGGAGGATGGTGCCAGCACAGCCAACTTCTCCGGCAGCAGTGAATGAGAGGCTGGTAGACAGCACTAAACACTCTGGCCACACATTTTAATTCCACATCCCATTCCCATTCTGATACGTCTATCCATGGCCTCCTCTACTGTCAAACTGAATCCAAACTCAGGCTGGAGGAACAACACCTTATATACCGGCTGGGTAGCCTCCAACTTGATGGCATGAACATTGACTTATCTAACTTCCGTTAATGCCCCTTTTCCCCTTCTTACCCCATCCCTGATGTATTTAGTTTTCTCTCTCTCTGCCCATCACTCTGCCTGTTCTCCATCTCCTTCTGGTGCTCCCCTCCCCCTTTCTTTCTCCCGAAGCCTCCCGTCCCATGATCCTTTCCCTTCTCCAGCTCTGTATCCCTTTTGCCAATCACCTTTCCGGCTCTCAGCTTCATCCCACCCCCTCTGGTCTTCTCCTATTATTTCGTATTTTCCCCTCCCCCTCCTACTTTCAAATCTCTTACTATCTTTCCTTTCAGTTAGTCCTGACGAAGGGTCTCAGCCCGAAACATCAACAGTGCTTCTCCTTATAGATGCTGCCTGGCCTGCTGTGTTCCACCAGCATTTTGTGTGTGTTGTTTGAATTTCCAGCATCTGCAGATTTCCTCGTGTTAGCACTAAACACTCGTTTGCCATCCACACCTGCCTCAATGTTTTCAGCCTTCCTTGATGGTTTAATTGGCAAGATCAGCAAGAAATGGAGTCGATCGTAGGCTCACACCCACTTTCCAGGCTTCTAGGCCTCGAGGACGCTGTTCACCTCCCAGAACCTTCTCAGAGAAAGCAAAGGACAGAGATCAGAAGACATTTCTTTAGCGAGAGGTATGAGGGTAAGCAGGGTACACCGGATTAGTGGATGAGAGTGACACAGTGGTAAAAGATCAGCGATGATGATATTGAACGTCAGAGCAGAGGTAAGGCTTTGAGTGTTCTACTTCTGCTTCTCTTTCCTATATTCTGAAACCAATAAAGATTAACACTATTTTTGTCTGTAAAGATATCAATAATGATGGCTCTGACTTTAGGTAGCAAGCATCTTAATATCACCAGCCTGAGGTTAGGCATTAAACTGTTCTTTACCTCTGTCCACAATGTGTGCATGAATGTTCTTCATCATAGAATAATCTGCTGACAATGGTGGTAAAATATCAGAGGACTAACAACATTTCAACAACTGCAGCCCATTCAGTCAGTAGGATAGATCTCTAGTGCAGTGGTTAGCAGAAATGGAGTTCATCAGACAGGGTTCAACTCCTGTAAGGAGTTTGTACGTTCTCCACATGACCATGTGCATTTCCTCCAGGTGCTCCAGTTTGTTCCCACATTCCAAAGGCATGTGGGTAAGGGTAAGTACATTGTGGGCATGCTATGTTGGCATTGTAATCATACCAACACTTAAGGGGTGACCGCAGCACATCCTCAGACTGTGTCAGCCATTGGCACCAGCGACTGTATGTTTTGATAAACGTATGACAAACAAAGTTTATCTTTCTAAATCTTATCTAATCTTTAAATTTCTGTAATGTATAAATAAAATAGAGTGAGTTGCCACCTCAATTTAAAAACTGCATAGATGGGTGTAATAACTTACAACTTGGTACCTCTACTTTGGGCACAATCAGCAACATGGCACATATTGTACCTGAGATTGTGTTTGTTTTTCTGAGGGAAGTGATGGTTCAAGATTCTCCTCAAACTTACAAAATCACAAGCCTGAAACCTTCGGTTGAATGAATGCAATTGGGAAAAATTTTGGCATGAAATTATTTACTTTCTTTCGACATTCTAAAGCTGGGACCAAAAGATTCTCAGATGGGATTTGATAGGGCATTTAAAATCATGAAGGTTCTAGAAGAAAACTGTTCCCATTGACAGAATGGTCAAGAAGCAGAAGACATAAAATGAATGTGATTGGTCAACAAATCAAAGGTAACATGAGAATGACATTACCCCTCAACCATCCAGCTCCTGAACCTGAGAGGATAACTTCACCCAACTTCACATGCACCATCACTGAACTGTTCCCACAATGTACGGACTCAGTTTCAAGGACCCTTCATATTTTGTTCTCGATGCTTATTGCTTTATTTATTTATTTATTTATTTGTTTATTTAGTAGTGATGATAGTAGTAGTATTTCTTAATTTCTCTTTTTTTTGTATTTGCTCAGTTTGTTGTTCTTTGCACACTGGCTGTCCATTTTGTTGACGTGGTCCTTCACTGATTCTATTAAAGTTATTGGATTTATTGAGTATGCCCACAAGATAATGAAGCTCAGGGTGACAAATATGTACTTTAATAATAAACTTGCTTCGAACTTCGAACATAAGCTGAATGGTTAAGGCCTGGAATGTATTGCCATGGGTTCTAGTGAAGACAGATTCAAACTAGCATTCAAGAGAGAGCTGGGTACATATTTGAAAGGAAAGAATGTGCAAGGCTTTGTAGATTGATCAGCTGAATCGGCTGAATTGCTTTACTAGGACACCACCAGTACACTTGCCTCTCTCTGTTCCGAACTAGACTCTGATCTTAAAAAAAACTTTAAATCTGAAAGTGAATCATTCACCAAAGTTATATTTATATTACAGCAACATCCTTCAAGGCCTTAAGTTATCCCAGTAGCTAAGCCACAGCATGCCTTAGCACAGCATGCTGTGCCCACTGAGTGCGGAGTTTGTGGACTCTGGTGAATAGAGATGTGATTTCATTTTAAGTACTTATTTAATTTTGTTTTACTGTAGGATTTTCTTGAATGCGCAGTTTTCATTTGCAGGGGTAAACAAATAGGTTAAATTGTAAAGCAAGTAAGCTGTAATCTTCTCCGTAATTAAGCAAGGGACCAGAACTAGATAGTTGAAGAGAACTGACTCAGAACTTGTGGTACCTGGGAATACATCTGTGGGTTCTGCTGAAGCATGCTTTTTAGAGCCTATAGAGTGGAGTGACCATGGAATCTGATGTTGGTTTGTAGGGGATTTTGCTGACTTAACAGCAATGGTGTGGCTTCATATTCAAACAATTAACTGGGTTAAAAAAAACTACATGAATTAAAATAAGACAGGCATGGCAGGGCAAATGATATGTTGTCACTGTAGGGTGTGAGAGCTGGTGGAGGTCTATATGATCCACGGCAACTACATTTACAGTATGCATCAGCAGTTTAACATTCAGTCACCACTCTTCATCAGGGAGAAGGCATGTTACCTGGTCACTTTGTTCTATAATGCAGTCATAGACTTTGCATTATGCACTGTAGAACTGGTCAGATAAGAGGAAGGCATGTGGGAGAATCTGAGTAAGGAAGTTCTAGAGATCCATAGGGTAATGTTGGAGATTCTTCAGCCCTCTCACTTACTACTCATTTCTTGCCACCTCTTTGCCTAGAGGTTGCTGGGCGGATGAGCAAACTGACCACTGCATCTTTAGGGTTGACTGGTCATAATGTGGTTGAATCATTGCAATTGAAATTGAGTTGTCTCAATCTGAAATTCAAGTAAGCTTAGTGATGAATTGGCTTGAATGTATTGATGGTACAGCAATAAACAAGTAAGGATGACATCGAAAGATATGATACACAATTCACAAAAACTGTGTGTCCTTAAATATAACTATAGAGACAGAAAAAGACAGAGGAAGAGAATTTCCAGTAAGATGGTGGTGGGCTCAGATGCAGTGTCCTCTGCAGGGCCAACCAAAGGTGTTATTGTCTTTTTTAAGTGCAGTTTTTATGATCACAAGATGCTACTGGACACGAAAAATTTAAAATACTGTGGTCTACCCCATCAGTGAGTTGCTCTTTAGTAGAAAAACTGAAGGAGCTGGACCGTGGTGCTGCCTGCTACAGAGAGGTGTCGGAATTGGCGCACAAAGGTGGTGTCCAGTCTAACAGTGAGTGACTGTCTTTGTCACTTTTCATGTGATTGCAAGACCCTGTAGGCCATTGGTAATCTGGAATGCTGCGGGTCTGGTTTACTGGTATATTGGCAGGACTGACGGCAGAGAAGCACGTAGCCTCCATCGTAGCGAGGACTAGACCTCAAGCCATGGTGTCTCCAGGGGAGAGGCATCAGAGCTGGTGTCAATGCTGCTCTCCAGTATTCGCTCAGTGGAAAGTTATGTCTCAAGCCATGGTGTTGCTTGTTGGCAGCCACTCAGAAGAATGGCATCAAAGTTGGTGCCAGTCAGTGTGGCACAGTGTCCATGCTGGTATCGGTGCTGCCCCCCAGTGTTCACTTGGCAGAACACAAGCTGTAATCTGTTCAACTGCAGACTACTGCAACATTCATGGAGTCAGAGACTTGGACAGTTATTTTTTTTTGTGTGACTATATTTTGCTATCTTATATGTGCTATATATACCTTGTGCTGTGTATAACTGTTAGTACCTGTGATTTGTACCTTGGCCCCAGAGTAACACTGTTTCACTTGGCTGTATTTGTGGGTATTCATGTATGTTTGAATGAACTTGAGCTTAAGTCGGTCCAGCCATGGCATGAGAAGTTGAAGATATTATTACATCAACGGAAAATGGCTTAAAATGTAATTAAAAAGAGAAGTATTCATGAGATTGTGTAAAGTTTAGCAAAAGAGAAAATTGATTTTTAAAAAGCAAAAATAGAATACAGAAGTATCCAGTGAGAAATGTGAAAATAGACAGCAAAAACATACAGTACTGTGCAAAGTTCTTAGACATATACATGTATTGCTAGGGTTCCTAAGATTTTGCATAGTACTGTAGTAATTTTATGTATTGCAGTCTACTGAAATCACAAAACAAAACTAATTACATGAAATAAGTGAGTGAAAAAAAAAGAAATAAGTGAGTGATGATAAACCTGATTCTGATAAAGGTCTCTAATGTCGATTGAGAGTGGGAAGGGGACGGGGAGAGGGGAATCATGGTTGGTAAAAGGGGGAGGGAGAGAGGAGAGAGTGGGAAACACCAGAGAGACATTCCATAATGATCAATAAACCAATTAATTGGAATCAAGTGACCTTGCCTGGTGTCTCAGGGCTCAGTATGTCTGAACACATGCCATTCTCTGCACCTGGCACTCCTTCTCTGCCACCTGTCCCACACCCCTTCCTGAAGCATTCCACCTTCACTATTCCCAACATCATTTGTTCCCAGCAGATTTACAAACTTGCTGTCCGCACTGATAACCAATAAGCACTCAAGGCCTAATGAATCCATCTCAAGGTTTTGAAAGAAGTAGCTATGGAAAAGAGAGATTCATTGGTTGTCATCAACCATGGATTGTATTATGTTAATAAGGTTGAAGAGTGCAGAGAAGGTTTACAAGGATGTTGTCGGGACTTGAGAAACTGAGTTACAGAGAAAGGTTGAATAGGTTGACTTTATTCCCTGGAGCGTAGAAGAATGTGGGGAGATTTGATAGAGGTGTATAAAATTATGATGGGTATAGATAGAATGAATGCAAGCAGGCTTTTTCCACTGAGGCTAGGGGAGAAAAAAAAAACAGAGGACATGGGTTAAGGGTGAAGGGGGAAATGTTTAAAGGGAAAATTGGGAGGGGGGCTTCTTCACACAGAGAGTGGTGGGAATGTGGAATGAGCTGCCAGATGAAGCGGTAAATGCGGGCTCACTTTTAACACTTAAGAAAAACTTGGACAGGTACATGGATGAGAGGTGTATGGAGGGATATGGTCCAGGTGCAGGTCAGTGGGACTAGGCAGAAAAATGGTTCAGCACAGCCAAGAAGTGTTGAAGGGCCTGTTTCTGTGCTGTAATGTTCTATGGTTCTGTGGTTCTATGGATTCTAAAACAATTCTACAGATTGAAAGATAGAAAATATAACTCTACTACTTACATATGACGGGAAGGAGAGAAAATAAAACGACTTACAGGGGAGCTAACCAAACATTAGTAGCAAGGAAAGTGTTAGAATCCATTCTGAAAGAACAGGTCACTTAGAAATAAAATAAGATAGGATTTATGAAATTAAAATTAATGATCAGACTGCAAAAGTTTTATTTATTTACTTGTTGGGATACAGTGCGGAATAGGCTCTTCTGGCCATTCAAGCCGCACCACCCAGTAATCCCCTGATCATGTGACAATTTACCTGCTAACCGGTACCTCTTTGGATTGTGGGGGGAAACTGGAGCACCTGAAGGAAACCCAAGCAGTCACAGGAATTATGTGCAAACTCCTTCCAGGCAGTTCTTGAGGTTGCAATTCACACAACAGGTATGGGGAGCCCTTGAATATGGCATATAAAGTACCATGCAAGTAGCTATCAAACTAAATTACAGCGCATGGAATTGGATGTGATATACTGAAGCTGATATAGCTGTGAGATAGAATTGCAAATAGAGAGCACATTGAAAGAATAATCGTTTCATTTTGGGTTGGGAGTTTGTGCCTAGTAGGATGTAATACTATAGATCTGAATTGCTTAAAATCTATATCAATTAATTAGGTATGGGAACGAAATGTGATATATTCAGATTTGCTGATAATACAAAGTTAGATGGCAGTGTACTTTGTGTGGTGGATCCAGAGGGCTTCAATGGTATAAAGGCAGATTAAGTGAATGGGCAGGAACATACTAGACAGCAAATCATATCAAAAGTAAGTTCATCCAAGCTATTTGGAAATAAAGCCAAATGGGGTGTCTTTTTCTTTTAAATGGTAAGAGATTAAGAGGTGTTGGCATTCAGCAGTTAGCCAGTGCAGTAAGCAACTGAGAGGGCAAATGGTACAAAAGCTGAACCTTAATAAAACATTCTGCTGGTCAAACAGCATCTATGGGTAGAGGAACATATCAAGGACTCTTTATTAAATTTGAAACATATATTTCTTGTTCCACAGATGCTGCCTGACCCGCAGAGTGTTTACAATATTTTCTGTTTTTTTCTCATATTTCCAGCCTACACAGCTTTTTTTTTGGCACTTTTCAAGGATAATGGTATAATGGTCTTTATTGCAACATGCCCATTGTTATCCTAATTGCTTGCTTCTCCTTATTGATAGTATGTGAAGGCTTGGGGAGATAACTTTAGAAATTTTGAACATAAATTTGGTCACCCTACCAGACTGATTCTTGGGAAAAGGTGGGTTATGAGGATTTATTAACCAAATTGAAACTATACTGCCTTAGGTTTAGCAGAATGAGAGATAATCTCACTGCTAATCTCAGTCATGATTCAATATTATAGTGAGTGAAAATTAAGAAAAAAAACTGCAGATAGTGGAACTCTAAAAACAAAAGCAAAAATTGTTGGAAATACAGTTCAGGCCGCACCTATACGAAAATAAAGCTTCAGCTTTTCACTTTGGACACTCCTTGAAGGGTTTCCAACCTGAAACGTAAACTCTGTCCATAACATTATTAATGGACTTGACAGGCTTGGCCATCTGGCCAAGAACATACAGAATTTGACTTTTTAGGTACAGTACAGAGCAGATGTCAGGGCTAAGTTTGTTATGCAGAAAGTGGTGAGTGTGTAGAATGGGCTGCCGGCGACGGTGGTGGAGGCGGATATGATAGGGTCTTTTAAGAGACTCCTGGATAGGTACATGGAGCTCAGAAAAATAGAGAGCTATGGATAACCCTAGGTAATTTCTAAGGTAAGGACATGTTCGGCACAGCTTTGTGGGTCAAAGGGTCTGTATTGTGCTGTAGGTTTTCTATGTTTCGAAAAGGAAAATAGAAACTCAGTAAATAACAAGAAAAAAAGTTTGACAGTTGTTTGAATATTAGGAGAATCAAGAATTGGTGAAGATGTCTCTGTATTCTTCTTGGAAGTAACGGCAAGTAATTACATTTGTCCAGTTGAGGAGGCAGACAGAACCTTTAATTTAACATCTCATCAGAAATATGTTATCTCTGACAATAGAGCAACTCCATCAGGTCTGGTATTTACTTATCAACATTAATTTTAACATCAAATCTCTAAAGTAGCACTAGATGTCAATTTGTAACTGTGAAGTGAAGCTTTTAGCAAGGCCAAATCTCATACTTACAGTTTCATTGATGAATGTTCTTGTTAATCAAAGTAAATAATTCTTAAATAAATAGTATCTGTGTGTTTATAGCTAAACATAAAAAGGTTCTCTGAAAAACTGAGAATGGATGGAAACAATTGAAAGACTTCAATTAAACCTGTGAATGATCTACTTTTGTGATTGGAAGATATCACAATGTTATTATTCTATGTTCAAACCACTGAAAATAAATATGGCTTATTTATGATATGCTTAAAATTCTTTGCAATTTCCTTTTGCACAGGTTAGGGTGATTTGCATATATGCTATTAAAACCTATAGTGATGCTAGAATTTAAATAGATTTTTTTTCCCTCTGACTTTGTCATGCTTTTAATAATGATGCATTAGCTGAGTGGAAACAAGTAGATGTTTGTCTTTTCCCCGAATAAAAATTCTTCATCTTCACCAACCACTAATGAACATGATTAATTACCTTAGTTGATGAATAGCATTTTAAACTCTGTAAGTACAAGGCTTGATGAAGACAAGTGAGGTGGAGGAATAATCAGAGAATCAGATGCTATGCAAACATGCCATTTAGGAAAGGTTTATAGACATTCCAGACAGATGTACACAGCAATAAAGAAAGGAAGAACGAGAGTAACGTGAATAAAAAGAGGGAGCATAAACACTGCTGTAAATATGTGATTAATGTATAGGTAACCAGAGTGCAATACAGGAGAAGTGCTGTATTGTGTGAAATGTTGTCTATCAGATGAGAATTTCAGCTAAGTCTATTGTATGTAAGGCAAAGTGGATATAAAAGTTCCCACAATCTAATTACAAATCAGAGCCAGAGTTCTTATACTAGTTACCATTAAGCCAATAAAATGTGACGATCTTATCTTTCAACACACACAAAATGCTGGTGGAACACAGCAAGGGCCTGCTGTGTTCCACCAGCGTTTTTTGTGTGTTGCCTGAATTTCCAGCATCTGCAGATTTCCTCGTGTTTGCGATCTTATCTTTTTCATTTTTTTATTGAAACATGACGTGCACAAATTGGTTGTCATGGTTCCATCATTGACACCATAATCACAGATCAAAGAAATTTGTAAGATTCTAAGTACATTTATTATCAAAGTATGTACACAGTATACAACTCTGAGATTTGTCCTCCCACAGGCAGCCACGAAACAAAGAAACACAGTGAAAAATATCAAACACCCAACCGCCAATGAAAGAACAAATTGCATAAATGGCAAAAACCAAGCGAACAACACAATATCAAACATCAAACCAGGAGTCCAATAGTATTCAGTTTAGTTTAGTTCAGTTCAGTTCAGTGCCCTGCCACCAGCCCACTGCAGGCTGCCCGCAGAGCCATCCTTCACTGAAATACCCCAGCTGGTATTGGCCACCCTGATCAAACGGCTCAAAAACAGCAAAAAGAAGAGTAACCAGAATCCAGAAATGCATGCACCATGAACCTCAAAGTCTCCCAGAAAGACTCCACAACCTCACTGATCAATCCCTGCAGCATGGAACTCAAGGCTCCTGCACTGTCCTCCAACAACAGCTAGTGAGAAGGAGAGGAAGACACAGGAAGACAGCGCCAGATACCTGCCTGACATCTGCTCTCATCTTTGACGTCTTGCTCAACGTCTCAATTGGCGAGAAGCAACGGTGTCAGTCATTGGCTCGTACCCCATCTCCAGGCGTCCAGGCTGCACACTCCACTCCAAACCTCACCGAACTCCCTCGGGAGACAGCAAAGCAACAGATGACTCAGTTGGCCCAAAAGCACACCATCAAAATGTAATTCACAGGTTCCAATTGCACGCAGCTTAGTAGTAGAATCATATTTGAAAGGAGAAGAAGTTGTGGAAGTGTTTTCATGAACTACCTGCAGGATGTTGCCATAGGTCGCATTGTTTGCCGGCATCATCTTGCAACATCAATGGCAACAAGGTACTTTTAGGATCTACTGAAGACAATATTGTTATGATCATTTAATTCTCTCAACACAAAGCTTACAACTTTGAGTTAAAGTAGTCCTACATAATCCTGTCATGCATTGAATTAGCCAGATATCCTGAGAAGACTATCTCCAACACTTGCCTTTGAATTTTAGCTTCAATGGAATCACAAAAGAAGAGATCTCTTTTCCTGGACCAGCTCCTATACCTAATAATGAAAGGGTATTGAACTCTGACAGGAGTCACTCTCACAACAGCACTCAATGTCTTTGTGAGATTATGTCAATGCTTTGTTTTCAGGGAAGTTATAAGAGGGTTCATTTCCCCACAGAGTACGGCTCATTGTTCCACCAGAAAACATTTCTACATTGAAGTACAGTATGTATTCGGTTCCATAGATACCCCATTACATACTTCACTGAAGAATTGCATTAGTGTATTTATGCAACCCACTGCATGATGCTCATTACTTGTGGGAACTTGGGGTGTCCATTCTCATTTCTGAGTTCATATAATTAGTTCCTCTGTCCTTTTCAGAGTGACTTGGGTATAGTGTCTCCAAACTGTAAAAGTACAAGTACTGACCACCAAATGGAGTGAAGTCAGCACCAGGAAATACTGAGAGAATAAATTTACCTGTCCCTCACTGGTCAATCATTTCTATAATGATCAGTGTCAGAAGGGATTTAGCTGAGACTAGTATTCTGATAACAGATATTCTGAGGAAAACCGAAAAAGATTTTGTTTTAGTGCAACTGGCAGTGCACCTTTTAATTCAAGTCAAAAGGAAGAAACGGAGGGTTATGGGGAACTGGCTCAAGAAAGGATATCAGCCAAATGGCAGGACTGGTTTGAGGCCTTCTACTGCTCTTATTTTCTGAGGTTTTTATTGTACCTTCATTTTTTTAATGTGCTGTATTGTTTCTGGTTTCTCCTGGCATTTTCCGAATTTATCATCTTGATTTATTATTATTATAAACTTTCATGAACCAAGCTATAAAAATGGTGGTTATCTAAAATTGTTGTATTCAATTTTGTGTCCTAGTGACTGTAATATGCCTAGTTAGCATTAAGGTGCTATTCCTTAGCCTCACATTGGGATACAGTGCAACTGCATATGAGCTTAAAGACGGATAATTCTGAATAGGAATGGGATGGAGGGTTAAAGAGAAAGGCAACTGAAAACCCTAATGGACTAAACAAAAATGGTCAGCCAATTTCCAACATAGAGTTGACCAAAGTAATAGCACTAACTTCAGTACATTACATCGAAAAGGTGTACATGAATCATTGACTTATCTGAAAGGTGTGGTGTATTAGGAACTCCAGATGGTAGTAAGGGAAGACAGAACAAAGTATTGCATCTTCTGGAGTTGCCATGGGGAATATGAAACCAGGAGAGGAAATAAACAGATATTGTATGTCTGTTTTCAGAAATACTGAAGAATCAAAAGACTTGATGATCTTCAGCTTTGAAACGCTGGGAAACGCTGTCTCATTCTGCCCTGCAGAGCTGATGTACGGTTAGAATGACAATAAAGTTTTTGAATCTTGAATCTTGAAGTACATGGTTATGAGAAGGTGAATGGTTTGATTGTCATCTTCTAAAATTCCAGAGATTTAGGAATGTTTCTTGGTGGATGCTAAATATGACTCAACTATTTAAGACAGGAGGGAGAGAGAACACAGAGAATGACCAACCTGTTAGGAGACAGAAAAGACTGTAGATTCTGGAATCCACAGCACCAAGCAATCTGCTGGAGGAGCTCAGTGGGTTGAGCAGCACCTTCTCATCAAAAACACAATTGGAATTCACCCAGCACATATGTTATTCCTAAGGAAGCATCTCATTGCATCTTACTTTATTTGCACATAAACTGAATCATAAATCCTAACGTTTAGGCTTCTTTAACATAAAAATAACAGATTTTGAAGTAAGCTCCCAGAGATCAAAATATTCAATACTTGTTGTCCCATGCAGAATAAAATCAGATTCCTGTTACAAACTGAGGTTTTTTGAACATCATACTGTTTGAACATTTACTCTTAAGGTCAATGGTTTAAAACATTTTTGTGGATTGTCGAAATGTAATGTGCAAATAGTACTGTGCACCTAATGAATTGGGTGGTGGCGTGGAGGTACGTCTCTACCAAAGGAGGTGTAATGTGCTCCTCTCTCTGCCTAGCCCCCCCAATCAGGGTTACATGAAGGCATGGGAGCAGGTGCTGAATGGTCATCTGAGCAGCTGGGCATATCACAAGTCCTGGTTATGCAACCGCTGATACCAGGCAGACTGTAATGTATGGATCTACTTCTTTAGAGCAATGACCCCGGCCGCCTTAACTCTACGTGTTGATCTGCCGGCTGTGCTTGCCCTGTTGTCTATGTATGTGAATTGTTTTCTCTCTCCTATTGCAATGTGAATACACCAGGTAAAACCATCTCCTGTGCGCGTGCTTTTATTTAATTGATATGTAGTTGTACACAGACACAACAAATTGGCAAAGAGCATGAACCTGACTGTCAGAAAATATCACAAACTGCCACAAACTGTCGTCCCATAACCGACAGTTATGGGACGAAACAGTGAGTTAAAGTGCACGAGAAAACCATCACAAAGGAACGTGTGAGTAACAGTGAAAGACACGCTGAATTTAAAGTGAAAAAACATGGTTGGGAGTCATATATCAAGAGGGTTGAACTGTATTGTAAAGTGGAGGAGCAAAATAATGCCCTTACACTTCTTAGCTTAATGGACAGTCTTGGACACAACCTAGTAACCCCTGAAAACCAGCAAGCAAGACAATTGACGAATTGTTACAATTTTACAAAATCACTTAAGCCCTAAGCTGCTGGTAGTAACAGTGGGATTTAGATTTCACAAAAGAAACCAGTCAAAAGATGAAAGCATTTCTGAATACACTGCAGAACTGTGCAAACTTTCACAGTACTGTGACTTCAGAGATGGACTAAGGGACAGACTTGTATGTGGCATGCATAGACAAAGCACTCAAAAGAGGCTACTGTCTGAAAGAGACTAAACCTTAGAATGGGTCTTGAGCATTGCAGTATCGTTAAGGACTGAAGCACAGGATGCAGCAGAACTACAGAGAAGGTGATTAGAAAGCGAAATGCACAAAATGTTCTTGAACGGTACAAAAAGCCAAAGCTGTTACTGATGTGGCAAATCCTCCCATGGTGCAAAAAACTGTTACCAAGTGAAGCAGCAAAGAGCTTCGAGATTGGACCGGAAGTCCTAACGTGTGATTACTAATAAGACAAGTGGACACCCGGTAGGATAGCTACAAGATCTGGATCACTGATGTACATAGCGGATGTTGGAGATCAGACATGGAGACGTCATGTGGACCAGATACTGGATGCTCAACTGAAGAACACACCGGAGTCAACTGTATTCAACAAGAAGGACTCATTACAGTCACCAGACTTACTTCTCAGTGATGATCACGTCACTGACAACAGCATGACACCGGAAACCGAGAACGTTATCTTAGGCAAGACACCTGATGGTGCAACGCGAACCTTATCGTTGACAAGACACCTGCCAAACCTTACACCACTCCAAAGATCCAGAGATGCTATCCTGAATGAAACAGAGTGCCACACAAAAGACTGAACGTTTAGAACTGTGAAGTTAGATCTGGACAGTTATTGTAAAAGCATGTTTATTTGGATTATTGGTAAACATGCTTTTACAATAACTGATTGTTTTGTACATAAACAGTTTTATATTGCACTAATCTAAAGGGAAAGAAGTGTAATACATGGATCTATTTCTTTTAGAGCAATGAGATCTGTTGTCTACACATGCTCATTGTTCTCTCTCTCTCTCTCATTGCAATGTGAATACACCAGTTAAACCAATCCCCAGTGTGCTTGCTTTTATTTAATTGATGTATAGTTGTGCACAGACATGACACAGACAATCTCTGAAGAATATTGGTAATGGCTAGGGTCACCCATCTTGTAAAGATGCTGCCCTGAAGAAGGCTATGGCAAGCCACACCTGCAGAAAAATTTGCCAAGAACAATTATAGGCATAGAAAGATCATGATTGCACATGTGATATGAGATGGCACATATTTTTTTTAAAATACCTTTAATATTTTAAAAGTCTCTGACCAATAGAAATAGTTAGAGACAGTGGAAAATACTGTACTACTGACTCAAAAGGTCACCTGGGCAGTTCAGGGCTGGCACTTCAGATCTTCAGACCTCATCATCATTATGACTGCTCCACTTGTTGGAAATTCACAGTGTCATTTTCAATAAGACCCATAAATGTCTAGTTCAACCATAGATATTGGTGTTATACAGTCTCTTATGGCACAGAAACATGCCCTTTGACCCACCAAGTCCACACCAACCTTTAAGTACCCATTTACACCCAGTCTGTTTTCTTTTATATTCTCTCCATATTTTTATTAGCAACTTTCTACAACCATGAGATAATTTGCAGTGTCCATAACCTCCATGCTTTTGGAAAGTCGGAGTAAACCACAGGGGCAGAACGAAGTGATGATGGCACTAAGAAGCGACTCCTTTGCTTGCATCTTTGGAAACAGCTCTATTTCTATCTTTGATATCTCTTTTTTTTTCCTTTTCAAGGTTCTTTTGAAGACCCTGACCTGGAGTAACACTCTGAGTTTGGTTCTTTGCAGGACTGGGACTCACTCTCAGGGCCTCACGACCGGCTGCTCTTTGATATCCTAAGGATGTGGCCTGGAAGACTGGCACACATTCAGGGTGACAGATTTCTATGATTCTGGAGACAAGCTGATTCAAGGCTCGTGCCCCTGAATGAGGCGTCGTGGGAGAACACGGAACATTAGGAGCAGCGGGTTAGCTGTCGTGGGCTGTGCAGAGACTTGAGCTCTCCGGGTGCAGAGCTCAGAAAAAGTGACGCAACAGACTTTTAACATCATAAATCAATGAGTTGTTTGCTATGTCTACCCCCTCCCTCTCGGTGTGAAGTGGGGACATCTCTTTTTCCCTTATTAGGGAGAGGGAGAGCCTGTGGTATGTGGAATTACCGAGTGAACGAGTAGTCTTTGGAGTACTGCAAGTCTGTGTCTTTATTGATGCTTTGCTGCACGCTTGAGTGCTTGGCGGGGGGGGGGGGGGGTGCGCCAATGTCTTTTTGCTGGTGGGGGAGGTGGGGTGTCATTGCCTTGCAGCTGCTTGTGTGTGGGAGGGAGGAGTTGGGGGGACTTTGGGGTTCTAACATTTAACTGTCATTCATTCTTTGGGGCACTCCTCTGTTTTTCGTGGATGTTTGTGAAGAAAAAGAATTTCAGGATGTATATTGTATACATTTCTCTGTCATTAAATGTACCTATTGAAACCAGGGCACCTGGGGAACACCCAAGTGAGTACAGGGAGAGCATACCTACTCAGCACAGACACCACCAGAGGTCAGGGCTGAACCCAGGGCACTGGAGCTGTAATGTTCTGGCTTTAACAGCTGTGTCCATTTACCATGAAGCAAGGCTTGACCAAAATCGAGTGTAATCTAATCCAATGTGAAATAAAAACAATGAAAATAAATGCTAGTCAGATATACATAGAAGTTATAGTTATTGAGAGGAGATTTTAGGAGACTGACAAATATTCAGGAGAGTCAATGGGACAAAGTATGAGAGTTTAATGCTCCTTGTCTAAAGTTTACTTTTACATCAATGAAACTGTGGTGCACTGTACGAATTCTTAGAAGTAAGTCGGATTCCTGGACAAACTTCCAAGTAACAATGATCATAAGTACACAAACATTGATATATGATATTTCTTCAAAAAGCAAAATAAAATTGCAGTGGCTGGGAATCTGAAATTTAAACAAAAAGTGATGGAGATAATCAGAAAGTCACGACCAGGGGCATGTGGGATGGATGAGCAGGCCTGAAAGTCAGGGAGCAAATTAAACTATTTCAAGTTCGAATGTTGCAGGTGATGATCTCAGGTGAGTCAGGAGTCCTATGAACAATAGATATGCAGGGAAATAACATAAGAGCCTACAGAAGCTGGAAATCTAGAATAACAGCCATACAAATTACTGGAGGTCAGTAGGTCAGGCAGTGTCTGTGGAAAGGAATAAAGTTCCAACGTTTTGGGCTGAGATACTTCATCAGGTATGCAGGGCAATAGTGGGCAATCAGAGTTCCTCAGCAACCAGTCCCTATTTCCTCAAGGATTCATGAACAGTAAGCGATCGCCTGCAATATGATAAAGAACTCTAAGCTCTGAGAAACGCAAGGGGACACTAATTCATTGCTGCAAATATGTAAGCAGTGACAAATCGGCCAGCCATTCACTGACAAAGTATCCAGGAATTATTCAGATAGGATTATGAGGGGTGATTGATATGTTCGTGGCCTAAGGTAGAAGGAGTCAATTTTAGAAAACCTAGCACATTTGTTTTTCAACATCGTCCCCTGTTCCATTTATACATTTAGTCCAGCGGTCGGTCCATAGCAGAGGTGATTGATAAGTTTGTGGCCTAAGGTAGAAGGAGATGAGTTATACAGCTCTCGTTACATGCGCATGCAGGTCAACTCTTTGAGTGATTATGCAGACAGTTTAATAACTCATCTCCTTCTACCTTAGGTCACAAACGTATCAATCACCCCGATGCATTATTAACTGATGTGTTATTAACTTCAATTATGTTGAAAAAAAAATGTGCTAGCTTCTCTAAAATTGACTCCTTCTACCTTAGGGCACAAACTTATTAATCACCCCTCGTATGTAGGAAGGAAACAAACGTTTCCTGTGGAAGTAGCTGCAGCTAAATGTGTGAGGATACATGATCAGATTTGTTTGGTTTACTACTGAGAACCAACATGTGAAGATATGTTTCTAAAATGTCATAAAATGTGAAGAGTTGAAAAGAAGACATTTGAAATCAAAAGTAATACCTGAGGCCATCATCAAGACTGACTATTAAATCACTTTACAAGTATCTTTGAAAAGAAAATAGTGATTAGTATTATGAATGGCATGAATCTGACGGGTTGGTCCATGGCCTCCTTGTGTGCCAAGATGAGGCCACCCTCAAGGTGAAGGAGCAACATCTTATATTCCATCTGGGTACCCTCCAACCTGATGGTATGAATATTGAATTTTCCTTCCGGTGAACAAAGTTCTCCCCTCACCCATCCTCTCTGACCTTTTACATCTTCTCACCTGCCTATTACTTCCCCCCGCGTACCCTTCCCTTTCTCCCGTGGTCCATTCTCCTCTCCTATCAGATTCTTTTTTCTCCAGCCCTTGACCTTTTCCACACCCCTGGCTTCATCTATCACCTTCCAGCTTGTCCTCCTTTCCCTCCCCCAGCTTTTTAATCAGGCATCACCCACCCCCCCCCCTTCCCTCTCAGTCCCGAAGGAAGGGTCTTGGTCCAAAGCGTCAACTGTTTACTCTTTCTAATAGATGCTGCTGACCTGCTGGGTTCCTCCAGCATTTTGTGTGTGTTGCTTTGGATTTCCAGCAGATTCTCTTTTGTTTGTGAAGGTTAAAGGACTTCCACAAGTTTTATGTCCAAGAAACAACTACAAGTAACACAAGCTTGTGTGTACAAAGCATCTTGAAAATATGAGAACACGAGGATGAAAGAAAAGCGACTGAAGCAGCGTAGATTGAATTTGGAGAATCAAAAGCATGTGGTTCTGAATATTTATGAGGCAATTATTATAACTACATCCATGACTGAGCTAAATCAATGCTCTATTGTTTATTGTCATTTGCTGTATGATTATATATAAGTCAAGTAATGATAATGATGTATGGAGTTACACAAATGAACATCACATCATTTATAAAAGCCAGGAAGAAGCTTGTGTGTTTAGTCCTATATTTTCCTCCAAATCATTACAGAATGTCATACAAACTGAGTATCTATGCATCGCTTGACCCAAGCATGACTTCCCTCTGGGACAGGGGGATAGAAGATCAGTGTACCTTTGGAACAATTTTTAATGGTTCCTGCCGTATTAACAGTCTCAGCTGACTGCTCACTGTCAGGTCACATGTGCAGACTGATTATATGAAGTGTGAGTGACAGAATTATAAAGCACCTGTTGCTAAATCGTTCAGGGGCACTCTAGTGTTGACAGATTGACAAAAGAGATTTCTGTTGACTTCTAGAGATATGTTAGGGGATTCAGTACCCAGTCTAAGTCCCAATAAGACGCTATCTTTAAAAAATCAACACACTCAAGTCTGACACGTCAAGTATTGATACTGCGACTAATCATTCCACATTGACATAAGCTAATAATATCACTCTGAGCTATAGACTGACAATTATTTTATACTGAGTTTGTGTTATATAGTTCACTTATGTTAAATCTTATAAACATTTGAAATGGACTTGTGCAGGCTGCTACACTCCTATATTCTAATAAATCTCAGGCACACTGAATAAACTAAGAGCATTCAACTAATAAACACAAGAGACTCTGCAGGTGCTGGAAATCCAAAGGAACAAACATAAATTGCTGGAGGAACTCAATATGTTATGCAACATCTATGGAGCGGAATGAACAGTCGATGATTCGGGCTAAGATTCTTCATTAGGACAGGAGAGGAAGAGGGAAGAAGGCAGAATAAAAAGATGGGGGAGAGAGGGGGAGTACAAGCTGGCAGGTGGACCAGGCAAGGGGGAAAACAGGTGGGTGGCAGAGGAGGTATAAAGTGAGAATCTGGGAGGTGATTATTGGTAAAAGTAAAGGTCTGTAAAAGAAGGAATCTACTTTGGAGAGGAGACTGGACCATGGGAGAAAGTGAAGGGTTGGGGAGCACCAGAGGGAGGTGATGGCCAGATGAGTGGAAGAGAAGAGGTAAGAGGGGAACCAGAATGGGGAATGGAAAAAAAGGAGGCAGAGAAATTTCCAGAGGTTAGAGAAATCAATGTACAGGCTGTGAGTTTGGAAACCACCCAAACAGATTATGCGGTGTTTCTCCTCTAACCTGAGGGTAGGATCATCGTGGTCATAGAGGAAGCCATGGACCAACATTTCAGAATGGGAATGGGCTGTGGAATTAAAATGGGTGGCCACCAGTAATACTGAATGCTAAATTAAGGCAATATGTGATGTTATTTTTACTTAGAGATGCACCTTATTGTGTGTTGTTCCCAAGGTTTGTGGAGTTCATGAACACTGAAATCAATTATTCCTTAGACTTTAATAGCAGGATAAATAGAAGGGTGGGTTAGTAAGTCAGTGGGTTTTACAAAAATCAGTAGCGTTGTGGATAATGAAGACTGCTAAAGCACAGAGCAGGGCAGGGGTCATTTGCAGATATGAGTGAAGAAATGGCAGGTGGAGCTTAGTCTGTCCAAGTATGAGGTGAGGCACTTTGGGAGATCAAATGCAAAGAGACAATACACTGTTAATGACAAGACCCTTAACAGAGTTGATGTATAAGGGGGTCCAACTCCATAATTCCCTGAAAGTGGCTGTACGGATTGATAGGGAGGTAAAGGAGGCGTATGGCAATTATCAATCAAGGAAATTAGCTCAAGAGTGGGGAGGTGACGTTGCAGCTTTATCAAGCTGTAATTAGGTTGCACCTTGAATATTGCATTCAGTTCTGGTTGCTGTAGTATAGGAAGGATGTGGAAGCTTTGGAGAGGATGCAGAAGAGCTTTACCGGATGCTGCCTGAATTAGATGACGTGCTACAATGAGAGGTTTGACAGATTTGGGTTGATTTCTTGAAGTGATGGAAGATGAGAGGAGACCTGATAGAAGTTTCTAAGATTTTTAGAGGTACAAATGGACAGCCAGTCCCTTCTTCCCAAGGTCAAAATGACTCGTACCAGAGGGCATGCATTTAATATGAGAGTGGAGAGTTCAGAGGAGATGTGCTGGACAAGATTTTTACACAATGAGTGGTAAGTGCGTGGAACACCCTGCCAGGGCTGGTAGGGGAGGTAGATATATCTGGGACATTTAAGAAACTCTTAGATCGGCTCATGGATGGTAGTAACATGGACAGCTAGCTAGGAGGGAAGGGTTAGATTGGTCTTAGCATAAGTTGGTACAATGTCGTGCGCTGAAGGGCCTGTGCTGTACTATAGTGTTCTACTTACGTTCTATATTCATACATGGTGAAAGACTTCAGTGTACATTCAGTGCTATGGAAACTTTTCTATTTATGCTTGTATAGATTTCTGCCTTAACCATCAGCCAGAACTACTTATATTAGAGTACATTTCAAAAATAATGCAAACGTATTCAGATCTGACGTCTTACATTTTCTGGAACCTGACAGAATAATCGGCAAGCTTTAATTAATTAGCATTTCACCAGAAGAACGAATGAGGAATGCAATAACATAATCGGATTCATGGAAGTTTGCTGTACTTGTACAGTACATGCTCCATCACAATATATGCACGATAACAGGCAAAGTCCAACAATTTTCCATGGTTTTGCCTACACATAAGCTTTCAGTCATTTCTTACCACCAAATCTATTAAGTGTTATCTTACAGAGACATTAATTATTTACCTTGATATTGTTCATGTAATGTATTCTGAATTTTCTCTTGCTTGGCCATTTTAGTGACATATTTTTCTGTTTACTATCTAGATTAGGAGTTTGCCTTTACCAGGAAAAACTGCTTACATTTCTTCATTTGGATTTCTTTCAACTATTTATGTCAACAGACATGTAAACTATCTTTGGATAAACAGTGAGTAAGCCCTACAGGATAACTACGGCATAAGTTATGGAAGTTTTTACACCAATGACATAATAGTGCTCTAAGAATTACAGACAGTAATGGGGAAATTTTAGTTTATTTCACAATAAATTAAATATCTTAATCTGTTTTAATTCCAAGTGGTATTGTAATACGGATGGCGGGGTGGAGATGCATCGCTACCAAAGGAGATATAGGGCACTTCTTCCCTCTGTTAGTCTGTAGGTCACCCTCAGGCAAGGTGTAGCACCTCTTAGCCCCCCAGGCAGAGTCACGTGAAGCCATGAGAGCAAAGTGGTGGATGGTTGTATGAGCTGCTGGTTTTGCAACTACTGACACTAGGCAGACAATCTCCAAAAAGTAATGATAATGGCTGGGTTCCCTATGTATCTTGTACAGACACTGCCCAGAAGAAGGCATTGGCAAACCACTTCTGTGGAAAAATTTGCCAAGAATTATCATGGTCATGTAGACCGTGATCGCCCACGTCAATACAACATGGCACATGATGATGACGTTAATTTTTGTAATATGACCTCAGCAAAATAACAGGATAAAAATCTTTGAAACTATATCTTAGTCCGAACTTGAAAAACTAAGGAGAACAAATGTTGGATGATAACTATAATATTTTATTTTAATGTAACACTGATTCTTCACAAAAGTTTGTGTAGCACAGTGGTTCAGTGTTGTGCTCCATTGTAGTCAATCTGTGTGAAATAATTTTCACTTCTTGAACCTTTGTTACATTACCATGGAGAAATTCTCCTGCGTGATCTTCACCTCCCATGGAAAATTTGATTGAATAACATCGCTTTTGAGAGGCTGAAAGGAGGAAAGAATATGAGAAGCCAGCTGGTCCCTCCTGACTTTAACCCTATATTTGCATATTGAATAAGAGCTAAACATGCATGGAAAAATAATTCCAGCAAACTTCAATTATTAAAAAAAGCAACCACATCTTTGCCCCAAGGCAATTCACTGCTTTTTATGCAGAAGAGTAAATTTAGTATTTTAACAATAGGAATGAGACATCACACTGCATATTAAAGTAAAAACCCTTGTTGTTTACTAATTAGAGCAATTTGATATCCATGTCTTAATGCGCTAACTATATGAATTAAGCATGGAGATTATTTTTAATACTGAAGTTGTTTGAGTTGGTGAAGACCCAGTTGAATAAAGAACTTATCATATAGTGATGCATATTTCATGTTGATCCAATCAACTATGATTTTCTTCCATCATGTTGAGCAGCTATGGATGCTTTGGATGTAAAATGTTTTTTTAAAAATCCCCCAGATTAAGAAGTGTGAGGAATATCAAGAATAGTTTTAAGGTGTTTGGAAGTAGGTACAGAGGAGATGTTAGGGGTAATTTTTTTACACAGGGAGTGGTGAGTGCATGAATGGGCTGCTGGCAGTGGTGGGGAAGGTGGAAACAATAGGGTCTTTTAAGAGACTCCTGGATAGGTACATGGAGCTTAGAAAAATAGAGGACTATGGGTAACCCTAGATATTTCTAAGGTAAGGACATGATCGGCACAGCTTTGTGGGCCATAGAGCCTGTAATGTGCTGTAGGTTTTCTATGTTTCTAATTGGGTGGCATGGTAGCTTAGTGATTAGCACAACATTTCACAGTACCCAGCAACCCAGGTTTGTTTCCCTCCTTACAGCTTTTGAACATTCTCCCCATGACCATGTGGGTTATCACGGGGTATTCCAAATTCCTCCCATGGCCCAAAGACACGCCAGATGGTAGGTTAATTGGTCATTTTAAATTGTCCCATGATTAGAGTAGGGTTGAATCAGGAGTTACTGGGTGGCACAGCTCAAAGGGCCGGAAAGGCCTATTCAATGCTATATCTCCACAAGTAAATAAATTAATCAATCAATCGATTAAATAATATACACTCAGTGGCCACTTTATTAGGTACACCTATACACCTGCTTGTTAATACAAATATCTAACCAGCCAATCATTCGGCAGCAAATCAATGCATAAAGGCACACAGACACCATCAAAGGGTTCAGTTGTTGTTCAGACCAAACATCAAAATGGGGAAGAAATGTGAACTAAGTGACCTTGTCTATGGAATGATTGGTGGTGCCAGATGGGGTGGTTTGAGTATCTCAGAATCTGGAGAACCCCTGGCATTTTTGCACACAACAGTCTCTAGAATTTACTAAGAATGGGCAGAAACACCTTGTTATAGAAGGAGGTCAGGGGAGAATGGCCAGACTAGGTTAAGCTGACAGGAAGGTGACAGTAACTCAAATAACTACACATTACAACAGTGGTGTGCAGTAAAGCATCTCTGAACACACAACAGGCTGAGCCATGAAGTGAATGAGCTGGATGTTCTTTGTCTTTCACACCATTTAGTCTGAAAAGCAACTGAACCTCTGGACCACGTTTACATGCCTTTATGCATTGAGTTGCTGCCACATGATTGGTTGATTAGATATTTGCATTAATGAGCAGGTGCATAGGTGTATCTAAAAAAGTGGCCAGTGAGTGTAAAGTTGTAATGCAGTCTGAGGCTTCAAATGACATCCATGTATGGCTTGGAGTTCTCTCGCGTATTTGATGAAATTGTTTAAACGTTATGAGTTGAATACAACCTTAACTCACTATGAATTTCTTCTACAGTGGCAGAGTGATACAGGGCCAGATGGTAGAAACAAAAACAAACCAATCACAAAGGAGCTATTTGGTCTAAATACATGGTATCATTTTGCATTCTAAGTTATATCTTTTCAGTCTGATTTAAGAGACAAATGAGGCAATGGGTTTCAGCTACTTTTAGCAACAAGTTTTTTAACTACTTGTCACACAATCTAGAAATGTTCATGTTCCTTGAACTTATACAATACAGTTTACTTTGTATTCCAATGCAAAATTAAGCAAAAAAAGTTAAAATTCAGTTGGCCCAATAATGAAGATGTATAATGCTTAATAATCTAAACTTTAGTGTTTATACATTAATGTAACTTGCTGCAAATTTCATGATCAAAATTTTTGAAAAATTATTAGCCATGAAACTGCTTTAGCAGCTTAGTAAATATTTTGCTCTGGTGTTTTTTTTTAGAAAAAATGTTTTCACATAAATCAAATATTTTTAGTTCTCTACTATGTGGAATATACATTGGAATGGAATTCCAGCCTCAAAAACAAATTAAAAATGGTAAAATAAAATACAACAACAATTAATTGTAACCCATTAAGTAAATTTATTAATTATGAATAAACTAAATAAACACAATTTTCCAGTGTAATTATGCAGAAGCAATGATTATGTTAATACAAAAATCTGCAACAGATGTTATTTAATCTCATCTCCAAATTGATATTTGATTTTACATAGCAATTTTGTCAACTTGAACACACATTCACAACAAATTTATTTGCCTCCATGTAAAAAAGGGCTTTAATTCCATGTGGTTACATTCCTATGGCTTTACCAGAAGGTCCTTTGCAAACCTTAAGCCTCCATTTTTGCACATAGGTTGCTTGTCAGTCCTTGTTTGTGTGTAATTTTTCATTGATTCTTTCATATATTCTGTGTTCTGCTGTGAATGTCTGCAAGAAAATTAATCTCAAGGTTAGTATATAGTGGGTAATAAATTTATTCAAACATTTGAACTTAGAATTAACCTTTGTCTTACTCACTGATGTTGCTGGGTATCTGACTACTTGTTGCTTTTCCAGTTCATCTTATGTCTCTCTTTCTAAACAGGCTTATCCTCCCTAGTTGCTGCTGGTCTAAACGTGCCCTTTATATCTACAACATGATGCACAGTATGAACAAGTTTGAGTGAAAACACAATAACATGACAGAATCATAGAACACTACAACACAGCAACAGGCCCTTTGGCCCATCTAGTACATGCCAAACAATTAATCTGCCTAGTCCCATCAACTTGCACCTGAACAATAGCCCACCATGGCCCTCCGATCCATGGACTGATCCAAATTTCTCTTAAATGTTGAAATCGAACCCATATCCATCCTTTGTGCTGGTAGCTCATTCCACTCTCTCACCACATTCTGAGTAAAGAGGCTCTCCCTCATGGTCCCCTTATACATTTCACCTTTCACCCTTAATTCATGACCTCTAGCTGTGGTCTTGCCCAACCTCAGTGGAAAAAGCTTGCTTGCATTTAACCTATTGATACCCCTGATAATTTTGTATAACTCTTTCAAATCTCCTTCTGAATCTTCTACATCCTAACCTTTTCAACCTTTCCCTATACCTCAGGTCCTTAAGTCCTGGCAACATCCTTGAAAAATTTTTCTGCATAAATAACTCTTATTTATGTCTTTCCTGTAGGTAGATGATCAAAACTGGACACTCTACTCTAAATTAGGCCTCCCCAACTTCTTATATAATTTCAACATAATATCCCAACTCTGATACTCCGTACATTGATTTATAAAGGCCAATGTCCCAAAAGCACTTTTACAATCCTATCTATCGGTGATGCCACTTTCACTTTCACTACGGACTTGTATTCCCAGATCCCTCTGTTCCACCACACTCCTCAGTGCCCTTACGGTGTAAGGTCTACCCTGAATGGTGCAACACCTCACACTTGTCTGCATTAAATTCCATCTGCAGATTTTCAGCCCATTTTTCCAGCTGGTCCAGATCCCACTGCAAGCTCTGATAGTCTTCTTCACTGTCCACCACATCCCCCAATCTTGGTGTCATCTGCAAATTTGTTGACCCAGTTAATCACATCATCATGAAGATTTTTGATATAATTGACAAAACAACAATGGACCCAGCACTGACCCCCGTGGCACTCCACTAGTCATAGGCTTCCCATAGGAGAGGCAATGATCTACTACCACTCTCTACAAAGCCAATGTCTAATCTAATTTACTACCACATCTTGAATGCCGAGCGACTAAACCTTCTTGACCAACCTCCCATGCGGGACTTTGTTAAATGCCTTACTAAAGTACATGTAGACAACATCCGCTGCCTTGCCTTCATCAACTTTTCTGGTAACTTCCTCGAAAAACTTTGTAAGCTTGGTTAGACATAACCTACCATGCACAAAGCCATGTTGACTACCCTTAATCAGTCCATGTCTAACCAAATGCTTATATATTCAGTCCCTTAGAATACCTTCCATTAACTTTCTCACTACTGATGTCAGGCTCACCAGCCAGTAATTTTCTGGATTATTCTCAGAGCCTTGCTTAAACAGCAGAACAATACTAGTCTCCTCCAATCCTCCGGCACCTCACCTGTCGCTACAGATGTTTTAAAAAAACTCTGCCAGAGCCCCTGCAGTTTCTGTACTTACCTCCCACAGGGTCTGAGGGAACACTTTGTCAGGCCCTGGGGATTTATCTCCCCTAATTTGCCTCAAGGCAGCAAACACCTCTTTCTCTATAATCTGTATAGTGTCCACATTGTTGCTTTGCCTCTCTTTTACAGACTGTGGCCATCTCCCAAGTAAATAAAGATGCAAAAATCCATTTAAGATTTCTCCCATCTGTCATAATGCTGAAGGAACTCAAGCAGCCAGGCAGCATCTATGGGAAAGAATAAACAGTCAACGTTTTGGGCCGAAGCCCTTCATCAGGACTGTAAAAGAAGATGAGAAGTTAGAAGGTGGCTGGTTGGAGTCATGGATTTGCATGAATTTATTTGCTTATAGTCTTGTTTCTGCTTAATTAAACATAGCTTCAGTGAAGGGCGGTTATCAGATCGCTTTAGTAGAAATAGCAAGTTCCAACTGAATTGGGAATTGTTTGATGTAATTATATCATCATTATTCTTTAAATGATAATAGAAGGAAATAGCTTTTCTTTGATTAAAACCGAATAATAACCAAAACATGTAAATATCCCTTCACCTACAACCTTGTGTAATATTTTACACTGTGGTCAATCTTCAATTCTGATTTATGTACTACACTTGGTCTATGAATCACTTCATAAAGTTAATTAAATTAAAAATATATATATCAAAGCCATCAATTTACAATATATAATTTAAATTTAAAACAATAATAATCTGAAGTCACCTATATGCAGTGAAAATTAAAAACATTCAGCCATGTACCAACAGAGAATGATTCATATACTGTAAATGAGAATGTGAGAGGATAGGTTAGTTTGGTAGATGACAACCGAATAAATGATTGAATCACAACAAGATTTCATATGATTAAAGATACATTTAATGTATAAATCACTTCAGTTTCATGAAATGCACACATAAGCTTACAGGGAAAGCAAACCAGAAAATAGTGCTCCTGATTCCATAATGAGATTATATTTCAGCGGTAAAGTGAAAAAGCACATTACAATTGGAGAATTTACTATACATTGATCAATGATTAAATGACCTGCTATTCCAAAGGCTTAAGATTAATGCAGTGCTCAGATATTCTTGCACCTTTGGAGACACCATCTTTTGGATATGAGGTTTCCCATTATGATGGAAGTAAGAGGAAATATCCTGGTACTTTGATCAATGTTTATCCTTCCAGAAACATTATGATACTATCTCATCATGATCATACTGCTGTGTGCAAATTGGATGCCATTTTCCAATTTTGGCAGCTACAAATGGACACGCATTTTTTTTATTTCTGTTAATTTGTTCTTCCTTCCAAATGATGTTGTTCTATTATGCTGCATAAAATGGCCTCTTATTGTGCTGAATGGCTGTTTTTGTGTTAGAGTTTTGAAACCAAGAAAGAAAAGAAAGGCAGCACAATCATCAACATCCAAAATAAATGAACAAAAATGGAGCAGGCACATCAATTCCCCCAAATCCCTCCACACCGCCCAAAAAGTTGAACAAAATGGATCAGGCACCTCGACCCCTAGGTCAGACACTTTAACCCCCCAAGTCCGTCCTCCTACACAAAATAAAATGAACAGAACAGATCAGGCACATCGGCCACCAAATCCCTCTTCCCACACAAGAAAAAACAAACAAAATGGATCAGACACTTCAACCCACAATTCCCCCTTCCCACACAGAAAATCGGGTGAAAAAGATCGGGCGAAAAAAAAGCAGAATATAAAAGCTATAAGACTGAAAAAAAGAGTCTATAGTCCAAAGTCCACATCCAAAGTGCAGAAAAAACTGGGCAATACTCTCTGGGCATGGCAGCAGGTTGTCCCTCTCTGGTATAGAGCAACTGATCAAAAGGCAAGCAGCTGGCGCCGAACCTCTGGCTTCAATCTCCTTCGTCACTCGGTGATCAATGGAAACTATAATCAGCAAAATGGAGCCGAACATTGGCTTGCACCCCACCTTGCAGCCTTCTCATCATGAGGTTCACTCACCGGAATCCTCTCAGAGACAAAAGAGCACTGGAACACCCAGACGATTTCCAAACTTCCACACTCGCCTTGATGATTCAATTGCCCTCATCGCTTTAATTGGCGAACAACGTAAGCTATAAAATGGAGCCAAACATTGGCTTGCACCCCACTCCATCCTGCAGTCTTCTCGCCACAAGGTTCTCTCACATTGTCTCTGCCTCGCAGAATCCTCACAGAGACTGCAGAGCTGAAAGATCTCCAAACAGAGAAACACCTGCTCCAGCAGTTCCGGAATCAGTCTCAAACTTATTACCACTGACATATGTTGTGAAATTTGTTGCTTTGAGGTGGCAGTACTGTGCAAAAATTACTGGATAGTCTTATTAAGTGCAAATATTTGGGATAATAAAACAACTTTATGCAGTGTAAGTAAAACCTCTCCAGGTTTCCACATTTCTCATATGTCAATTAGGGTATTTTTACAAAATGATATAAGAGCAAAAAAAAACACATCCTACTGTAGTGACTAACTGTATTGCTCATAGATTTTGTATTGTCATTGCACAAATTAATTTTAGCAGAATCTTAATGAACAAATTTACTCCAGAAATAACAAAGGCATTTTGAGTTCAAATTAAAATATGACTTTAGACTATGAGGCTAAATATAACATTCCTCGTGCTACTTTGAATAGGATCAATTAACATAGCAAAGACTGGTAATCAAACCTGGCACCTTCGTGGTCTCAGCTATTTACTGTCTGAATTAGCTGAACCATCAATCTGTGTATAGTTGTAATAGTTCAAGTCACTCTCCTTTCATTGTTATTCTGGTAAAGTTTCTAATTTAAGCACAGTGCTTGAATGGAAAATCATTAAACATATTGTTGAGAATCCAACGAAAATCGTAATGCAGTGTACACTTCCACTAAAAATTGTAGAGTCCAGGTGGAAGTTAAATTTGGCAGTATCTAGAGAATTTCCCTAATTTTATTTAGAACGTACTTGATTCCATTTCTACTGTTAGAATAATAAAGTGAGCAGACGTGCACAGTTAAATAATTTGTAATTTTCATCTCCCATGCCCCCCATTTCCTGGTACTTAAGCTTTGTTTTTACTAGGACATAAAAGATTGGTCCACTGTCTGTTTCTATTGAGTTAAATCTAATTCTATTCCTTTGGAAAACGATGAGAGCATTTTTATGGGAATCAGATGTTAATTCTGCAGATCTTTGGACAAAGTGTACTGCTTTTAGAATCTGCCTCATAACTTTCAATTCTTCAGTTGATTCGAAGGTCTTCATCACCACAGAAAACAATTGATCCAGCTTATGTTTTGTAATCATCCTCTAGGGGATCTCTTGCCTTTTGATATCCTATGGGTTTAATCACACTTAAGTCTTCCCTTGACAGCCCAGTCAGGCAAATGAGTCTATGAGTAGCCATGAGGGCTCAGGAGCCAGAAACTGAGGTCCCCTCCAACTCCCGCCCACCCTTTGTGTTGTGCTTTTGACCTCTTAACAGACCTCTGACAATCAGAGACATTTATAAATGGTTGAAATTTAAATAATGAATAAAATTAATTCAAAATTAATTACCAAGAGAAACTAAATAGATTGGGCCTACATTGCTTGAAGTTTAAAATAAGTCATCTTATTTAAATTTATGAGATTGTAAAGGGGCCGAGATGTTGGAATGTTTACACTAGTGTGAGAGTCTTAAACAAGAGAGCTTACCGACAAGATAAAGGGTTGGATATTTAGTACTGAGCTCCATATCAATTTTTTGCAGGGGGTAATAAATCTCTGGAATTTTGTGCCTCAGCGGGTGGAGAAAGCTTAATCATTAGAAGTATTTAAAACGGAGGAGAATAAATATTTGATCAATTGAGGAATAGAGGGATATGATGAACTTCAAGTTCAAGTTTATTGTCATAGCCTTACATTCACAGTGCATTACAAATATGACAAACATAAGTTAACATAAACTTGAATTAACATAAATTAAACATAACTTGTATGACAAACATAATGACATTTTTGCAAGCTGAGAGAGACAAACAAAATTTTATAATGAGAGGTAGTGACCTAGAATTGGGGGACATAGCCTCAAGATTCGGGGGAGTAGATTTAGGACGGAGATGAGGGGGAACTACTTTTCCCAGAGAGTGGTGAATCTGTGGAATTCTCTGCCCAATGAAGCAGTGGAGGCTACCTCAGTAAATATATTTGAGACAAGGTTGGATAGATTTTTGCGTAGTCGGGGAATTAAAGCAGGTAGGTGGAGGTGAGCTCATGGTCAGATCAGCCATGATCTTATTGAATGGCCGAGCAGGCTTGACAAGCCAGGTGGTCTACTCCAATTTCTATTTCTTATGTTTTTATGTTAGTGTTAGGGTTACTTTTCTGATCAATTCAAGATCCTGTTGGCAGTGGGGAACAAGGTATTGTTGAACCTATTGAAATGGCACCAAAAATGAGTTGAGGCCAGCATAGATTAGTCATGATCAGATTGAATGGCAGGACAGGTTTGAAACGCTTGATGTCCTACCCCTGCTCCTGTTTATTTCTGTTCCTTTATAGGAAATTTAACTCTGGTTAAATGATTATAGGTAACCCGAGGTAGTTTCTAAAGTAAGTACATGTTCAGCACATCATTGTGGGCTGAAGAGCCTGTATTGTGCTGTAGGTTTTCTATGTTTCTTCCATGTTTCTATGATTCAAAGTATAATAACATGATTCCAAAATATGTAATCATATAAATTAATTACAAAACATTAATAACAATATTAAGACCTATCTGGTTTTCAAGTTCGTGACTCCATTCCAAAGAATGGGATTGTGTTTGACAGGCCAGCCATGAAGCTGAGAGACCAGATACAAAATGCACACAGGTCCTGAGCGCTGCACATTAAAGCTGCTCTCCTAAACTCCTGGCTAAGTGCAGAAGCGGGAGGTCAGACTTACTGGCAATTGACTTAGCAATCCATTTTCTGCATAGACTCATGAGGAGCATCCTTCTAGTGATTCTCCTATCAGGCAAAGGACAAGCGCATTCCGACACACTACGGTTTATAACTTTACACTTCTTTGGATGCTTTATACTTCTGATGAATGCTCATAAAACCTTTCATATCTGCTCAGGGAACGTAAAGAAGAAATTCTTGATTATAATATAAAAGTAAGTCCTTCACACTTCTCTTAGTAATAATATCTCCTCAAACATTATTGCCAAGTATGATTCACTGATCATTACCTCAAAGTTGCATCTGCACATATTACTGACCTTTTTAGTAGCTATAAGGAAAAGCAAAGTCCTTCAAAACTGGAGAACCCTGTAACACCCTGAGAATGTGAGCCACAGTTAGTTCATCTCCTCTATGCACAGGGACAGCTTAAACATATGTTAATGCATTTGCAATATCCCAATAGTAAGTGACCAAGGTTTTTTCCCCAAATTTTCTAATCCATTTGGTTTCCAATAACAAGTAATATTACTTATTAAAATCAACGCATACTGAAGACGTTATGGTAATTGTTTATGCTAGCAGTGAAAGCATCCAGGCTATTGCTTTCCACACTGCTCACCTAAACTTATGGCATCATTTGAAAACCTCCCATTCTCCTAGATATCAATTGCAGCTGCAATGGAAGTCTAAATAGTAACTTTTACCCTCATTCATATAACAAACTTACCCTACAGAAGATAAAAATAATGTTTGTGCCATATTCATTTTCAGATTCAAAAATAAATTAATTATATGAACAAGTAGAGGGGTAACATCTAAGAGGACCACAAACTTGTCATGGTTTGGAGGGTTGAGTACCTCAATGATCTGGAGAGCTATTTTGGCTGGAGTCAGGCCTTTATGCTTTGGCTCTTGGTAGGGTCACTCACTTGTGCCAAAGGGTAGTGGCCAAACTCAGAGTGGTCCACCAGTTCTCCAGGTTCAGGAGTTCAACTCAGAGCTAACAACCCTGACCGGTCAAACAAAATTGTTACAGAAACACCAATGAAGAATCCTTCTACATCTGAGTGCAATGGTATTCCTGAGAATCCACCCGGGACTTGCATGACTGACAGTAGTGAAAACCAAGCTACTGAAACAATGAAAGAAGCCCTGAACACCTCCAAAAATAGAGGACCTTCATTGATGCACTAAATGCCTGCGGCATAGCAGGCAGTTACAAAGTAGGTGTACTAAATTTCCACCTTATTTTATAACTGCAAAACAATTCCTCATTTAAGCCAAAAGTAAAAGCAAGGAAATAATTCTGTGATTTGTTCATCATGAATTTCCAGAGCACGCATTGTTACCCGTGATGCCTTTTGAACTCTTGCATGCTGAATCATAATGTCAAACATTGTTGTGAAGTAAACACACTGCAGCATATATGAAATAACTGTTTATTTTAGCTGGTAAGCAAGATTTTATAGATGGGGTGCAATTGTTATATTGGGGTTAGGTGTGTTTGATGTGTTATTCATTCTTCATATTATTGTACTATAATTCTACAAATTGATGAACGGAAGCCTTATGATCTCAATCACACCATTCAGAACAAACAGCATCATTTATTCTTAAACCTGATAAAACTAAAAACAAATAACTTACTTCTTTTTCCAACCCTAATTCATCACAAAAAGGCATTGGTTTGTTTTACAGATCATCTTCAGGAAGAGCATGCTGATTTGTCATCAGTGAGACAGGAGCAGAAATAGACTAATGTTCTCTTTGAAATACCATCCAATTCTGAATAATTCTCTGACATAAAATTTTCAATAGATCACAAACCTTCCATTTTCTTATTCCCTACCAGAACTTCACTGCAATATCTTGGTTTACTCATTTTAATAACAACTATCATATACTTCGAGTACAAATGCTCATCTAACTTTTGCAATCTTTGATATCCCATATTCAAGTCCTACCTATCAGTAATTATCGGAGCTAGTCAGGTCAATTTAACTTGTGCGAGATGTGAAGTGAACAGACTGTGTGGGAATGCATTAGTTGTTAAATGAATGGGGTTTTTCTGTAATAAACATTTGAAATTTGCACATTATTGCAGTTTTTCCATGTAAATTTGAATCAATCAGGGCAGATTATATCACATACCTGTAAATGGGTGAACACCAACCTGAATAATGCATATATGCTGAAATAAACCCAAGGAATAAATTTAAGTCATATAATTTTCATGATATTAAGTTGCACCAAGCTACATATAAACAGTCTAACTTGGAAAACTTGAAGGATTTGTGTATTAAGGTTTCAAATAAATCAACATGTCTCAAATTTTATTGACCTGCTTTAGAGCAAGAATCCGTGCAGATGTCAAGGAATGTCAACTTTACTGAAATGTAAACACTTTTTTTGTACAGTTTCTGGGTCAACTGTAAAATAAATATGCTGAAAATCTAACAGAAAGGAAATCTTCCAAATTTAATCAGATTCTGGGTACTTTACTATGAGCATGCACCGTTGCAGAAAAAGCGTGAAGGTTTTTCCGAAATGGAGTTCTGCTCCATTGAAGTAGAAGAGTTAACATTCTGTGATTATCAAATCAAAATCGAATGTTTCAGATTTTGGCTAATTTTTAGATTACGTTCTGACGTTGAAAACTATTCATGATATATGAGGCCATTTTGGATAGGCTATGAGACATCACAAGTGAGATGTCAGGCTGGACACTTCTTCCAAAATTATTATTTAATTATACTATACTAGTACTGAAGTTTTTTTTAAAAAATTATGAACAGAAAACTAAGTTAGCTTCTGAATATTGTCGGATATAATGTGACTCTTACCCCCAAAAAAAGAATTTAAATTACTATGTGGCCACAACACTGCATATTCCTGGGTACCTTTAGGACATCCGTTAACTATTTGCTTTAAAGTTTATTGACTTCGTTTAAAAACTTGTCTCAAAGACCTTGAACTAATCAAGGAGCCAAGCAAGTACGTATGAATAAATATAAATACAAAAACAAAATATAACCAATTTTTTTTACTTAATATAGACTCTAAAAGGAAATAAACCGCTGTTTTTACAATGAATCATCGCCAGTCACAGTTTGAATAGTTGATACATAATCAAACAGGATCTATAGTTTATTCTATCGCATGCACGTTATTTTCCGTACCCTTGTAATAATCGTTCGTCATCAATAATTCATCGACAGTGAGTCTTTAATAATAATTCTCTCTCTAATCTTGTGTTCGTCCACCCTCTTCGTGACTTGATTGTGTTTGGTCATAAACCAGAATCCGCATCATCATCAAGTACTCTTACGATTATCCCGAGGACAAGAATTTGGGTATTACTGGGAACGGGCATTAACAAGGCTGCGATATATATTAAAGGTTCAATTGAACCCCATAACGATGCGCCTTTCGCATTGAACGTCTATTTTATGAGTCCACAAAAAATATCTAGTTAATAATCAGTAAAGAATTGGTACATAAAATACTATTTTTTCTATATGTGCTTAAATTATAAGTGCATGCTAACCTGTGGTGCCGTGTATTAAAGAACATTTGTTTCGATGAATTTACCCAGGATGGATTGGCGGAGGAAAGGTTTAACAATCCAGCAGTGGTAACAATTGTACATAGTAAACCAATATGAAAGAAACATCAAAGTAACCCCAGAAAGTCTCAGATGCTGCACAGAACAGCTGCGTTCGTTAGTGTTGATTGTGTGGCCCAAAAGGTAATTGCATCCATTCTGATGTGGGCTCTTTTCAGAGACTGGTATTGCATTCAGTCTAATAGATTGATATCTCAATATTAGAAACACACAATGCAAGATTCAGTTCGCAACACATGTGTTTTGAAATATGTCCTATCGGAGAATAAAAAAATCAAGTGCGTGGAAAAGTATGTTAAAAAAAAAAGTTGGCTCGGAATAGTGACTCCCTCCCCTATAAACCTTCACGTCCTCCCATACTACTTTTGGAGAAACGTTTAGTTCAACAAATGCAGAAATTGAACGCAAGCCAAATTGCTAGCTGTGTCTGCTGACAGAATTGATCGTGATTAATGGAATGTGTATTTTATGATTGATGCCCTTTTTGACCACAGCATCAATTTATCAAAGCGAGAATTTAGAATAGTTATGTTGAGTTACAAAGATACCACCCATCGAGAAAATGATTGGCTTATTTAGCTTTCAGCAGTATAGGTTTGGAAATAATGAACGTTGTCAGACCCGACGAGCCTTCATTACTGAATAACCCCTCTTTGCTATTTACTTTTTAAAACAAGACACTTTGAGGAAAATAACCTCATGTCAGTGAGAAGCAAAAACAGTAAACTTGCACGAAGGGAATTGGAAGTTCAGTGCGGTGCCCGGATACTCCACCGGCCGTTAAAAGGTTAAAATTCAGAATATAGTAACCGTGGGTGTGTGGGAAGCAGAATGCATTTATTAAGATTGGTTTTCTTCAGGTAATCGGGAAAATTGTCACTATTCTCCACAGATAATGAAGACATGAATATTTTGCAGATTATATTGCTGAACAGGGGGAATCCCATTCAATCTAAGACATCGTCTTTATCAACTGGTTCAGATAGCATATCTCAGAACGCCTACCAAGCAGTGACATCCACATTCACCAGTAGTGCCCTATCTGATGTATGGTAGTTGCTTCGATCAATCGACTGGTTAAAACAAAAAAATGTCTTTTGCATACGTTCAGTACATTTTAATTACCTTTGAGAAAACATCCTGGAGATCTCCAAATCTTTGGCGTTCTCACTGTGATATGTTTTCTATCTTATAAACATCATCAAAAAGAAAATGTAACGTTCAGTAAGTTTAATAAGATACGTGCACTATTTACAGGCAGTCTTTACTGGCAAATCCCATTGCAAATGCTATGTGGCTATTGTAATAAACGTTATTTTTTTCTGGTGTTGGAACTTGCTGAGATTTAGTTTTCATGCTCGGGGGGGGGGGTTATTTGGCTTTATTTGAAGCATGTGATATTCCTTAGTTTAATTACACTTGTCAATCACGTGATTAGATTTGAAGACTGTATTAATATCCACCACCAAACTTTGGATGGTTCAGATCTAATGTCACCAAACTCTATGTACACTGGTAGATAAGTAGATCGATAGATAGATAGATAACTAGGTAGAGAGATAGAAAGATAGTAGATAATAAACATAAAGTCGATTTGATCTAATTATCAAATTATAGCTTCTTGACGTAATGACATTTATGAATATAGATACCACGCACTCCAGAATCCAATTGATAACGATCAATCTCTGGAAGGAATTCCTGTGTACTATATAAGGACATTTTAAGGGTATTTTGAGCACAGAGAGGAAGCGTTTCCGAGGTGACCGAAGTGTTTTCTTGTTGATTGGGAAACCCAAGGGTGAGACGTGGTTGGGAACACCGGGGCTGCTTGTATACTCCATAACTTATATTATGAGCCCGAACACAACCTAACCAGGGAAGCCTGAGAAAACGGTATAAACCAAAATCAGTTTACAATCGTCAATGCAATTTATCCTCAATACACCGCGTTTCTACGAGAATTTCACAAGCCGACAATGAAAAATGCAAACTATAGAACTGGCTCGACTCATACAAGTCAGCTGGAAGTACCTGAAAATGCCTTATTGAAACGAATATGCAACTCTAAGTAATCACGGCGTCATGTATCACATGCATTACAGCGAATTAATGTGCGACCATCAAAACAAATTGTCATTGTTTAAGCCACCCATAATAAACTTCCAAACGCTATATAATTTTGTGCTATGCAATTTGAATATTAGAAATGGAAGAATATTGTCAATTTACACTTATTGTTTGAAGAAGCACTCTTTAATTTAATGAAAATATAAAATAATTGTAGTGGATGAGACAGCAAGGGAATATCTGCGTATGTAATGACGTGCGCAGTTCAAATCCGAAAGAACAACCTGGGATCAAAATACTGCCGCTTAATTGTCCGCTATTGGACTATCAGACAACTTGCACTAAACATCGCTTTATGGACAGTGCTACCCATTCTTGTGAATTGTATTGGATTGAAAAGGTTTACCTCTGCATGAAAACAAAAAAAAAACATAAGTGGACTGGCATACAATCTCATAATAAGGAAAATGTAAGGTCAGCCGAATAAATAGTTGAGTTTTTAGCTCATTCTAATTAAATCGCTCCATAATTCGGAAACATTCATCAATTCCCCCGTTTCTTCCGTTTGGATCACTTCCGAGCAATATTTGAGATATCGATGGATGGATGCATAGACATATAAATAAGTAACAAGAGTGAGCTTTCCATGAGGAGAGAGAACTTGCGATGAAATCAATTGAACCCAAGAAACCACCGCTAATTATTTTCACAGAAGGAAGACTTTGATTTGAAAACAAAATCTAATTGCTTAAGATATATAGAATAGAAAATTCTGGAAATATTCGAAGGGTCAGGCAGCATAATATCCTGAGTGTCTTCGAAAATAACAACAAACCAGTCTGAAAGTTAATTGAACCGCGAATGATGGATACGCTTAGTGATAATGTGCTTCTACTGTAATTGTTCAGATCTCAATACGTAACATAATTGTTTCATGTCTTGAGATGCGCAGTTACTCTGCTTTTAATTCCTTCGCCGAATTGAGAGGAATGTCATGCAGAAATATCATGCATTTCACGTGTATTTGGATTACGGGTTAATTAAATTAGCATTGCATCCCACAGCATCAGCCTCCTGCATATTTTAATATTTTGCTCTACGTACCACTTGTGCCGACGTATCTAGTCATGGTTAGTCACTGCCTGTCACTCCGCTGGCGTTTAGGGCAACAAATATCAAGTTATTAATGTTAGATAATATTTGTCGGATTCTCACGCCTGCCCATAGATGAACTTGTCTGGTATTTTCCCGTACCTGGGAAAATCGGATTTCAAACAGTACAAACGTGATTCACGCCAGAGAGAGGTGGAAAAATGGCGCATAATTTGCAAAGAACAGCATTGATTACACTCATCACTGACTATGTCAGGAATATATTCGTTAGTTTGAAATGATCCGTATGTATTAAAACTTTGGCATGCAGGTGGTTATAAATGGATTTTCGGTACTCTATATTCGACAAGCATTCGTTCTGGACCCACTGAGGGCATTCTTATGTCCTTCTGACAACAGGGATTATTATTGAGAAACTGTTTAAGTGAAGTACACAATCTAAACGGTGCAAAGAATGCTCTCCTGTAAACTGATTCGTCCATAAAGTGAAAACTCGGATTAAATATCAACATTCGGGTAATTTCGAAATTGCGTCAATTTGTGATTGACTTAATTTAATTTCCATCATTCTGTGCCGGTTCTATTTACTGTATGTTGTACTAAACATCCCTCAGTCGATTATCCTATTATATTACGTTCATGGCAATTGAATTTTCAGGTGCTTATCACTTTTATCTCACCTATAATATATTCTGTTGATATTAAAGACTTTCAATACAGAACCTATTCTGTTCTTTTGATGGGCAAATCCAATGCTACTCATTCTATGCCGAATGCTGATTGATTTGCTGTCCATTTTTGTTTTTGGCTTGTGTTTCCAGTTGAAAAATTATATGTTTCTACATCAGACTAAAGCGGTCCGCACACCACATGAGAAGCTATTGGGAAGAGTGGCCTAAACTTTGTCAACGCAGCATGTTTTAAGGAACGCTTCAAAGGAAAATAAGGTGGAGAGTGGAATTCCAGAGCTTCGGCCCTGGGTTGTTGAAGGCGCAATTGTCAGTAGTGGAACGAGTGAAATGAGGATCAGACAAGAGTTCAGAAAGAGAAACATCGGAGGCTGCAAGGAGATACTGGGATAGGTCAAGGAAGGATTTGAAGAGATGCAAATTTGATTTTTATATCAATTAGGAGGTATCAATTAACGATATCGGGGGTGCTCGTTCTTCTTTTGGCTTATTTTTATACATTTTTGTGAGATCATTTATTGGAAGGGCGATACCCCACTTATTTTATTCAGATTGTGTCCATCGTCATAAGGCAGAGCACAGATTGAGTTTTGAGCTGGCCAAACCACCATCTGTGAAATAGTTACAGATATACATTTGTTTCTAATTATGTTTACTTGACAGTGATAGTCCCTTATCAAATATGTTTACTTAAGCTGTGTCAGTGCACTTTTCAACCAATGAAGAACCCCGAAGTGAGCCCTCTAGCGCCGCTTCATGGAATGGCGCCCATTTAACGCACTCCCATCCCCCTACAATGCGGGATTACCTAATCAATGTACACAACACACAACGACCAGATATATAATTATAGCAGCACCGCTGTTTTACTAAATCCTCTGTCAAATGTGTCACCGCGATTTTCGATACAAGACATGACGCCTATCGAAGCAATTCTTCACCAGTTCACCAAAGCTGATACAAGTGACAATGTGAAACAGGGAGTCTGCATTTTGGTATATGATTAAACAGGAATGAGGAAAAAAGTCATACATGGGTGGCCAATAATTCATAAGAAAATAGGAAGGCACTCTTCGTATATTTACGTGAACCATTGGAATACATTGATACTGGTCAAACTTGTTTAGGAGGCAAGTCTATGTCAGGTTTGCAGTTCAAAATTTAGTTACCACTTAATATAATGATGTTTATTTACGAAAAAAACGTAGATAACAGATCTACATGTTGATGTAACTGTAGTTATAATTACATTCAAGATTTTGATTTGTTTTGACTAATTATGGTTCAGTCAAACGCATGTTCCTTCACTACACGTTACTACAGTTGCTTTGAGAATGCTCGTTGCCAATTCCTATATTGTAGGAATTACAGCAGCTAGTGATTTTGTTCACTACAATACCGCTAGCCCTTAAACATTAAACAGCCGACACGTGCCTCGATCTCTATTTCTTACGAACACTTGGTTGTTTGTTGAATTTCACTTTACTCGTTCTGTTGCTCTCCTAATTTGTTGATTTGCAAAAAGAAAATGTAGAATCGTACTGAATTTAGACTGGCAACTATCCTGAATGACTCAATCTGCTACGTAGGGACCATAAAAAATTGTCATACTTCGCTTAATAGTTGAGAAAATAATCTATGTTACTGCAAGGTATTCTATGATAAAGGTAGTCAAAATATTAGATACGCTATTATATTTAGGTCATTCATCAAACAATTGGACAAAATACCACCCCCGCCCCCGTCCCACCGTGTGCAATCATAAGCCTTGATATATACAGGGTAACACAGATTTGGCTTCTTATAATGATTCCAAATGTGAATCTATAATTGAAAAACAATTATATTTAACACCCAGAAGAAATATAATTAACAATAAATATATTAAAATATTTCACATTTACAGATGAATTTAACAGTAAAATAATTACCAGACTGAAACCTAGTGAATTGGCTCACTTGTAACAACTATTTGATTCGGAAAATCTGAGAAAACGTGTTCAACTGCTACAAATCTGATGTTATGGAATTTGTTCATTTAAAAAGAATGGTTACTTGTGTTGTAGCTGCGACAAACGCAAGTGTCCTCCTTCGAACTGTATGCAGTTGCAGGAGAATTTCATTCTAGATTTGCTATTGCCAGTCATTAAGCTCTATAGTTCAATTAATAAATATGGGAGCTAGAACTTGAACAATATCATAGTGTAAAGGAAGCCAGCGAGAATCAGTGGGCAATAAACACATACACCAGCATATACCGTTAAAACTTCAAAAGATATCGCCGTGGTTCGGAGCATCTAAAAAGGAGATGATTGAATGTGTCTTAGAGAAAAAAAAGTTCATAAATGCAATTAACTTACATTGTTAACGTACATCCGCTTATACATTGTCTCTATTTATTTATTACGACCAAGGTGTCACGCAATCCCAAATAATTGCCATCCTGTAACAAAGTACCCATATGGCTAAAGCGGTTAATAAATGATATAGTTACAACTATTTCCCATGCAGTTTCTAATACAAAAACTGAACATGATTATTTGTTGACTGGCGTCCTATTGTTTACTTTAATTCAGAGTCGAATTGGAACTTCTGTTTAAAAAACCAGCGGTGCGAGTATTAAAAAATACATCACTAAACTGCGGAGGGGGCAATAAATTCCCTCAATTACATCGTTGTCACATATTTCACTGGAATAACGTCATGGAAAATCTGTGTCTTTAGTTGAAGAGCCTGCCGAAATGGGTCGAGATAGGGACGCCACAAAAATAATTGATATCTTCTGGATCAAAAAAGATTTATCTCTTAAAAAAATATTGGGCTCTGTTCAAGTATTGACGTTGAAAATTACACCCCTGCTTTTCTAATTGGAGGTTGTGTTAAAAAAAACGCTTGCTTCTCTTCGGAAGTCATGGTTCTGTCCAAGCCTCCATGTTATTGGAGACTGGGGATTGGCCTGCTCACAATTGTCATTCAAACCATAAACTGAAGGCAAAGTTGCATATTGCTATCCAGAGGAAAGCTTTATTAGCTTACGGGTACACGATGAGTGCTGAGTTTATTACAAAACACTGTCATCCAAAATCTGTCCCGCTTATTTTCATCCAGTTCGTCCAGAGGCGCTTTTAATTCCCCTAATGTTTAAGTAACCGGATGCATGTTTTTATATATACGTATATGGTATGTTTTCGTCGCTCTGGTCAATTTGAGACTTCAGTTTAAGCGATAGATATTGATATTGTTTTCCAAGTGCCTGTCCCTTTCTAACCACTGTCCTAAGTATAACAGTTACCCATCTATAATATATTGTGGCATCAACTTAAATTATGCTAACGCTTCAGTAGGTTTTCCCCCTGTCAACATAGCTGCCACAGAAAACATAGTTGGTTAAGTCCACGCCAACGCAAACTTTAATCTCTCTCATCTCATAAAGTCTAGTTAATGGAATATCATGTGCCATCAAGACTTCCATACAGTGTATGAATTCATTTAGTCAACCTCCTGGTAACTACAACCAATACTTGCTTAAGAAAAATGTAAGTTTACTGTTTGCGTTGTGCACATTTTTCAACTGCGAATTGCATATCATATTTTTATCTCAACACAGACATGATTTAAAACGAGTTTTTCTTTCGCTGCTCATCTTAGGGTCATAGGCCCGGAGCAAGTGCTGTCTCCTACTTTATGAGATTCCTTCCTTTCTATACTACTTTGAGTTTTGCGTACGTCAGCGGGATATGGAGATAGATAAAACAAAGACAAGGCAAGTCAAAAATTATCTATAGAGCGGGGCCAGAGGAGAACCAGATCATCGTCACTTTCTGAGTCGTGTTTAGTTGATGGTATTTGAAATTTTTTTTCTCGGGTTGACGAACTGTCACTGTGACAATTAAGAAGACACTATATTACTCTGTCACCACTTTAGGGGAAGGGACTGATGGATATTTTATTAACAGTTGATGAAATTACTTCTGACATTACCACCCCCCCCCCCACCCCTTGGATTTGGGATTGCCCGTGATTACCCAGAATTTTTATTGGGATGACGGAACATTTTTAAAAACTTGTTTTTTCTCTATTTAACGTGATGAATGTTGAGGAGAGGGGGCGCCTTGTTGAGAGAGTGGGGGGATCTTGGGGGCGGCTGATGTTAATTAAAGCAGGGGCACACGCGTGCCTTAACTCCAACCGTGGGTGGTCTCGGTTTGCGCTCTCCCTCAGCCCTGAGCGCTGATAAATGCTGAGCGCGGGCCTAATCAGGGTCACTGATTGCGCAGCCTGTTTACAATAACTTAACCCCAAAACTCGTTTACGTGTATTCCCTTTTTATTAATTTGATTTGCATCCCGCATACAATCAACACGACTCTGTCAAATCTGATTTTGATCCTTAAAAACTCTGCGTATCAATGGGAGGTCAAGTTGTCTCACGAGCATATTTTGAAGGATATTATTGATAAAGAAGAATGGTCTGATGCTGTTTAAATGCTGTAAACGTAACATTGTCACTATAATGAACACAGCCATCAGAATTTTACCCATGGAAGTCATATTTTTTGCCTCTTGAAACTATTTAATTTGTAATCAATAATCTTTTGTTTTAGTAATTCTGTATGTAATTGGCATCAACAATTGTTACTGGCTCCTTTTGCCTAAATGCACCTAACGCTGGATCGTGGACACCGAATTGATCCATATCAAGTTTTCAAATTACTATCCGTTTTTCCAATAAACAGTATTTTTATTTATCTAATATATGTCATTTCAATTCATCTCAGAAAAGTTATGTACGATATCTAATCGCTTGTAATGTTCAACAGAAAAGGACACTGTTAGTTCCGAAGGATCAAAAATAACTTGATTAACTCTATATAAATATTAGAAATGTTGACAGCCATAACGATAGGTTTTTCTTCTGTTCATGCGAGCAAAAATGCCAAATCCACCTTTGGCACTTGATTTATTAAAGCATATAACTACATTATTTTATTTTTGCATATTCATATTTTAAATATTATTATATCAATGGATTATAAATTCGTGATGGCAATAAAACATTCAGAGTTGTTTTAGGACGTGATATCTAGGTATGCTCCTCAGTTACGGATAAGAAATTACTTATAGTAATTTTCCTAAAGAATGGGCTGGCTGCGGGCAGGTGGAAAACGTTTGCGAATCTTACCAAAGAAATTAAAGGAGTGTGTGTAAGGGGGCACAGGCGGACATTCTATCAAAGCAATGAAATTAAATCTTGAAACTATAATGTATCGAAAAACTTCTTAACAAAATACCTTTCGATAATCTGCCTTCCGTATTAACAAAAGGATCTGTAAATTGTTTGGGCAAGTATGTCACTCGAATGCACCTATATTTATAATGCTCCAATTTGTCTTATAGCACAGAACTCTGTCTGCTTGTTGATTATTGATGACTTCGGCAAAATCCCTAGCTTCATACTCGTCACCACCAGGCACAAAGAAAACACCATGCATTTATTAACGTTATGGTTTAAGCGTTTTATATGTTTTTGCAAGAGGCATGTGTTCGTTGCCATACGCTTAATTTTCAACGACCTTATTATTGTAGAAAAGCTGGGATTACTGGCGCAAGTTGATGAACAACAATATGCTATTGATTGCTGTTTTCTTTATAAAAATGCTCTGCAACGAGCCGCATTATCATGCAATGGTATTACTTTTAATATCTATTCTCTGCCGTCTCCTAACCGTATAATGCAGCAAGAATATATAGCTTTGGAACTTAAAGAACATCTCAATTTTTTTTACCAATCCTTAACAGTCTAGCTATTTGCAAACTTATTTCAATTGTATTAATATCGAGTCACTGACATTTTGTTTAATCCTACCTTCACTGCAAAACGATTGCAGAATTCGGCTTTTCCAGGGAATCTCGTCCTTCACAGACATTCGATACACGTACAACTTTAGCAAAAATCCCACTATTCTACCGGAGGAAGTATTTTTAGGGATGCAGGCGCCGTCTGGATTTACCCTGTGCATTTGCTTTTGTAGTTCATCTTTATAAAACATGGCAACTAACAATAAGAATGGCACTTTCTAAGCCACGACGCTGAATCAAAGCACGGGTTTCTCACACTTGCCTTCTAATCGTCTAAAAAGCTTTCATTTTCACTTGAAAGACTTGCAGAAATATTTGTGATGTCCCTTACCTTGGTTAATGTTTGTGGGGATGCGACACGTTATTGCGAACGATGCCAGGCGCCGAGGTTGTTCGTTCATGTCGCTCTTTTTTTCTCTCTCTCTCTTGCAATGACAGTGTGTATGTGTGTATGTGTGTGTGTGTGTGTGTATACACGTGTGTGTGGCAAACACTGCGGGCCAGCAAATGGGCACAACCCTGCTTGAACTGACTTATTTATATATAAATACATATATGAAGAGAATATCCAAACCGTCAGGCTGAAGCTACAAAAAAACATTTTATAAGTAACAGAAAAGATTAGATGGGATTTCGCTCAATTTTCTTTAAAGGAGCAGATTGCAGATGTTTACATCGTTTTTGTATAAACATCCTGTACATGTTCCTGTCTATTAAACTCCAGCTTTCATAAAGAGGACATCTCTAATTCTCATTGAAAATATAAACCTAGTACATTATCAGCGATTTTTTTTCACAACAGGCAATCGTATTCTTAAAGTGCAAAACTCATTGCAATAGCTAGAAGTAATTTTATTTATGTATTAAATAACTTTTACTACATCCTTACTTTGTTACCTTCTCCAGCATTATTTTTTGGTTTAAGATTATTTAATTAGGTATTGATGTTTTAAATGTAATAATTATATTGCAATAATATGGGTCGTTTTGGTTTGGTAACCGCACAAATGTGTATTATTCCACTTCCTTAATGCATTTAATATATATCCATCTACTTTCTCTCTCTCTCTCTCTCTCCCTCTCTCTCTCTCTCTCTCTCTCTCTCTCTCTCTCTCTCTCTCTCTCTCTCTCTCTCTCTCTCTCTCTCTCTCTCTCTCTCTCTCTCTCTCACACACACACACACACACACACACACACACACACACACACACACACACACACACAAAGAAGGACAGTCAGGCACAGAGATTGATTTTTCCCCTCACCCCACCCACCCCCAATAAAAAGCTGGTTCGGTCTACGTAGATACCAGATCAAATCGGTAATGAAGGCGGGTGTTGAATCCTTTAACAGCCCACCAGTCCTGACCGAGGTGGGAGGGGGTGGGGGTCGGGGCGTGGAGTTTCTTGTTCCTTACGTCTGACAGCCGAGAGGCTCGAGTCGCTGATGACAAGAGATAAGTAAACGCGATCTCTTTGGCGTGGCAGATCCCAGAACAACTGCGATGAAAAGCTACTCCACATCTCGGCGACCTTTGCAAAGGGCTTCAGAACTGAAGAAATAACCGTGCCGGGGGAAGGGCTTCCTCCTTCGCGCTTTCAACAACTACAGTGATACTATTTTTTTTATTTTTCGGGGGAATCCGGATATTTCCGAACCAAGAGGAAGCTTTATTTTAAGAGCAAGAAGTTTGAAGATTTGGAAATAGCGAAGGAAACGGCTTGAGTCAAGAGTTTGGCGGACCCGCGATTTCGGTTTCAAGTGACTTGCTTGCTGAGAATTGTTCTTAAATGACGGCCGAGGTTCAGCAGCCGCCGGCTCACAGCACGGCCCAGAGCAGTCCCATGTCTGCGGGAATGGAAAAGCCCAACAATCAGAGCTCTGTGATGGAATCAGCGACTTCCACCACCAAAACTAAGAAAACAAACGCGGGCGTACGGCGCCCAGAGAAGCCGCCGTACTCCTACATAGCCCTGATTGTTATGGCCATACAAAGCTCTCCAACCAAGAGGCTGACGCTCAGCGAAATCTACCAGTTCCTTCAGAGCCGGTTCCCCTTTTTTCGAGGCTCTTACCAAGGCTGGAAGAACTCGGTACGTCACAACCTTTCCCTGAATGAGTGCTTCATTAAACTGCCCAAGGGTCTGGGCAGACCGGGCAAAGGCCATTACTGGACCATTGACCCCGCCAGCGAGTTCATGTTTGAGGAGGGCTCCTTTAGAAGGAGACCGAGGGGTTTTCGCAGGAAGTGCCAAGCTCTTAAACCAATGTACAGCATGGTGAACGGATTGGGATTCAACCATATCCCAGAGACCTATAACTTCCAGGGGTCAAGAGGACCCATTTCGTGTGCTCCAAACGGACTCTCTCTAGATAGCAGTATAAGCATGATGAATGGACATCTGCCCAGCAACGTCGACGGGATGAGTTTACCCGGACATTCTGTCTCTCACCTCTCCTCCAACAATGGTCACTATATGGGAAGTTGTACGGGATCTTCCGTAGGAGATTACCCCAACCACGCCGACAGCTCGGTGTCCGCGTCTCCCTTGCTGACCGGCGGCGGGGTGATGGACTCACACTCCATGTACACTACCTCGACTTCAGCGTGGGCTCCGTCGGCCTCCGCCCTCAACAACGGGCCTTCATATATCAAACAGCAGCCCCTCTCGCCGTGCAACCCGTCGGCGAATCTAACTTCAAACCTGCAAGCGCACTCTCTAGATCAGTCCTATTTACATCAGAATAGCCACAACACTGCCGATATACAAGGTACAAAGTCATTGTGTTATAGCTAAACAATAGCAGATATATAAACTTTACTGTGCAAAGGTTACTGTAACGAGATCTATTGCGACTGACAGTAATCTGTGTCTATAATTTGAGTCAGGTATTTAAGAATGTTCATACATTGTTGCAGTCTGATCAAAGTTGTGAAAGAGAGCAGATTATTTAACTATTGTGGCGAGACGGGTTAACCTGAATATATGGAATATCTGCATCAGAATCACATACGTACAATATAATCGTTTCCTGGTTATTATAAATATTCATTATAAATCATTATTTGAGGAAGATCTTGAGCGGAAATATTAAGGGAAAACAGAAAAATATTATTAATAAACATTAAATTAATGAATGTAAGGGGTTAAATCAGAATTCTACAGCTCGGCTTCGTTTATAACCAGTAGTTACTGAAAGATTTTTTTTTGTTTCTGTGAAAGGTAATTCCAAGGCTCAAAAGATTTCCCCAAATCGCTGGAAAAAAAACACGATGTTGTTTGAAGTCTAGTTAGATTTGGTCACTCTGATAAAGGTCAAAAATCAGCCTGAGCGAAACACAAATTTAAGAAGTTTTCGAACGCAGGCTTACTCCCGAGTATTATTGGTTGGCGATGCGCCAGTAAGATTAATTAGGAAAATGATAGAGCCTGGGATTGAGTTGTTTTCTTGTAGAAGAGTTTCAAAAGTGTCATTAAGTTAAGGAAGTGAGTTGTTTTTGCTTCCTCTCCCCACACGTAATTGGTTATTGGCTGGAATAAATAACAAGAATAAACCGCCCTTTGTTTTTCCAACAAATTCCAAAACTTAGTCAAAGAAAACATCTCGATGCCATCCCCGCAGAGACAGTGTTTACTGCGGTGCCAACTCGACGGCAATAACAACATCAGAATGCAGAGAGCCGACTCCCCGCCGCAGAAGCCGTCTATTGGGGATTCGCAGCCTGGAGCTCAGCGCCAAAGTAACCCTGCCTGCAGCACGATTAACTGTGTGAATCTGCAGTGTCGTGGGTGGATGGGGGTGGTGCGGGGGGGAAAGCCACTCTGCTGTTGCACAATATCCCGTTCCCAATCACCCCGAGAACAGACCCCTTTTTTGTGTGTAAAAAAAACCCTGTGCTGTGGATCTGAAATAAGCAGCAAAAATCTGGTAGCAAATAAACAGATTCCAAGTTTTTTTTTATAAACCTAAAGATTATTTAATTGCAGCTTGCAAAATCCAACCGAAAGGCATTTCTACCAAACCGGTTTATTTGCCTGTGACAGGCACCATATTAACCCACGCACTAGGAGGATACAGTTCCCAGTAGCCTACAGTCAATTGCTGATTTTAGCTGTAGATACTTGTGAATCAGTGCAGTGAGATGAAATTAAATCCAGAAGTCGTTTATATTGTGAATTATCTTGCACATATTACAGTGATTATCGGCGTGATGTCACGTTAGAGCCGCGTAATTAAATTAACAAGTGGCGCGATTGCACTAAAATGAGCAAATATGTAGATAAGACGGCTACATGCAATTTCTAAAAGCTAATTAGCTTAAGCGCCCGCTAAAATTTCGAGCATGACGATTTTTAAAAATATTACAGTTAATGGAATAATATGAATTTAAGTAGCTGTTCGGTTAAACATATATTTCAGAAATCTTGCCTACATGCTAATTGGAACTCAGTTAAGGCCTACAGAAGTCATTGCAATTAATTTGGAGTATATTTTTGGAGGAATATAACATAATTTCATGGTTCACTAAAACAGTGTAACAGGCTAAATTAAGTTCACCGATTCGGTGACTATGACAGTAAAAAAAAATCGTCAATAATTGGGAGAGGTTTGGCTCGGTTATAAAGTGTGCGTCGACATAAACCGCGAGAAAACGGCGGGAGAAACGAAGATGCCAAGTGCAGCATTCCAATAATTACCAGTGTGTTGAACGCCACTGAACCGTCAGAATAATGATGACCTTCAAGCTTATGAATATAGTTCTAAGAAATAACTCATCACTAATTTCAAGTGGTGAGATCTGCCAACCAGTTCTGTCTTGCAGTTAACGTTTAAACTGCAAATACGCGATTTTAAAAGCAAACCCTTATTTAACAAGTTCAGGGCCTATCATGCTTTGGGAATGGATTTGCTTGTCTTGGTCAACTAATTCTATACTTGGCGTACTTACTTTATTTGGAAGAGCCGCTCTTTTGTAAACTTAAGACTACAAATGTTATATTAACAGAAGTATTATACTTAAACCATTTCCTCATTGGTGTGTTTTGCCCTGTTTTATTTAGCAGGAATCCCGCGATATCACTCGCAGTCTCCCAGCGTGTGCGATAGGAAAGAATTTGTCTTCTCTTTCAACGCCATGACGTCCCCTTCGATGCATCCGTCAACGAATGGATCTTACTATCATCAGCAAATGACTTACCAAGATATCAAACCTTGTGTAATGTGATACTCAGTGGAATAGATTTCCCCTGCCTTGCACTGCAATGGTCTTCATCTGCAGCAGCAGTGTGTTCCTGTCTATATAAACTTTATTTTGGTCCTTATTTAAAGAAATAAGTGGATCCAGGATTATTGCTAGAGGGAGAAAGAGAGAGAGAGAGAGAGAGAGAGAGAGAGAGAGATACGATCTGTGAAGGCACTTTCAGCGAAGCTCAATCTAAATAGTTACTATTTATTCTAAATGTTAGCTAACCTTCATACAGGACACTAAATAGTCTCCAAAACCGTGAATTTTGCTGGCAATATTTGTTTTGTATAGATTTGTCATTTAATGTAAATCGAACATAACAATTTTAACTAAAAAGGAACATTCTTTTTTAAAAAATTGAATATGTATTGGAAAATACATATTTAGCTTTTTTTTGCTCTTTGGAAGGATTTGGAAGCAGTATTGTGACACATTTTTAACCTAATCTTATGCACTGTATACAATGTAATTCATGTGAATTTATAGAGGTTTGTATCTAAAGTAGATGGCCTAAAGGATGTGTCCTTTTATTCCGTGTAAGAGGTCTACATGATATTGTATAATTCTGTAAAATAAAATAAAACCTGGCATGCAGTTTTCATAGCCTGGAATGAGTATTGTAGTTAATACCACAAGCGGTGCGTGTGTGGACCCACCACAGTCCGCTGTACTCCTGAGGAGCTGCGTAACTAAAACTGTAGAGCTTCAAACTTGACATTTCAGACACGGGCATAATTTATTTGAAAGCCAGTTCCTCACGGATTATCAGTGTTATTTAAATCTGTAATTGTCACATAAATAAACAGCGGATTCAAAAACAACCCTCTTAAGTAGAAAGTTCCGAGATTTTTATTTAATTAGGAAGATTGAAAAATTTGGAACGTCTATTTTAAATCAAAGTAGAAATGAAATCCTGATGCAGACTGTCTCTACAGTTGCTAGAAATTTCTATATGTGCGGAACATAGACAGTGCACTATTGTCATTTACACCCACTCTAGTGTGACTCTTGCATAACACTGAAATATCTCTGAGGTCTATGGTCACAGAGCTGTAACTATTATTAAGTACACAACAGAACGTTGATGTGTATGTATTTTATGCTTTTATTTTGAACAAAATGTGCCATTTAAGAAATATACTTTCCAAGGATGTGGATGTAGTTGTATTAAACTTAAAAGCGTTGTAATCATTGTTTCCAGTTCCACTTCGATGTGAGTTAGCATCGTTTCTTCAACTTTTGCCCAATATTTTCCAATATTCTTGCAGTACTGGTCACACATCGGTGACAGTACTGAAGGTATTTTAAGTATTGAATATTTTTAAAGTTACTGATGTAAATAGATTGTTAAATTTATAAACGGATTATTCATCGTTTGTTCTAAGTTGCTGACATCACATTTGAATTTATATCTACATTTATTTCCGTACATTTGTGTATCTTCTGAGGAGAAATGTAATCTGTATATATATGGAAATTAAAATTATAAAATGGTGCTTATCTGAGAGTTAAAATGTTCAGAAACGTCCCCGACAAACTGGAAACAAAACTTTGTAAATTAGTGGGTCACAACGGGCGAACCATGGAGCCCTGTGGTTTGAGGCAAAACTTTCAGTGCGAACAGAGGCAATCAATGTACGGAACTGGAGAAAATTTGTTCTGCAGCGCCATCGCGTGGCTCTACGCGTTAGCCCTTCTGACCTATACTTTTCTCATCTATGGGCATCTTCAACCACTTATACATCTATGGTACCTTTAATAGGGTAAAATATCCCTAGACGCTGCGCAGGAATATTATAAGACAGTAACTTGCATACAGCTGAAGAAGTCATTGGTGTGATTGAAGAGGAAGGTTTTCAAGAGGAAACAGACATAATGGAAGGGATAAGTTTAGCGAGTGGAATTCCCGTAGCAGAAGGTATATATCCAATAAGCGAGTCTACTATTGCACAGGTTTGAAATCAAGTTAACATTGGCAGATTGTAAAATGATACTTATATGTGTCAAATCTGTGTGCGTCTGATGAAAACTTGCAATCACATAATCCACCCAGTAAGAATCAGAAAGACCTTGAATGTGTTTGTTATGTTAAGTTCCTTTTTAAGTTCTGCTCTTAATGGGAAGGCGGGTGACAATGTGATAAGGTAAATGGTTTGCTGTTACTCAGTACTGTTTGAAAGCAGTATTTTAACTGGGCTGTTGTATTCGAAGCAAAAGTGGCGGAGAAAATTATGCATGTGCGTTCGCCAGTTCGCAGTTTTCGACTGGTTTCTCTTCAGCAGAGTTTCTGAAAGCTGTCTTTGTCGGCATTTAGAGAGGATGATTCAATGTATCCCACTTTACTTTATCCATCATAATACTGGGATGAAAATCGAGAACCAGCCAGGACCGAAGTAGGAAACCCTCACATATAAATGTACAAAATATGTCAAGGCCTGCTAGACCCCTTGCAAACCTCTCGATGCATTCTATCAGCCCACCTGAATCCTAGGATCTGATGATATTGATAGCGAGAGTGAATTGGCGGAAGTGACGCAGCTCAGCAGCTGGGGTTCAATCTTCGCCTCTAATGTTGTCTAGACGGTGTTTGCAGATCCCCCGATGCCTGCACGGGTTTGTCTTTTGGGTGTTTCCATTTCCTCCCGGTCACACAGATTCATTGGCTACTAATTGTACCCAGTGAGTGGTAGAATCTGGGGTGGGGGAAGTTGACAGGAACGTGGAGAGAGCAAATCCGGAAAACAGTAGAGGGAGGGAGTATACTCTGTGAGCCAGCATTGATTCGATGGGCCGACGCTGCCTCCTTCAATATCATCAGTAAATGTGATTATATCTTGCACTAAGGATTCTTCGGGGAATTTATCTGTTTCAACTGCATTTGCAACGTCTTATTGTCAATTTACTAATTCCTCCCAGATAGTTTCAAAGTGATTTAGTGAATGTACAGTTTAAACTAAAATACTAAGTAAAATTTTAGGATACTTAATTAAAGAGAAAATACTAGATATACTCAGCAGAACAGGCAACATCTGTGAAGTTAACATTCTGAATTAATAATCTATTATCAATTCTGAAAGGTCATTGAACTGAAAATGTTAATTCAGGCTTCTGCTACCTGGAATGATTTGCTTCTGAAGTACAATAATTGCAGTTATTAAATATACTAATTGAAATTTCAGTTGCTATAAAACTGTGTTTAAAGATAACCCTTTAGTTTGATCATACATTACAATATTTACTATATTTTTTTAATTTGTCTGATTTTACATAAGACTCCTGCAACAACCTTACCTCACTCACAATTGTCAGTTTGGGAATTTGAGGGTCTTAATTAGTGACTCAAGTATATGATGGGAAGCTGCTATTCTAGCGCTTAGGGAGCACTGTATTTCAAAGATGATGATTCTTGAATGAAAGATTAAAAATGCCCTTGCTCAAGCTGGTGTGCTGCATGTCAAAACACTGTTTGAAATGGAGCAAGAAGCTGTTCAGATATCCAGCCCATCACTCCAGACAGCGCCCCAACATGGGTTGTCTTCTAATTGTTGTTAGTTTTAGTTTGCAGAATTCTTAATGACAAAATGATTCAAAAAAGCAGAGAAGCAAAAGAACAAATAATAATTAAAAAAAACTAAATTTTACATAATGGCGCTGAAAAAATAGATTCAACACAGTGGAAATAAAGCCATAAAGTACAAATCGGGCAGCATCTGCAGAGAGTGTTGATATTTCAAATCAATGACCTTTTATCATGGCTAGTTCTGATCAAAGGTTACTGAACTGAAGTGCTATCTCCTGTACCTTTTGCCACTGAGAAACACATATTGTAGTACTTTTATCAATAGCTAAGAGAAGACATGAACAGTGTGTGAGATATTTACCAGACCGTGGACCTATGAAGAAGTTCCAGAATTATTTCTACAAACTTAGTATTTAATTCCTGATATTATGCAATTTGCTGACAAAGTGTGCCTACTTTTGTCCCAATAATGATCCTATGAAGTACCTTTTAAAGCACAGTAAGTATGCTCTTTAAATAAAAGTTTTTGTAGATAATCCTATCCATTACAACATGAGAACGTTTTTTAAAATGGTTGATAAAAAAAAAGATACTGGGGTCTGCATAGCATTTTGGAGTTCCCTACCTCAGATGCTATTGGAAAGGAAGGAGGAAGACCCAGGGTAATTGGATAAATTAAATAATCATACGTAATTGCCGCAATACACACAAAATTGAAAGTTCAAAATAAATTTATTATCAGAGTACATATACAAGCCTGAGATTCATTTTCTTGTAGGCATACTCAATAAATAGATAAATACATAAATAATACTCATAATGGAATCCATGAAAGATCACAGCAGCTTGGTCTGCACACACTGATGGCCGGTAGATGCAACACTAAGCATAGAACAAAGTAAACATATAATAATGCTGTCAGAAGAAGTTTCTTCCTGTGGAAAAGACCAACAGTAGTTGAGAAGACTCTTTCACTTAACTGGCCTGCCAACAACCTTTTAAACTAAATGCGTAAGCAAGCTGACTGAGCTGTCCTCAACAAGGAAATTCATTCCATGGAATTTATTGACAAATTTGTCTGAAAATGTTTTTTTTATAAGTAAACATAATTGCACTGCTTACGAGTTTTCTGATGTTGGTGAATCCCTATATAGCAGCAAACTAGCTGCTACAAATTTCACACAAAGATGCCAAAAATATGAGTATGGATCAAAGAGTTCAAATGACAGGATATAAACAGCCTTTTGGCCTACAGAACCTTTTTTTTTGCACAGCTTTTTACAAGCTCATCTGAAACGTTACTGTAACTGGAATTCCTCTAGGCTGGCCGAGCAATGCGCCTATTCTCATGCATTGTTTCAAGTCATTGGTGTACATGCCTTTAGCGAACAAGGCAATTAGCTCTAAAGTTCTGTCCTTTAAGACTTAAAGAGTATCTAACTATCTTAAAAGCATACATTCTGATTTTACTTTTGATCAAGAGAGCATCAATATCTCTCATTGCCACACGACATCAATTGCTTGCACGTTCCTCTGAGACATCATTAGGCCTCCTTGCCATACAAGGGTGATTATATACATGGAAGACTTTGTTGTGGTTGGTCACAAGGTAGAATGGGGTAGGCATGATAAAATTCAACTCACAGGCCACCTGTACTGAGCAGGCTAGAGTTTAACATTGAATGTGGGAGGAAGGGCAGGGACGGGGCAACTTGTTCACATCAATTTGATCCAGATGAAGGGCCTCAGCCTGAAACACCAGCTGTTTATTCACCTCTGTTGCCGTAGAAAAGCTGCATCTATCATCAAAGATGCTCACCACCCAGGCCATGCATTTTACTCACTGCTGCCATTAGGCAGAAGGTATACGTGCCTCAGGGCTCGCACCACTGGGTTCAAGAACAGTTACTACCCCTCAACCATCAGGCTCCTAAACAGAAGTGGATAATTACACTTAGCGACTCTTTTTTGTTATTTCATGCTCATTATTTATTGCTATTTATTTATATCTGCATTTGTACAGTTTGTTTACAGTTTTATAGATCCAATTTACAGTTGTGGTTCTATAGATATGCTAAGTATGCCCTCAGAAGGAGAATCTCAGGGCTGTATGTGGTGACATGTATGTACTGTACTCTGATAATAGATTTTACTTTGAACCTTTTCCATGGATGCTGCCCGACTTGCAGAGTTCCAGCACTTTGTGCATGATGCTCAGTATGTCCAGTATTTGCTGAATCACTTGTGTAAATATATTGGTCCCTTCAATAATGCCCAAAGGTGGTCTGGTGCCCCGAATGGTGAGGAAAACAGCCAGCTGAACCAAATGTAAGGCTGCTTTACTCTGTAATGGGGCCTTCGAACATTATGGGACATAAAGATATTAGATAGCAAGGTTTATCTTACACCATACTGACATAGTCCTCAACCTGTGCTGAGTGAATTAATTAAGATTGTTTACACTATTATTAGCAAGAGCTGTGATGTGAAAGTTTCTCAGTCAATGCCACTCTATATTAAAATAAGCATTATTAATAATTTAATGCTTTGAAAACATAGAAACATTGAAAACCTACAGCACAATACAGGCCCTTCGGCCCACAAAGCTGTGCCGAACATGTCCCTACCTTAGGAATTACTAGGCTTACCCATAGCCCTCTATTTTTCTAAGCTCCATGTACCTATCCAAAAGTGTCTTAAAAAACCCTATTGTATTGGCCTCCACCACCGTTGCCGGCAGCCCATTCCACGCAATCACCATTCTCTGAGTAAAAAACTTACCCCAACATCTCCTCTGTACCTACTCCCCAGCACCTTAAACCTGTTTCCTCTTGTGGAAAAAAGCCTCTGACTATCCACACGATCAATGCCTCTCGTCATCTTATACACCTCTATCAGGTCACCTCTCATCCTCCGTCGCTCCAAGTAGAAAAGGCCGAGTTCACTCAACCTATTCTCATAAGGCACGCGCCCCAATCCAGGTAACATCCTTGTAAATCTCCTCTGCACCCTTTCTATGGCTTCCACATCCTGTAATGAGGCAACCAGAACTGATCACAATACTCCAAGTGGGGTCTGATCAGGGTCCTATATAGCTGCAACATTACCTCTCGGCTCCTAAATTCAATTCCACGATTGATGAAGGCCAATACACCGTACACCTTCTTAACCACAGAGTCAACCTGCACAGCTGCTTTGAGCATTCTATAGACTTGGACCTCAGGATCCCTCTGATCCTCCACACTACCAAGAGTCTTATCATTAATACTATATTCTGCCATCATATTTGACCGACCAAAATGAGCCACTTCACACTTATCTGGATTGAAGTCCATCTGCCACTTCTCAGCCCAGTTTTACATCCTATCAATGTCCCGCTGTAACCTCTGACAGCCCTCCACACTATTCACAACACCTCCAACCTTTGTGTTATCAGCAAACTTACTAACCCATCCCTCCACTTCCTCATCCAGGTCATTTATAACAGTCATGAAGAGTAAGATCCCCAGAATAGATCCCCGAGGCACACCACTGGTCACTGGCCTCCATACAGAATATGACCCATCTACAACCACTCTTTGCCTTCTGTGGGCAAGCCAGTTCTGGATCCACAAAGCAATGTCCCCTTGAATCCCATGCCTCCTTACTTTCTCTTACAAAAAACATTTCATTGAGAACAACAACATTTTAACTGCACTTTGTAATGCCTAAAATCATTATTAGAAACCATCTGGAGATAAAGAAATATTCTGCTACATTGCTTTTGGCACATGCCAGCAGTGTGTTTTTCAGTAATTGTGTCCCCAGATTCTAACTTTCCTGTATTAAAGTCAACAGAGAAAAAAAAAATAGGTTGGGAGATGGTTGGTTTGAAGAAGATAAGGGGAGATAATTATGTGAGTTCCCAAGATGTAACAGAAAACAAGTATCTCCCAAGATCCTAAAATCCTTCAGATTCAATTTGCTAAAACTTATATGAAATAAATGTACGCTCCTTACTGTTTGTGCTTGTTAGCCAACTGAAAAGCTGCCAACGCAGAGAAATAAATGGAACAACGCTCTGCTGGACAGCTGTCAAATGGAAAGCCCTTTCTTTGAGCTGAGACCTACAGGCCATTCGACTCACCAGAAAGCTGTGTTGTTTAACAACCAAACAGGACTGAGAACAGTTTCAAACTATGAGTTAATGCTGGCATCCTACCAGTAATGAAGAAATACAATATTAGGGCTATTGAGAAAGTGAATCTCAAAGTAGTATATAGTGACATGTACATGCTTTGATAATAAATTTACTTTGAATTTGCTTTGAACTTTGATCACACAGTACAAAGGATTGAAGAATTCATTCTGACAGAAATTTTACTGTTGCACCTTACTGAAACATATGTTAGAAGGCCTCTGAACATTTCCTTAAAGGAAAAGTGGAGTGATGCCCTATTCTGAACAAATAATTTTTCCAACAAAAACTAATTATTTTGGCACAATGTTTATCAAGAGTATTAATTAGTTATTTTGACAGAATGTATTTCCAATTGTCAGGATCACTCCCTTTCACTCTGGAACAGATTGAAGACAGCCTCTCCTCAGAGCAGGTTGGATTTTTTAGCATAAAATAGGATCTTAAAGCAGTATTCCTCCCCAGCAACAAAAACTAGAAATTGCTGGTGATAAGCAATTTAACGATACTGTTTGATAACTGATTTTCCACAGGAGATTTTCATTCATTTTAAATGCATGGTCAGAAAGTCACCGGTGATGTTTGTGTTGAGATATTACTGTTGTCCTAGAATAATTGTTAATTTTATAAGAGATGATTAAGCTAAACACCTAATCAGTATTATGCATAGAACTGCAATCATCAATGAATATTTTCTGATGTAATATTTTGACCCAAAATGTCAACAATTCCTCCCCCCACCCCACATGGAGTCCCTCCAGCAGATTGTTTGTTCCTTTATCTTCCAGCAACTGTAATTTTCTTTTGTCTCCAATGAATATTTCCTGTTCGGATTCTACAATTAGTTATAAATGGGAGCCAACTAGAGAGTAAATCTAGTTCACTATTTGGAATTTGTGAAAATATGTTTGATCCCAAATGACACAATGTCTTATATCTTGTGATTTCTTTATTACTTGCTGCCTATTAACCTGCTGCTGTTTAGGGCAGTGATGAAGGTCCTCCATCTCTGGCAGTGTTCAGACCTTCCTTCATCATGTCAACAGGTTCCTCTGGGTTTTCACTACTGTGTGTCATACAAGCCCCAGCTGGAGACCCAGGAATACCATCACCCTCAGGAGTAGATGGAGCTTGTCAGCCTGGGAAGGCAGTCCATCTAAGAGAGGGAAAACTCTGATTTCAAACCTCCGTTGTATTGCGGCCATACCCACTCATGGGAAAGGCTTCGGGAGTAAACCCTGAGGACAAATCTGGAGCTGGAGTCCCTAAGGCAGTCTGACGTTGTCTTCAACCTCGTTCTGGCAACTCCTGCGACGTCACTGGTGCCAAGCTGTATCGGCCCTTGCCCTTCCCCTGGACAACATCGGTGGCATGGAGAGGGGAGACTTGCTGCTTGGGCAACAGCCGGTCTTCCATACAACCTTGCCCAGGCCTGCGCCCTGGAGAAGACTTCCCAGCGCAGATCCATGGTCTCGCGAGACTAATAGATGCCATACAGATGTAGAAGGACTGTTTCTGTAAAAGTATGTTTTACCCATCAATGTTGTTAACCCTGAACTGAACCCCCCCCACCCCCGAACCTGGAAGACCGGTGGGCCACTCTTAGTCTGGCCTCTACCGTTTGACCTGTTTGACAAGGATGAACCTACCAAGAGCCAAAGCACAATACCCGGACTCCAACCAACATGGCTCTCTGGGTCATTGAGGCATGCAAGCCTCCAAACTCTATGACAAGATTATGATCCTCTTAGAGGGATTTCTTTATAATCAGGGTTAAAACTTGGTGAAATATGTATCCTAACATACTTCCCATAAAAAAGCTGCTCAACATTCGAAGGAACAGAATTATGGGAAGTAGGTTAGGGAACATACTTCTCCAATTTTAACTTCTCGCAATAGCAATGTGTGGGTGTGAGAGGTTATAGATGGTTGCATTTTGTTCGACATTAAGGAGGGGCTCCGTGTTCTGAAAGGGTAAAGAGGATGATCTGGGAGACATCATTTGGTGCTGTTCTAAAAATAATCAGAACCTCACTTCTCCATGGTAGTCTTAACATAGTAGTTGCTCCAAACAGCTTTGCAGAGGCATACAGTAAAAGCAGCCCAAGCTGAGTGAGCACAGATACCCAAGGCCATGTGGAAAATGCCGAACATTAAGAGGGATTTTAAATTGCAAATTGGAAGATGGAGAAACAAAAAATATCAGGAAGACCTAATAAGATTAATTATGAAATGCACACAAACTTATCCATTTGTAATGAGTAGACCTGTATTACAAGCCCAGTTATATTACTGAGTATGTAATACATTATCATTCCTTAACAAGAGAAAATCTGCAGGTGCTGGAAATCCAAGCAGCATCTATGGAAAAGAATACAGTCAACATTTTGGGCTGAGACCCTTCAGTACTACTGGCTACTTTCCATTAATAAGAGCTATTGTATGTCATATTTATTTTACTTACACGATGAGAACTCTACTAGCTGGGCTAGGATTTATTGTCCATCTTTAATTATCCTGCAAGATGTGATGATGATCTGTACCTCAGTCTTTGCAGAACCAGTGTTGTACAGTAGAGTGTTTTAGAATTTAGATATGCTAACAATGAAGGAAGGGAGGATGATGTTTGACTTTGATAAGGCCTTCCAGATGAGAATGCTTCAGTGAACTGTTGCTTTTATCCTTCCTGATACTGAAGATTACTCATTGCTGTTTCAATAACAAGCCCTGAACCCTCCCAGAGATGGAGGGCCTTTGTTGGTGCCCTGAACAACACTGTAAGTACTGAAGATTACTGATTTCAGATGTATGATCAGAGTGGCTTTGGTGAACGTTGTCATAAAAATATGTTTGAAGGTGCACTCCACAATCACATTGTACCAGTGGCGAAGCAAGTGAAAGATTACTGAAATGAATGGAGGCCTATCAAACAGCCTCCTTGCCCCCCAGTAGTGTTGAGTGTTATTACAGTGGAATAAAATGTCATGCGAGTGAGAAATACTGTGTACTCTCTTCAGCAGGGTGGGGATTGGAAGGATTTAAAGAAGACAGGAGATGAACTGGACCATACAAGACTGTAGGTGTCACAACCACAGGTTCAGCAGCGCAGCAGATACGGCAATTGCACTTGTAAATATGCATGTGTCAGCTAATTATTGTTTCATTGTGATGGTATTTAACTCCATTCTTGTTGCCTTAGCACTTGTTGAGACTTGAGCAAAGTACAGCAATGTTTCGCTGCCTACTTGCAACATGCCTTCCTGTGAATTTGGACTGTCGAGTTAACTAACTCTGGAGTCTAGCACTATTAGTTTTATATTTAGTTATTCCTTTTAGCCGCAGTGTTGGCTTTGTTTTCCATTTGAGAGTTTTAGTTAACAGCCCTGTTTGGCCTAGCGTTTATTGTTTTCTTTTCCTTCTAACTCTGTTTGCATTAAAGTCTGTGAACTATCAACTCACTATGATGTCTTTTGCTCCATATCTGAACATAATGACAGTAGCATCTTGTATCCAGCTACTTTTGTGCCGGGTGATGTAAATTTTCCAGTGATTAGAGACCCTCAGTACTTTGACAATGGAAGTTCCTTGATTCCTTGTCATCAACATCATCATCATTATTATATGTCATGTCGAATGACATGGGCAATCATGTTCTATACATGACCATGATTGTTCTTGGCAATTTTGTTTTCTACAGAAATGGTTTGCCGTTACCTTCTTCTGGGCGGTGTCTTTACAAGACAGGTGACCCCAGCCATTATCAATATTCTATGAGATTGTCTGTCTGCTGTCAGTGGTCGCATAACCAGGACTTGTGATATTCACCAGCCTCTCATATGACCCTTCACCACCTGCTCCCATGCCTTCATGTGACCCTGATTGGGGCAGTGGGGGTGCTAAGCAGGTGGTACGCCTTGCCCAAGGGTGACCTGCAGGCTAGTGGAGGGAAACAGTGCCTTACACCTCCTTTGGTAAAGGTGTATCTCCACCCCAACACCCAGATTTAATTATATATATAGGAAAATTGTGGACCTGTACTCTTCCAGGTTGAAGAAGAGGACGGGGAACATCATAAAGGACTCCTCCCATCCTGCGCACGGACTGTTTGATCTGCTTCCGTCTGGTAGGTGCTTCAGATCCCTCCAGACTAAGACTAATAGGCACTGGAGAAGTTTTTTCCCTACTGCGGTCACTTTGCTGAACAGTTAACTGCCGGTTAACTGTCGGCTAACTATTACTTGGATTGCACTACCTGTATGTATAATTTATATTTTCATTTATATCTATCATTATTATTGTTATGAGCAGAGAGACAACATCTGCCGGAAGTAAATTCCTTGTATGTGCATAGGTACTTGGCGATTAAAGTCTGATTCTGATTCTGATTCTGATTCTGAAATGTAGTGGCTTGTTTGAATACTATCAAGTGCAGTTTTTAAAGAAATAATTGGATAAATTAGGTTGAAAGTCTATTTGAAAGTTTCCTTTTTGAAAGTGAATTTACAGTGATTGAGAAACACTGCATTCTTCTACCACCACTCCACATTCCTTCTGCTGGGACTTCCACAGGATTTCCTTTGGTCAGGCCTGTAGCCCTGATTTCTTTGGGCCTTGGAGGTATGATAGACAACATTATCTCCTCCAAATTGCTCCAGAGGAGGTCTGAGAATTAATTGTGGATCAAGTTAGGCTGCAGGGATCTGGCATACATTGGCACTCATACATCCTAAATCAGTGATCGATGAGTTCCTACACTGATTTCTAATCCCACCAGGGTTTGGGTGAAGGAGTGGGGCAAGCACAGATATAGACACCCCCTCTCGATGATCCTCCACAAGCATCAAGCAGTTTAACGATGCGGATGTGCACACGTGTGTTTGCCCGTGAGTGCGTATTTTAGAACACCTCTGTGGAAATGCTCAACCTTAAATCCTTTGCAGGCTCCCTGCCCCCACACCTGGAGAGTGTGCTCAAACATTCCTCTCATACCTATGGAAGGGGTGTGCCCAGCAATCTTTTATTTATAACTAGCAGTCTTCCTCTATTACGAATCTTCATATTTGTCATGACTTAATTTATCACAATGGCCATTGTTCCTCTGAACTTTCCTGTCTTGTTCCTTCAAAGTACAAAATAGTGTGCTATCCAGGACATCCTTCCTCCCTTCAGCACTGCACAATTGCTTGTCCTTTGCTCATTCTTTCCTAACGCTTCATACCATGAACTTCCTATCCCTCCAGATTCCTTCCACCCACAGTGTGCAGTATTTAAAGAACTTGGGCATGATGCCATTCAGCTTTTAACTTTACTTGATCATCACTCTTGAGATTCGGTGGTACATTACTTAATGGACCTTGGCCTTGCTTTTCATTTCAGCGATGTTTCTCAGGCCTCTGCACTGTAGTACGCTCCATGGGTTGGATGTGAGGATTGATTTACTTCAGTCTGTGGTTAGTGGGTTGATATATGGGGAAGTTCCATTGTAACAAATAAGCTGCAGGTTCAAGGGTGCCCTTTGGTGGAGGAAATCTGCAATTGTTCTCAAAGTCCAAAGCAAATTTATTCTCAGAATCCGTATGTTTCACCATATACCATCCTGAGATTCATTTTCACGCAGGCATTCACGGTAGAAATGCAATAGAGTCAGTGAAAATCTGCACACAAAGATGGGCAATACACACAAAGTGCTGGAGCTCAGTAGGTCAGGCAGCCTCTATGAATGGGAATAAATCGTCAACATTTCAGCCCGAGACCCTTCATCAGAACTGCAGACAGACAATGCAAATACAAAATAATAATAATAATAATAATAATAATAATAACAACAACAACAACAATAATAATAATAATAATAATAATAATAATAATAATAATAATAATAATAATAATAAATAGTTCTGAAACATAAGTTGTAGAACCCTTGAAATTGATGGTGAAGACGTGGATGTGTGAGGACCTACAAGTACCCGGGGGTTCACCTGGATGACAGACTTGAGTGGAGCACCAACACAGAGGCTGTGTACAAGAAGGGCCAGAGTCACCTCTACTTCCAGAGAAGACTGAGGTCCTTTGGAGTATGCAGGCATCTCTGTCTGATGTCGCCAGTACAATCTTCTATGTGGTGGTGTGCTGGGGCAATGGTATCAACATGGGTAATGCCAACAGTCTCAATAAACTGATTAGAAAGGCTGGCTCTATAGGAGTCAAATTAGGCACACTGGAGGCTATGGTAGAACAAAGGGCCCTATAGAAAACGAGGTGAAAATTTTTCTCACCCTCTGCATGCGACCTTGGCTGAACAGAGGAGCACTTTAGTAAAAGACTAAGACAACTGTGCTGCTCCAAAGCGCAGTATATGAGGTAATTCTTACCCTTGGCCATTAGGTTCTATAATGTATCAACCTATAGCTGGGGTACAGAAGTGTGACCCCCTCCTGTTAGACTATTTGAGGTAAATTATTTTTATTCTTTGTTACTTCTCTTCTAATATTTGTGTATCAATGCACTTACAATGCTACTGTGACACGGTAATTTCCTTTGGAATTAATAAAGTACCTACCTATAGTGTGGATTCAGTACAATGTTGAGGTGGTTGAGATGAACAAAATTATCCATGCTGGTTCAGGAGTCCTTTAGGATTGATTCTGCTTTCTTGTGGCAGCGCTCTTTGTAGCTGCGCTCAATATCATGTCTGGTCTATGTCTGACTCGAGACCCAACATTAAATGCCCTCTGAAATGGCCTGGAAAGACATTCTGTTCAATGGATAACAAAGGGTAGACAGCAAAATGATGACCACATTGGCAACATTCACATTCTGTGAAACAAAAGGTTTTAGTATGAAAAAAGTGTGGGCTTTCTTCCGTCTCATGTAAGTATAGTAGATTCTTTAAATGACTGTGAGTTAATTCTGACTTTTCTGAGAGATATTTATCCTTCTGTCATGATTATAAAACAAAACAATCTGTTCAATATCACGTTACTGTTCATGGGAGCTTACTGTTTACACATTGATTACCATCCATTCTACAGTACTGTGCGTAAGTCTTAACCACCTTAGCCCAAAACTGCACAGTACTGTATTTGTCAATGTGGAGTGGAGATTGAATTTGTAAATCTGGCAGGGGCAAAGAATACTGGGCATAGCAAGGATGGAGTGCTGCAGGAATGGTGTGCGACAGGTGGCAGAGAAGGAGTGCCAAGAGCAGGTGGTGGTGCAGATGCAGATGCACCTACCTCTGCAACACCAGGCAATGATATTTGATTCCAAACAATTGGTCTTGCTGGTGCTTCCCACTCCCTCCCCTCTCCCTTCCCTTTTTCCCAACAATGATTCTCCTCTCCCTGTCCCCTTCCCACTCTCAGTCCACAATTGAGACCCATGTCAGAATCAGGTTTATCATCACACACATATACTGTATCATGAAAGTTGTTTTGTTTTCTGGCAACAGTACAGTGCAATACATAAAATTACTACAATACTGCGCAGAAGTATTATACACCCTCGCTATCTATCTATCTATCTATCTATCTATCTATCTATCTATCTATCTATCTATCTATCTATCTATCTATCTATCTATCTATCTATCTATCTATATATATATATATATATATATATAGATATATATGTATGCCTAAGACCTTTGCACAGTGCTGTACATTACAATAGTCACCACAATCCAGAATACTTCATTAGCCTTACAACTTTGGGATAGTATGAAGCCTCTGAAGCATTTTAGAAAGCCAAGTCTTTATTTCTGTTTCAGTTAATGAAGCAGATGATACATTCTCAACTCCCATTCTTCACAACCCTCTAAGTTTTATTTTTCATTCTCTTTAATATGAAATCTAAAATCGGATTTCTATTCATAAACATGTGTAACAACAGAATATGAGACATTGACTCAGTGAATAGCCAGAGATACTTTTTTCCCAGTGAGAAAATGGTTTATACAACGGGGCATAATTTTAAGATGATTGGAGGAAAGCATTGGGGTGGGGATGATGTCAGAAGTAAGTTCTTTACACAAAAGTGTGGGTGCATGGAATGCCTTGTCAAAAGTGGTGGCCGAGGCAGATACACAAGGGAGGTTTAAAAAACTCTTAGATAGGCACATGGATGATAGAAAAATGGAGGGCTATGTAGGAGGAAAGGATTCAATTGATCCTAGCGTAGGTTAAGAGGTTTGCACAATGTCATGAGCCAAAGGGTCTGTACTATGCTGTTATGTTCTTAAACTAAAAATAATCCATTGGATTGGACCTTTGTGATCTGGTTCCATCACATGGAATTAATGCCCAGTGTCTGCCCACACCTCCACTTACCTGGCCAGGTATGGAAGCCTTACCCTCTTGAATCTCCACATCTTTGTGTCCTCTGCTTGGCTTCAAAATAGACAGAGATATTTTGAAAAGTGCCCTTCTCCAAGACAGCCTTGCCAACCTTTCATAGCTAGTAAACCAGGGTTGAAGTAGGGTTGTGCCTGTGTTGAAACTTAGCATTGATTTTAATGTTTTATTTTCATCCACTTGAGATTTAAGGTTAGTTCAAAAAACTTATTGGATCAAAATAAAGAAAGAAATAGAGATAAAATTTGTTCAAAATAACTAAAAGAATGACTTAGAGATCATTTAAAATTTTAATGTGAAGGGAAAAAAATTGAAAAATAGCTTACTTTTCCTTTTGCTCCACAATCCCTCATGAAATCAAGGGAAAATTGGATCCTATGAAAGATCCTTGTGGCAGTTTCCCAATGTTCAACTTTACATGAGAAATCCCAAAACGTACAGACCTGGCTGTCTGAATCTCTCAGTAAGTCTTGACCTTCTGTGTTTAACAGTTCACGTGCGGAAGTCCGGAACTTCAGTTTAAATGGCTGAATGTTGGTGGTTCTGTTTGGAACTGCTTGCCACAGTCAGCAGAGTTTGGCCCTATATGTACATAAAGTAGTTTGAACAAAGCATCCCTCTGAAAGTATAGGTGGTAAATTAGTGAAGTATTCAGACTGCATTTTAGCTAATATCATTAGCAGAGGAAGTCTCATGCAATTAAAATTTACGCAAACAAACACAAACACACACACACACACACACACACACACACACACACACACACACACACACACACACACACACACACACACACACACACACACACACACACACACACACACAAAATGCAACAAAATAATCTTCTATATATCAATCCATGGATGACAGACTAAACACAGACTGACTGAAGTCTTCCTGTTTTATTTATTGCAGTGACTGGTCTAAAACAAAATGCGAAGCAAAGAGATAATTATAAATAATGTTAATTTTTTAATTTTTAAAAAATCCTTCAGTAACATCCAGCACTTTATGCACGTTAAAATGATTTTAACACCATGACTGATTTTCTGACAGTTCAGTTGGAAAATGGCTTCAGTCTCTAAGTGGGTGGTTTTCCTGTTTTAATAAATGAAATTGGAAATTGAGCGTTTCTTCATTGGTCAAGGCTTAAATTTCCCTAGAATTTATAATGATCATAGATTATACTGGGAACTTCCTTGGCTTCTTCTGACTGGTTTAATACCCTCTCAGTTACAGGACCCCCCCCCCCCCCTCCATTACAACACTGGGGAAATTATTGTCCCTCCATAAGTTCTCATATAAAGTTTAGATACAAATAACTGGAGATGTAAATCAAGCTCCTTTGTATACAGTATTCTCTTCCATTTATGATTCTTGAACAGCTGAGTTTCTATATCTCATGTTTGAAACATGCAACAATATTGCCATCTCCTGGTACACATGGAAGCTGCCTGGAGATAACAGGTCCCTTTCCCAACAATATTCTTGTTGGGAATGTATAACATCAGATTGTTTGAAAAGCACATATCTAAATACTTAACAGATCAAGCCTACACTGCACACTCTTTGAAAAAGATAAAAATTTTATAAGGGCACTCTGGAAAGTGAACTGTGAAATTTGCCTAAAATTACCAATGTGCCTTGGGGTATTTTAAACTTTATATAAGTACAATTTATGTTATGTACATGAGGGAAAATCCCAGAGAAAATGATTTCAGCAGCAGTTACACAGCACAGTCCAAGATTTGCTACCTGTTTGCTTGTGTTGGCTGTAAATTAAAATTAAATGGCAGGTTATGAAGCCAAAGAAAACAAACAGAAATAGAGTTTCTGGTGTAGTGCTGAAGGCAGAAAAATATATGTTTTAATTAGAAAGGAAAGAATCACTACCTTAGAAAAAAGACTCCTGGGTCGAAATTTTGGCTAGGTTCATGCTAATATAAACTTTGCAGCAAGTGCTAAGTTTTATCGATTGAATATTTCCTAGTTGGCAACGCCAGGGTTAATCCTTGCCAGAGGTTGAGGTCAAATGTAGGGGGTTTAAGGAAAGTCTGTCTGTTAACTAGCTAAGCCGTCAGCATATGCATTTAAAAGTTGCATGTAATATGATATATGTAATGTATCCCATTGTTTCATGACCTGAAAAAAGCCTGTAAACTTTAGCCGAACTTTAAAAACAATGAAAAAAAATTAATATTTCCTATTCTGGTTCAACACCACTCTTGCGACATAATACTGGAAAATTGCTTCGCTACTGTATGTTTTCAACTGATGATACTTCATCTTTTTTATATGTTAAATATACCAAGACATCCAAGGAAAAACACAAAAAAGGTAGAACAAAAGCTTGGCAGAAAGTACAAAGGCTGATACAGGGAGCCAAGGACTGACCTTCCAGCGGATGAAGCATTACTGTAAAGTCGTGATTGCTGAAATGGCTCCCACCCAAGGGCAAGACAGATGACCTGGGCCAACAATGGAATTCTGTAAGTCAGCTTCCAGATTAGGCCTTCTCTGCTGGGAGTTGTTCAATAGGTCCTTTGAGCTTACAAGGATTACAATGGCAAGAATGGATGCTTTAAAGAATTGTTGGGTATATAGCTATGAAAACCTTCTTACTTGAGGAAAGGAAGGCACGTGCAATGTTAGCTCATTTTGAGAGGACTAGAATATAAAAGCAAGGATATAAAGCTGAGGCTTTATAAGGCATTGGGCAGGCTGCATCTGGAGTATTATGAGCAGTTTTGGGCCCCATGTTTAAGAAAAGATGAGCTGACGTTGGAGAGGGTCCAAAGGAGGTTTATGAGAATGATCCTGGGAATGAAAGGGTTAATGAGTATTTGCTAGCTCTAGGCCTGTACTTCAGAACAATGATGGAAGGATCTCATTGAAACCAAATATTGAAAGAGCTTGATAGAGAAGATACAGAGAGGATATTTCCAGTAGTGGGAGAGTCTAAGACCAGAGGGCACTGCCTCAGAATAGAAGAATAACCCATTTGAACAGAGATGAGGAGGAATTTCTTTAGCCAAAGAGAGGTGAATCTATGGAATTCATTGCCACAGATGGCTGTGGAGTCCAAGTCATTGGGTATATTTAAAACAGAGATTGATAGGTTTTTGATTAGTAAAGGTATCAAATGCTGAAAGTTGGAGTGAAGTTATCTCCTTTGGTTCAAGAGGTGATGATTAAGGGGAAATAACTGTTCCTGAACTTGGTGGTGTGGGACCTGAGCTCTGGTATCTCCTTCCTGATGCCAGCAGTGAGAAGAGAGCATGACCTGTATGGTGGGTGACCTTGATGATAGATGCTGCCTTCCTGCAACAGTATTCCTTGTAGATGTAAACAATGGCGGAGAGGTTAGAGGGAAAGTAAATCAGCCATGATCAAATAATAGAGCAAATTCAATAGGCCAACTGGCCTAATTCTTCTCCTATGTCTTATGACCTTATATTCTAAGATATTCTTGTGATAAAGTGAATGCAACAAAGGTTCACATTGACTCCTGGGCCACAATGTTTTCCTGTGTTTTGAAGATTTTGAAGATCTTGAGTTTTGAAAAGGAAGAGGTTGAAGCCTTCAGAATACATACAGACTTGACAGGGTCCATCCTCTTGTTGTGGTATCAGGAAATACATCTTACAGTATCAAAATAAAGCATCAGACAGACGGGAAAAAGTAGAGAGAAAAATTCATCACAAAAAATGGCATTGAATCTTTAGAATTCTCTGCCCAAAGCAGTCTGTGGGTGTTCAGCCACTGACTGCATAGAAGAGAGATTAAGGGAATCAAGACTAACATTGGAAAATAGCACTGAGGTTAAGTTCAGCTTCAGCTTTACTGGGTGCCGGGCAGGCATAAGGAGAGGAATGTTCTTAAGTTGTAATAAGGAGAATAACTTAATTGACTAATTGAAAACATAAACAAGCTGAAGTAAATACTTTGGCAGTCAGGCAATAAGGATTTGTACTGAGAATTCAAGCATATTTTTCAATGTAGAATGTAACACAAGCTACACTTATGAGCCTCAAAATAAACTGTCTCTCCCATGAGCTAATTAGTTACTAATGAAGTGGAACTAAAATGAATGCATACAGCCTCATGGTCCTCTTTGGAATACAGTCAACTTAGCTGTACATAGATTAATTTCCAACCTCAGGAAAGAAACATATCCTCAAAATAGAGATTGATGATGAGGTGAAAGAAATTGTCCACAGTGAATGTGCTTCTTTGTGAAACATCCAAAACAAGTGCCAAGATGGGACACTATTGGACAGGCATCCAATTCGAGAAATGTTTGGAAGACAAGTCACAGTTTACGAAGAGACTCAAAACAGTAGTGATCTTTGGAAGCGAACTTCCAAGAATCACTAGATTCAGGAAAGGTTCTGGACGACTGGAAAATCTCAAATGTCACTCCGCTCTTTAAGAAGGGAGGGAGGCAAAAGACAGGAAATTATAGCCAATTAGCCTGACTTCTGTGGTTGGCAAGACATTAGAGTCCATTATTAAGGATGAGGCTTTGGAGTACTTGGAAGCACTTGATAAAATAGACTGAAGTCAACATGGTTTCCTTCAGGGGATACCTGCCCTGACAAATTTGTTGGAATTCCTTAGGAAATAACAAGCAGGATAGACAGAAGAGAGTCAGTGGATGTTGCTTACAAGGCCTTTGACAAGGTGCCAAACATGAGGGTGTTAAACAAGATGGTATTACCATGGTATTACCAGAAAGATGCTGCAATGGACAGAAAAGTGGCTGACTGGCAGAAGGCAATGAATAGGAATGAATTTTGCCTGTGACTAATGGCCTTCCACAAGAGTCGGGGTGAGGTACGCTTCTTTTCATGTTATATGTTAATGACCTGTATGTGGAATTGATGGTTTTGTGGCTCGGTTTGTGGATAATGCAAAGATAGTTGGAGGAATTGGTAATCCTGAGGAAGTAGGGAGTCTACAGAAGGACTTGGAGAGTTTGGGAGAATGGCAAAGAAGTGACACCTCTGAGCCACACTGTGTTTTCACCATTCCCTCCGACCTTCCCCTCTCTTTTGTCCTCAGTAAGGGCCTCATCTTTGTCCCCCTGTGCCCACACCTTAGTGAGTTCTATGCCGGCCATGATGCTAAGCTCTTCTTCCTCCATCTCCATGCCTATTTATTTGGCAAGGACTTTCCACCCTGCACTAATGAACCCTTCTCCTGTCTTCAACCTTCCTCCTCTTCCTGGACACCATGACCTGTTCTGCCTGCTCTGGACCTTTTCACTGTCAACTGTGGATGGGACATCAACCATCTAGACTTCAACACTCCTCTCTCCAATTCCAACCTCATTCATTCTGAACGCTTTGCTCTCCACTCCCTCTGAAACCAATCCTAACCTCACCATTAAACCCGCAGATAAGGGAGGTGCTGTAGTAGTCTGGTGTAGTGACCTTTACTTTGCTGAAGCCCAGGACCAACTCTCAGACACCTCCTCTTATTTACCCTTCGAACAGGAAAGGTAAATATATTTACCCCACTAAGGAACACCAGGCCATTGTCTCCTACACCATCACCATCCTTATTGACTCCAGAGATCTCCCATTCACCGTGACAACCTCGAAGTTCCCACACCCTGCCCTTCCTGTTTCTACCTCCTTCCCAAGATGTACAAACCGGTTTATCCAGATAGACTTATTGTTTCATCTTGTTCCTGCCCCACAGAACTCATATCTGCATACCTCGACTCTGTTTTATCCTCTCTAGTTCAGTCCCTTCCTACACACATCTGTGACACCTCACATGCTCTGGATCTTTTCAATGATTTCAAGTTCCTTGGCTCCATCATCTTATTTTTACTATGAATGTCCAGTCCCTATGCACCTCTACCCTCCACCCAGAAGGGCTCAAAGCTCTCCATTTCTTCCTGGGCACCAGACCCAATCAGTTCCATTCCACCACCACTCTCCTCCACCTCACTCTAAATAATTTCTCCTTTGGCTCCTTCCACTTCCTTCAAACAAAAGGTGTAGTCATGGTCACTAGCATTGGGTCCCAGCTATGCCTGCTTGTTTGTTGGCTACATGGAACAATCAATACTCCAAGCCTACACTGGTGATCATCCCACACTTTCCCTACACTACATCAACAACTGTATTGGTGCTGCTTCCCACATCCAACCTCAACTCAGATTTCATCCACTTTGCTTCCAACTTCCACCCAGCCCTCAAATTTACCCGGTCCATTTCCGACACCTCCCTCCCCTTTCTCGATCTTTCTGTTTCCATGTCTGGAGACAGTTTATCTATTTATGGCTATTACAAACCCACAGACTCTCACAGCTACCTGGACTATATCTCCTCCTACCCTGTTACTTGTAAAAACGCCATCCTCTTCTCTCAATTCCTCCGTCTCTGCCACATCTACTCTCAGGATGAGGCTCCAGAACAAAGGAGATGTCCTCCTTTAAAGAAAGGGGCTTCCCTTCCTCCACCATCAATGCTGCCCCCAACTGCATCTCTTCCATTTCATGTAGTCTGCTCTTACCCCATCCCCCTGCCACCCTACTAGAGATAGAATTCCTCTTGTTCTCACCAACCACCCCACCAACCTCCATGTCGAATACATAATTCCCTTCAATTTACACCATCTCCAACAGGATCCCCACCAAGCACATCTTTTCCTCCCACCCCCCCCCCCCCCCCCAACTTTCTACTTTCTGCAGGGATCGCTCCCTACATGACTCACTTTTCCATTCGTCCCTTCCCACTTATCTCCCTCCTGGTACTTACCCTTGCAAGCAGAACAAGTGCTATATCTGCCTCTGCATATCCTTCCTCACAACCATTCAGAGTCCCAAACAGTCCTTCCTCGTGAGGTGACACTTCGCCTGTGAGTCTGTTGTGGTCACATACTGTGTCCGGTGCTCCAGTGTGGCCTCTTGTATATCAGTGAGACCCGACATAGATTGGAAGACCACTTCACTGAGCACCTACGCTCCATTCACCAGAAAAAGCAGAATCTCCCAGTGGCCACCCATTTTAATTCAACTTCCGATTCCCATTCCGATATGTCTATTCATGGCCTCCTCTACTGTCACGATGAGGCCACAGAACACCTTGTATTTCATCTGGGTAGCACCTAACCTGATGGCATGAACGTCATTTTCTCGAACTTCTAGTAATGACCCCCCCCCACCTCCTTCACCTTTTCCCTCTCTCACCTTATCTCCTTGCCTGCCCATTGCCTCCCTCTGGTGCTCCTCCCCCCTTTTCTTCCATCCTCTCCTATCAGGCTCCCCCTTCTTTTGCCCTGTAGCTCTTACGCCAATCAACTTCCCAGCTCTTTATTTCATCCCTCCCCCTTCAGATTTCACCTATCACCTTGTGCTTCTCTCTCCCCTCCCCCCTCCTTTTAAATCTTCTCCTCAGCTTTTTTTGTCCAGTCCTGCTGAACAGTTTCGGCCTGAAATGTCATCTGAACTCTTTTCCGTAGATGCTGCCTGGCCTGCTGAGTTCCTCCAGCATATTGTGTGTGTTGTTAGATGGCATACAGTGTAAGGAAGTGTACGGTCATGCACTTTAGTGGAAGGAGTAAAGGTGTAGACTGGTTTCTAAATAAGGAGCAATTTCAAAAATTGGAGTAGCAAACATACTTGGGGGTCCTGTGCAGGATTCCCTAAAGGTTAACTCGGAAGTTGAGTTGATGGTAAGGAAGACAAATGCATTTCCAAGATTCATTCTGAGAGGACTAGAATATAAAAGCAAGGATATAATGCTGAAACTTTATAAGGGATTGGTGAGACCATATTTAGAGAATTGTGAGCAGTTTTGGAAACCTTTCTATGAAAGGAAATGCTGGTATTGGAAAGGGTGCAGAGGAATTTTACAAAAATGATGGCGTGTTAACACGTTAGCAGCAGTTCATCGTTGATGGCTTGGGGCCTGCACTCACTTTGGCAGCACATATGCTAAAACTGGAACGATACAGAGAGAAATAGAATGGCCTCTGTGGAAGGATGACATGCAAATTCATGAAGCCTTCCATAGTTCGGGGCAGCGCAGTAGCAGAGTGGCTAGCATAACGCTATTGCAGCACCAGTTCAATTCATGCCACCATCTGTGCTGGGTTAAATGTTCTTCCTGTGAACGCATGGGTTTCCTCTGTGTGCTCTGGTTTCCTCCGACATCCCAGAGATGTGAGCTGTGGGCAGGCTATATTGGTGCCAGAATCATGGCGGTACTTGCAGCCCCCAGCACATATTCGGACTGTGTTGGTCGTTGACATAAATAACACATTTCACTGTTTCGATGTACAGGTGACAAATACAGCTAATCGTTACTTGCTGGAGTTTAGGAGAATAAGGGAGTATCTTATTGAAACCTATCAAATATTGAAAGGTTTATATAGAGAGGTTGTGGAGAGGATGTTTCTAATAATGAGCAAGTCTAGGACCAGAGAACACAGCCTCCGAATAGAACAGAGATGTGGAGGAATTTCTTTATCCAAAGGTGCTGAATCTGTGGAATTCATTGTCACAGACGTCTGTGGAGACCAAGTCATTGGGTATATATAAAATCGAGGTTAACAGGTTTTTGATTAGTAAGGGTGTCAAAGGTTTTGGAAAGAAGAGAGGAGAATGAGTTGAGAGGGAAAATAAATGAGGTATGAATGAATGATGGAGAAGATTCAAAGAGCTAAATGCCCTGTTCTGCCTCTAGAGGCACTGTTTGTTTTGTATGTCATTCTTTTTGTACAAACATCACTTCCTGTTCATAAGCTGCTTCTTACTTCATTTCCTATGCAGGTTACTTTGGATTTTGACTTGGAGCATGTATACTAGAAAGGCATCCATTTCCAGCCAGTCTGTATTTGCCCTTGAAACAGCAATATCTGTGAGTCTTAAGCTTTCTTAATATTAGTAAACTTAGTAATTAGTAATATTAGTAGATGTACTTTGAAGTAAATATTAGGTTTATCGTTCATTCTGGGTGGCGGGGTGGAGATGCATCTCTTCCAAAGGAGGTGTAAGGCACTCCTTCCATCCACTAGCATGCAGGTCACCGTTAGGCAAAATGCAGCCCCTGCTTAGACCCTGATCAGGGTAATGTGAAGCCATGGGAGCAGGTGGTGCATATCGGCTGCTGGCGTTATGTGAGCACTGACACCAGGCAGACAATCTCTGAAGAGATAATGACCACGATTGCCCAAGTCATACGACATGTTACAAAATGAACGATTGAATTGTTCATCACTATTAAACAATTGTTGTGCCATGAGTCCACTCTAGCCATGGCATAGCTATAGAATATTGCATGTGTGTGGTACCTTGTTTAATACTGATCATGAGAATAATCAATATTAGTACATTCAGACATGCTAAGATTCTGTATTGAATCTAATATGTGCTTTACTTAACTTTCTGCAATTTCACAAAGTTTTCTCATTAAAACCCTGAAGAAATCTTCCAGCTCAGGTGATTTTTGAGAAGGTGTTGAACTGCCTGTCTAGCTTTGTACACAATGCACTACACAGGCAGTAGACCTGTCTTTATCAATCCTAGTTACTTCAGTTTTGCAGTAGATGTTAGATATATTAGCTGTAGATTTGTATTTGATAACAATATACATTCTAAGAGTAGAAGCATATTGTATTAATGAAGGATTGGCAATATTGATAGGTAATTAGCTAAAGGAAAGGAGATAGTCATGATGCTTTTCTGTTTGGGGAGAAAGATACTGTATACTTGATGAAATTACGATGTGTACAATCTTGATTTTGAGCAGTACAACAGAGTTTGCAAATACTCAGATTAAAGTTGCAAATGTAGCATGGCAATATGAGGCTGTGGAGAACAAGCATTACTCAAAGCAGATAAATATGAAGGAAAATAATGTGTGGAGAGGCACCATAATCTTAAACAGCTTTATCTTTAATGGGGTACAAGAACAGAGGAATCTGTGATAACACATCCAGAAATCTTTCAAGGTGACCGTTCTGATTGATATAAGAAAACGTGAGTTGCTGTAACTAAGGAGATAAAATAAAGAATATAGTACTCACATTAAACATTTCCATTGTTCTTCATCGGAAATTAAGAATTAGAAACAGACGTCCAGTAGCATGGTGGTGCACACAGACACAGTGGCTTTTGTGGGGTCAAGCAGATGTGTCATTGTCTTTTTTAAATGTAACTTTTTACGATTGCAAGTCCCTGCTGGACTTTAAGAACTTGAAGTACTGCAGGTACATCAATGAGTTGCTCATTGGTGGATAAACTGAACCAACTCGACCTGGTGCAGTCCGTGATGCTGCCCACGACAGAGAGGCATCGATGTACGAAGGAGGTGTGCAGTCGAACAGCGAGTGTTAGTCACATTTTCTGTGATCGCAGCACCCTGCCGGACATTGGTGGAATGCTGCAAGCCCACTTCATTGGTTCATTGGTGAATGGCAGGGGAGTGGTCCTCAGTCGTAGCAAGGACTAGGCCTCAAGCAGTGGTGTCACCTGTTTGCAGCTGCCCAGAGGCAACAGAATCAGGCACTCCACTAGAGTGCAAGAGGCAGTGTTGGACAGCGTACGTGCTGCAGTCAGTGCTGCCCCCCCCCCCCCCCCGTATTCACTTAGCAGAAGATTAGCTGAATTGTGTTCGACTGCAGACAGCTGCAACATTCATGGACTCAGGGACTTGGACTACAGTATTTTATTTTTGCCTTATATGCTTCATATCTGAAATGCTCTATGTGTGCCCTGTTTTGTCTATGACTGGTGGTACTGTGTCTTGCACTTGGCCCTGGGGTAACACTGTTTCTTTTAGCTGCATTCATGGATATTCATGTAAAATTGACTGACAATTAAACTTGAACTTGAGCATCTAACTGGAGTACTGGATATAGTTCAGAGCACCCAGTCTACAAAAGAGAGTCAATGCCCGGAAGAGGGTACAGTGAGGATGTTATAGTACAGATATTCCCAACCTGGAGTCCACAGAGCCCTCGATTAATGGTAAGGGTCCATGGCATAAAAAAAGGTTGGGAACCCCTGCTATAGTGGGATGATATCAGGATGAGGCTATGAAATAATATGGAGAAATTAGCTCTGACACCATCACAATGTCCGCATTCTCTGCTAACTCTATGATTCTAACACTGTAAACAGGGTGCAATCGACACTGTTGCACATTTGACCCAGATGAGCTACTGACTTGCTTTTATAACTGGGTCGAATTGTAGAATTAAATCCCAAAAACATCAGGTCAAAAAAAGTCCCGAAATTCCTTGTAAAAGTGGAATTTCACTTACTCAGTCATTTTGAACCATTAGTTATGGCAATGCTTAACTTTATCCCTATGCTTCAATGAAAGCTGTCTTTACGTGGCAATATTTACAGAAATTATAACCTCTCATTTGCTGAAGTCAACACCATTTATTAAATTCAATAGCTCCGATAAATAAAGATTTAGTTTATAAACTGCTCAAATGGAAAGTTCTTAACTGAATTTCAAGTAGTTTCACTGTTTGCGTTTTACCTATGAATCACGGTCTAATTACACCAGTGGCCATGGATCAGTACAAACACCATTTGTAAACCTGTAACAAACTGACATATTATTTTTCAAAAAACTTTCACTGCAAAGCTATCTTCAAAATTCTCTCATCCTTCTCTCCCCTCCCCCATTTTGAAATGTGTATTCAAGTAGTATTTGTGTAATATAATTTTAATGACCCTGCAGTATTTAGAAGTTCTGGATTCATATCCTGTGGCCTTGTTGTGTGTCATGACACTGTGTCACTAAGCTCTTTGTCTCCTTCTTGCACTCCAACTCATCATTATTTGAGATGTAGTATATTTCGGTGGTATGATTGCTAAGCAATCCTCCAGCCTTTGGACCACATCTGGTGAGACTGAATCATTCTGCAACGGGAAAGGAGTCCATCCTTTCTCCACACCCTTTTAGCATCTACACTGAGATGATCATGAGACTGGTAATTCCAGACAACACTGGCATTAAAATAGGAGGAAGAACCATCAGTAACTTGAGGTATGCAGATGACACAGTCCTGCTAGCCATAACAGAAGAAGACCTATGAGCACTACTCAATAATGTTGCAAAAGTCTCTTCTGAATTTGGATTGCTGATAAATGGCAAAAAGGCCAAAGTTATGCTGATAAGCAAAACTGCAATTCGAGCTGACATCTACATCAGAAACGACAAGATCCTACAAGTGCTCTCCTTTATATACCACGGAGCAGAACTAAATGACACAAACGAATGCAGCACAGAAATAAGGCGAAGGCTAGCAATGGCATGCACAAGCACTACCAAACTCTGGAACATCTGGAAAGATAGATCTGTTAGCACTGACACCAAGATACGCCTCCTCAAGAGTCTCATCTGGCCAGTAGCCCTACATGGCTGTGAAACATGGACCGTAAAAGCAGCTGTTGAAAAGAAGTTGACAGCATTTGAGATGTGGATATACAGACGGATCCTCAGGGTATCATACATTGAAAGGAGATCCTGCTATTTCATCCTAGAAAAGATTGGCACGAAACCAATACTTCTGGAAACCGTTACCCAAAGGAAACTTCGCTATTTTGGACACATCTCAAGAACTGATGACACACTGGAACGCACTGTGCTTGAAGGCAGAGTAGAAGGAAGCCGCTCCCGAGGCAGACAGAGGACAGCCTGGATCGACAACATCAAGAAGTGGACCAGCCTCACCACCAGAGGTGCAAGAGGTTTGATTGCCGACAGACCGCAGTGGAAGAAAGTTTTCGCTGAGGCTCTGGCAGAGTACGGCACATGATGATGATCACCATCAAACTTATAAGTGGAGTTCGGGCAGAAGCTGGTCACATCAATACCTATCACCAAGAAGGATCTGGTAAAACCAAGGCTGCCTGAATACTGAAGGACAAAGCTACCAGCCTGGGCATGCAGCACAAGGGCTCCACTGGTCAGGGTCGACCATGGATGTTGCGTCCTAGCTGTCTAGATACACAATCATTGCAGTATGATACGGAGAGCAAGCTGTTGCCCATGTAGCAAGCTCTCCCTCTCCATGCATCTGATAGACCCAAAGGAACAGCAGAGACTCATACTATTTGGCACCAGCAGCATCACAAGAGTTGCCAGTCAGCACTGAACTCAATGTACAACTGCCTTAAGGACTCCAGCTCCGAATTTTCGCCTTGACGTTTATTCACAGTCTTCCCCATGAGTGGGTATAGCTACCAGGCAGCACAGGTTTGAGATCAGAGTTTTCCTTCTAGATGAGCAGCTAACCACAGCTGATGAGCCCCATCTACCCAAAATGCGGCAAAGGATACACCAACTGGTGGATGGTGGCAGACTTTTCCCCAAGGTACAGAAGTCGAAAACTAGAGGGGAGAGCTGAGAGAGAAAGTACTTAAAGGCGGCCTCAGGGGCAAGTTCTTCACATACCTGAATAATCTTCCACATTGTCAAGTAGAAGTTAGTATTGTAACTCTGCAGGAACAGCTTGTCCAGAGCTTCAATACTCCATTTGGGATGCAGTCCAATCCTGTGGCCTTTGCTGCAACCGGTACATTCAGGTGCGTCTTGCAATCATATGAAAGTAAGTGAATTGGCTGCTGTGACAGTGATGATCTAATTAGGGTATAAAGTACTGAAAAAGCATGATTAAGGATGCTTCAGACTTTTTTTGTTCTCACTGGGCCTTGTTACCAGTGAGGATGGTGAAGAAATAAGGCCTCCTCCTCCCACTAGTTGCTCAGTTATTCACTACCATTCAGAGCTGTAGATGTTGACCCGACTGGCCCACTGGCTGTGAGCTCATTTAGCTCTGTCCACTGAATAAGTAAGTAGTCCGGTGTTGCAGTGAGACTAGACTGGCAACTGCCCCTGTTTCAGTATCGCTGGTGCTGACATACTCCCCGGACTGCTCACTGATCTTTGGTGGCAATGGTAGGGTGAAGGGAATGCTGAATCATGAGTTCACAATTAGGATAAGGTCAAGTTGTTTTATCCCTCATGTTGATCCATGGGTAACCTGCTCTGGCAGTTCGGTGCCGCAAGACCTGGCCAGATTGGTTTGTTATAGGGCTGCCAAGCCAGTCTTGGTGGTGGACATTAAACACACCCCCCCCCCCCCCCACACCCATTCTATGCCCTTGCTACTCTCAGTGCTCCTTCTTGCTGTTATTAAACATGGAGAAAACCTGACTGATCAGCTGAGGGGGTGATGATAGATGGTAATCAGTAGTAGGTTTCCTTGTCCACCTTCGAACTGATGTCACACGACATTACAATGACTAAGGAAGGGGATTCTGCTGACACTTTCCTGACCCATCATCTAAGACATCTGATGTCCTTTATCCCAATATCAAGGCTCATTTTGCCAGAGTAAAGGGGAGATCAATTAATGACCAGCTGCACCATTGGGAGCTCTGTAACATTGCTTGTTACCCTCCCATCTCGTACGACAGTGACCTTCCACTGTAGCCATTCTTTATTAATCATGAGGTCCAAGTACCTCACCTCAGACTACTTGGGTGCACTTAGATAGATAGATAGATAGATACTTTATTCATCCCCATGGGGAAATTCAACTTTTTTTCCAATGTCCCATACACTTGTTGTAGCAAAACTAATTACATACAATACTTAACTCAGTAAAAAATATGATATGCATCTAAATCACTATCTCAAAAAGCATTAATAATAGCTTTTAAAAAGTTCTTAAGTCCAGAACACTTGTTCTGTTTCAAAGAAGCTTTACCATGGTATAGCTTCAAACAGTTTTTCCAGTGCTGTCTAGCCCTGTTGTTCTGTCCTTGCAATTACTATATCAGAGGGGTTCCCAACTTTTTTTATGCCATACACCAATACCATTAAGCAAGGAGTCCATGGACCCCAGGTTGGGAACCACTACCATATCAGGATCGGAATCAGGTTTATTATCACAGGCATATGTTGTTAAGGTCATATATATATATAAATTAAATAGGTAATGCATTCATTGTCCATTCTATAATCTGATGGTGGAGTGGAAGAAGCTGTTCCTGAAACGTTGAGTGTGTGTCTTCAAGCTCCTGTACCTCCTTGTTGATGGAAGCAATGAGAAGTGGAATGTCATAGGTGATGGGGGCCCTTACTGATGGCTGCTGTCTTTTTGAGGCATCACCATTTGAAGATGTCCTGCAGGGAAGACTAGTACCCATGATGGAGCAGGCTGAGTTTACAACTTGGAAATTCCACCAAAATTCCTGTAACATTTGGTCCCTTTTGTTTGAAGGTTGATTTCCCCTTATTTGGTATCTAGTCACCTGAAAATAGCCATTGGCATGTGTTCACTGTTACATAGCAGTGAACCTCTGGGTTTTTATTCAATTTCAGCATAAATGTGAGGTAAATCCAGCTCAATGAAACGTATCGTTCCTCAGTTCTCCACGTGCATGCGCACTAGCAAATGCTTATTATCAGCACTTGCATTCAGCATGACCTTACAGTCGGTTAATGCTGCTTTACAGATACTTCAGCAATGCTAACAGGAAAACACTCACTGTAGTGGAAATTAACCTACAAAGAGTTCTGCTCCAGCTCTTAGAGCTCCTCCACCAGCAGGAACACAAAGAATTAGGCCAGCGGGCATATTTTCCTCAACATCTCGGCTGATGGTCTTTGTGCCCAAAGGTGGCATTTGATTACACCTACCAAATTGGTGGCTTTGAAATATTCCAAGCCAGAGTCAGTCAGGGTGAATTTTTAGTGTCTCGCCATCTCATTAATTAGGTTATCAAGCATGTAATGCAGCACTAATAAGTTAGTTGATGTTGTGTAAAGTTTGTGCCCATTCCATTAATGTAACGGTTTCCTTTTGCTCAGTGATCACCACAGTTTTGCAACATTTGCACCTTTTGCTTCCATAATGTTATTTTGTCTGAAGAACTTACCCATTCATATAAAGAAAATGCTAAGCACTATTTGCATCCAGAAAACTGAGTTTTCTGATACATCCTGTTACTGCCATTTCTGTTACCATTTCCATATGCTCCTCCTTTGCTCAGAATTGGGGTTTCAGCTTTCTGCTTTACCATCCTTATCTTTAGTGTTGTACAATGGCGAATTACATAACACAGTGTAAGTTTTGAAGGAAACAATGGATGTCTGTGGCAGCACTGGATATTCAACTGAACCTGAAGCATAATACATACAGCACAATCAAATTTCAAAGTAATTTTATGATCAGAGTACAAATATGTCACCACATACAATCCTGAGATTCATTTTTCTGTGGGCATACATAGTAAATCTACAGAATATTAACTATAAACAGGATCATTGAAAGATCAAGCAGAGCATAGGAGAGAACAAACTGTGCAAATGCAAATATAAATAAATAGTAAGAAATAATGACAGCATGAAATAACAAGACACAATGTTGGATCTTTGGTTGGGGGAACATCTCAATAGATGAGCGTAGTTATCGTCTTTTGCTGATGGTTGAGGGTTTATAACTGTTCTTGAACTTGGTGGTGCAAGTCCTGAGGCTCTTGTACTTTCTACCTGATGGCAGCAGCGAGAAGAGAGTATGGCCTGGGTGGTGAGGATCTCTTACGCTTTCCTACAACAGCATTTCATGTACACAAACACGAGGGAATCTGCAGATGCTGGACATTCAAGCAGCACACACAAAATGCTAGTGGAACACAGCAGGCCAGGCAGCATCTATAGGAAGAAGCACTGTCGACATTTCAGGCCGAGACCCTTCGTCCTGCCCGAAACGTCGACAGTGCTTCTTCCTATAGATGCTGCCTGGCCTGCTGGGTTCCACCAGCATTTTGTGTGTGTTGCAGCATTTCATGTAGGTATGTTGAACGGTTGGGGGGGCCTTAGCCATGATGTACTGAGCCGAATTCCCAGTACAATGCTGAATATGGTGCAAGTATCAGCAAACACTATGACTTCTGATCTTGAATGGGATGAAGGTCATTGATGTAACAGAACAGGATTGGGCCCAGTCAACAGTAAAGAAGAACTGATGTGGGAGGGGGGTTGGGTTTAGATGATTAACCTACAATAACCACCATGCTCTTTGGAGTGATATACATTACTGTTCAAAAGTCTTAGGCGCACATATATAGCTAGTGTGTACTGCAGTAATTTTATGTATTTTACTGTACTGCTACCACACAAGAAAAATCATGGGGTATGTGAGTGATGATAAACCTGATTCTGATTTGGGTCTCTATTATGGACTGAGAGTGTGAAGGGGGCAGGGAGAGGGGAATCATAGTTGGGAAAAGGGGAAGGGAGGAGGAGGGAGCAGGAAGCAACAGAGAGACATTCTGTAATGATCAATAAACCAATTGTTTGGAATCAAATGACCTTGCTTAGTGACCTTTTGGAACAGAAGTAAAGAGGACTTTTTTTTTAGCCGATGAGTGGTGAATCTGTGGAATGCTCTGCCATAGACTGTGGATGAGACCAATTCCATGGGTATATTCAAAGCTGAAGTTGATAGGTTCCTGATTATTGTTCGGGGCATAAAGGGATATGGTGAGAGGGCATGTGTATGAGTTTGAATGGGATCTGGGATCAGCCATGCTGAATTGGCAGAATGGATTCGATGGGCTGAATGGCCTAATTCTGCTCCTATGTCTTATGGTTTTACGGCCTCAGGACTGGGTGTGACTGCTGCACCCATGGCCCGGCACTCCTTCTCTGCCACCTGCCCCACACCCCTCCTGTGGCACTCCACCCTCCCCATTCCTAACATCATTTGCTCCTGCCAGATTTACAAACTTGCTCTCTGCTTCACGTTGACAATACAGTACTGTGCAAAAGTCTTAGCCACCCTAGCTATATATTGTATATGTGCCTAAGACTTTTGCACAGAACTGTATTCTGTTCTTTCACCATTAGAGTTCTTACCCCTTGATGCTCCTTGAACTCACTTTTACTATAGTTCCATATTACCACACCCCATGAAATACTGCATTTGACATCAAGGTAAGTTACATCTCATCCCCACTAAAATTCATTTTTGGTATGTGATTGAATGATGTTTGTCAAGATTTGGAGCCAGGTGGGTCTTGGTGAAACCCAAAGTAGGTTATTCGAGAGTGGTAATTAGACAGAATAGTCCTGCATTACAAGGTCAAAGTTCACAAAGTCAGGTTGAGGCTGTTGTATTGGGGCTGTAGAATTGTTTTTTTTTGTAGTTTAACTTTCCTGTGCTCGTTTGTATTTTTATACAATCACCTATACTGTTCAGTGAATTTCCCAGTAATTACGGTACTGTTGCTTCTGTATTCTTCAAATGCAAGTTTAATTGTCATTCAACCATACTTAGACATAGCCGAATTCATCTGGGGTCAAGGTGTAAAACATACACAACACATTCAAAATAGCAAGCAAAACAAATCTTAGTTTTCAATAGCAGGTATTAAATCTTAAATCTGGCAATTTTATACTTTGTTTAATAGTTATCACTGAAATATTTTTGTTATCTCAAGTCTGAGTAGAAGATCATGACTACTTTTTAGTCTGGTCTTCTTGTTTGTTCTTTTGATTCTCTTTGTCCTTGTAACATTTAATTAAACAACTTTAAGTAACATGTTTTATGCCTCATTCTTGACTTCGGAAGAACTTTTGGATTGCAAAAGCATCAGATCTGACATGTTGGTCCATGGCCTCCTCTTGTGCCAAGATGAGGCCACCCTCAGGGTGGAGGAGCTACAGCTTACATCCTGTCTGGCCAGCTTCCAACCTGATGACATGAATATCAATTTTGCTTTCCGGTAAAAAAAATTCTTCTCCTTCCCATCTTCTTTTATTCCCCACTCTGGCCTGTTGCCTCTTCTCACCTCTCCCTGGGTCCTCTCCACCTTCCCTTTCTCCTATGGTCCACTCTCCTCTCCTATCAGATTCCTTCCTTTCCAGCCCTTTACCTTCCCCACCCACCTGGCTTTACCTATCACCTTTGAGCTACTGTCCTCCTCCTTCCCCTACCTTTTTATTCTGGCATCATCCCCCTTCCTTTCCGGTCCTGAAGAAGGGTCTCGGCCTGTAACGTCAACTGGTTATTCATTTCCCTTGATGCTGCCTGACCTGCTGGGATCCTCCTGCATTGTGTGAGTGTTGCTTAGGATCCAACAATGGCAAAGTTGTGTCTGTACTTTTGAACAGATGGGCTGCAGGCATGACCAGCACCGCACACAAGGCTTCAGAAATACGGCCAGGGTGTTGTCCAGTCCTTTTTTTGCCTTTGCTGTATCCAGTGCTCTCTGTCATTTCGTTATACGTTGTGTAAGGAATCAATTTGACTGAAATCTGACGTTTGTGATATTGTTTCGGAATGCTCTCACACACTGAGCCCTTCTACTCTTGAGACCACTAACTGTTTAATTGTGCCCCAGCAAACCTTTATAGATACAGCAGGCCCACAGAGCTTGGCTGTGGTCCATTGGCTATATAAATGAACCGGAACAAAAACAAACTGCTGGAGGAACTCAGAGCATCTGATAGCATTGGTGAAATGGATAATCTGGACTGAAAGATAGAGTGGAGACGGGAAGTGGTGAGGGGAGCGGTGAAGCGAGAGGTAGGCTGTATGTAGATGGGTGGGGAGAGAAGAGGAGGAAGGGATGAATGTGTGGGCAGACACCCGATAAGTCTTAAATTGCCTTGTGTCATTACAAGTGTACATTTAGCCATCCATTTCCATCTCATTCTTCTTTTATTTATCCAGCATTTTCTTGTTCTCATCTTATTCTCCTCTTACCCATCATCCAAACTGTGTATTCCAACAGTATCTGTTCTCATATCCCATCCCTAGGTCAAGCACTGAAGGGAGAGAGTTCCCATTTCTCCTTGCACAATGCCAGGAAATCCCATACCTCACAGTGCTTGGCTTAGCTTATATCTCCAGGAGCTGCTGCCAGTGCAGGACAAACAGGCAAAAGACTGTAAAACTGATGAAGGTCAAAGTGGCAACCAAGGTTGCCAAGGTTGGAAAAATATTCCCACAGTTTGCATTTGGTACTACAGTAGTTACGTATACGTCATGACATGACTTGGCTGGCCAAATTTTTTTCTTACTTCCAAATGCCTTCAGGCTGCTTGACTGAGATGAACTTTATATGTCATCCAACACCTTTTCATCACTTTGAAACCTTTATAAAAACTCATTCACAGGCCATTAAGCTCACGAGCTGCATTTCCGTGATCATAATGAGCATAAGACATTAAGATTTATTCATTGACCTTTCCATCCATGTTCACTTCTGTAAACATGTTGTGGTTACCTTTCAGACCCAGTAAAGGTCTTGTGCCCAAGATATTAATCTTTATCTCAGTCAATGATTGTATTTTAACTATTAAAAGTTGTGTAAAAAATAGTCTGTGTTTAGAATGTCTGAAATCCTTTGTTTTCCTTTGGATAAAACATATTTATGTATAATATAACATGAAATCTGTTCTTATAAACACAGAAGGAATTTTTGCAGAGGTATTACCACTTGGCATCATGTTTAATAGTGCCTGCAAAGTTTAGCTGTATATACAACAGAGTAAATCTTCTAATGTTTGCATCATCGGTAAACTGCCTCAAAAATAACTAACATTGTAATGTCTAAATTCTTTAGAAATTAATGCATTTACACAATCAACCATGTCTTGGTCACAGACATTGACAATATTTCTCATTTGAATGCACTATTTAATTTTACTTATACAGAATCACTCAGAAAAATGTAAGAAATTGTTTAAAATTATACTGAAAGGCCACAAACAGATGTTAAGGCTCCTTCTGCTTGTTATGGCTGTCTACTCACTTTCACTAAATTGGAGGAAAAGGTATCAGTAGAAGCAAAAATACTTCTGTTCTTTGTTCATTCTCTGTGATTAAATATTATACACTGCCCTCTGAATGTGTAGGTGGTTACTGAGGATCATTTAGAGCATCAAGTGCCAGTATACCCCTTGGGCACGGAGCATGGTTACACCACTGTGCTTTGGACTGGCACTTCACTCTCTCTCTAAGCCTTGCCCAATGCCATTTATTGCTCCTATAGATATGACTTAAAACTCAGTTTGTCTCTCACTTTAAAAGGATTGTGAATTGCTGTCAGGATTTTGTAAAGGTAACAATGTAATGGTTCTATATTAAAGAGCGAAAACTGGGAAACGGAGCTGATTATATTGCTTTTATAGAGAGATGGCACCAGTTCAATGGAGTGAATGACTTCTTTCCATGTTTTAATGATTCTATGATTGTAGTTAGAGAGTACATCTCATCAGTCAATGCTTCAGGGGTTACTAAAGTGTTAAACTATCCTAAGTCAGTGCCAACCTGAATGAAAGTAGAATTTGGACAGGTACATAGATAGGAAAGGTTTAGAAGGATATGCACCCAATGAAGGCAAATAAGACAAGCTTGGCTGGGCACCTTGATTCGCATGGATGAGTTGGGCCAGATGGTTTGTTCCCATGTTGGATTACTCTTTTGACTCTAGAATTCAAGGAGAATCTTGAGGTTTTTTTTGCCCTATTGAGGTTTTCTCTCCAGATTTTTGTTTCATCTAGTCTGGTTTGTCTTTAAATCTCTTTTTTCTATAACCTGTGATGAAATCAGTGTGGACAGACAAAGCAATCAGCATGGACGTGGTGAACCTTAAGGGTCGCTTCTATGCTGCATGATTCTAGTACTCTATGCAATTGCACGAGGCCCCCTCGTGGTTCACTGCTGTGTACCAAATAGTGACTTCAAGTTGGTGAAACAGTGTTAATGGCTGTTTTTGGCATTAAGCAAACTATATCATTTTTAAACTGTTTCTCTGGGGCATTTGCCAAAGTTGCAGCAGTAGAGAGCAAAAATTTCAGACACAGACATAGCTCATTGAACTTCGGTAGGAAAGGATTTAATTAATCGCAGAGTGATAGAATTGCCCTCAATGGAATTCACATCAATTTGATTTAAAGTTCAAGCGAGCACTCTTAAAGAAGTTAGATGACTTTTTCTTTTTGAATGATTTACCTTGTGTTCAGCTCCGGTACACTCCCAATCTAATTTTGATTCTGAAACATACACAATTTCTGATATTAGAGTTAACAATTTGATTATATACATTCAGTTTGTTTTGTAAATGGAGATTTCACACAACGGTAAATACATTTTACAAAGAAATAAAATCTTTTAAAAACTTAAGAGCTGTTGAGTAATGTAGACTGAATCTTGACTCTTCCCTCTAACTTACTCCCCCTCGTGGTAGTATTTGGTATTACTAACTGTGGGGGAAAAAGTGAGATCAATTGCACAGGACAATACCTCAACTGGCCAGAACGGAGGCAACTGGATGCTAACTGTGCTTGGTAAGAACACTTCCGAATGTGTGTGGCAGATTGATCAAAATCAATTTTGCCATAAAAGATTGCTTGCTATAAGTCATACACTCTGCTCAGGCTCTCTATCTTTGCCTGACACAGGTTTTGCAATATGTAATCTGTTTTAAAATAAAGCCTAGAAAAGGCAAACTTTTTCACAAAAAAAAAATCCAGAAAAGATTGAGAAGTGAATCAAAGGCTATCAAAATGATGGACATTTTTAAGTAGGGAAAAGAGAAGGCGATTATTTACACTGGTTGACAAGTCAGTAAAAAGGGGCATAGATTCAGGATTTTCCAAAGAGCAAACACGAAGGTTGAAAACATTTTTTACACACAGAGAGTTATTAAAAATGGAATGGTTTGCCACAAGTGACTATTGAGGCAAAGTCTAAACATTTTTTAATAGAGTCTGGATAAATATTTGAAATGGAAACTGGGGAAAAGACAGGTGTGCAACATTAGCTTCAATTCAAGAGCAGGAAGCACTCTTCAGATCTGCGATGGGCCAAATAGCCTCTTTCTGGGGTATAGTTCCTAGGTTCAAATTTCCTGCAAATCGATGGAAAAAATCAGCATTTTAAACTTCAATAGAGCAGCTGCCATTCTAAATATAGCTACAACAAATAGCCTTTAATTAATTTGTTTAGGAATTTCAGGCAAATGTTGTTTGTTTGGCACCTATTCATGAATCAGCCTCTAAACAGAAGGGTTCAAGATAAAAAGCTCCAGATTTCCAGCATCTGCAGTCTCTCTCATGTCTCTGAACAGTAGGTACAAAGAATGTTTCAGTGACAACATGGCAACATCTAAACTGAGCAAATTATTCAGGATTGTTCAGTATTTGCAACAGAAAAAAATGTCTTCACTGCTTTGACAATATGATTTCAGTCCAGTCAATTAGCTGTTTAATATTATATCCATTTGTTCATTGTTTTGCTGTAGAATAGAAAATATATATTCATATTTTAATTTTAGGTTGAGGACAAAGACTTTATTTGTTCTTCCTTCCTATTTGCCCAAAGCATGGTTTTATTCTGAATGTGGCACAGTAGCATTGTATTTGGTGCATTGCTATACAGCACCAGTGCTAGCTAGCAGAACAAAGGAGTGGGAATAAAAGGGGCTTTTCTGGTTGGCTGCCAATGATTAGTGGTGTTCTGAAGGGGTTGGTGTTGGATCCACTACTTTTCACATTGGATGTCAATGATCTGGGTGATGGCTTTGTGGCTAAGTTGGTGGATGATGCAAAGATAGGCGGAGGAGCTGGTTGAGTGTTGAGGAAGGAGGGAGTCTGCAGAAGGACTTGGACAGATTATGAAAATGGGAAAAGAAGTGGCAGATCGAATACACCATAGGGAAATGTAGTCAGTTTAGTAGAAGAAATAAAGGCATAGTTTATTTTCTAAGTGAGGGGCTAATTCAGAAATTGGAGGTAGAAAGGGACTTGGGAGTCTTAGTGCAATACTCCCTAAAGGTCAACTTGTAGGTTGAATCAGTAGTAAGTGAAGCGAATGCAACATAAGCATTCAATTTGAACAGACTAGAATATAAAAGCAAGGGTGGAACACTGAGACTTTATAAGGCAATGCTCAGAATGTACTTGGAATATCGTGAGCAGTTTTGATCCCGTATCTAAGAAATAATGTGCTGGCAAAGAAGGTTCATAAGAATGTGAACTGGATGTTTGTCTGTTGCTTCAGAACTGTTCCAGCACTGAGCAAAAGTCTTCGGTCTTATATATATAGTTTGGGTCCTCAAGACTTTTGGACAGTCCTGTATTTATCAACACGGAGTGTGGAACGAGTTTGTTAATCTGGCAGGGGCAAAATATATTGGGAATGGCGAGGGTGGAGCACTGGGGGAGGGGATGTGGAGGAGTGCCAGAGCCAGAGGTGGTGTGGGGGCAGACACGCCCAGCCGTGAGACACAAGGCAAGGCCATTTGATTCCAAGCTATTGGTTTATTGATCATCACAGAATACCTCTCCGGTGCTTCCCACTCCTCCTGCTCCCCCTTCCTCTTTTCCCAACTATGATTTCCCCTCTTCTTGTCCCCTTCTCACTCTTCAGTCCACAATAGAGGCCCATACCAGAATTAGGTTTATCGTCACTCATGTATGTTGTGAAATTTGTTGTTTTTTTGTGGTAGCAGTACATAAAGTTACTGCAGAACTGCGCAAAATTCTTGGGCACCCTAGCCATGTACATGTGTCAAAGACTGTATGTCTGCAACAGACCTTGTTGCTCTGTTATACAGAATTAATTTACTTAAAGCTAGGGCACTTAGGACAGTTCCTGGATTGCTTTTATAACGCTGCATAAAATCAGACTGATTTTAATAGGATTTGAAATTTGTGTTGGCTTCTCACTGAGCACTAACTACATTTTTTAAAGAATTTATGACTTTTATTAGAATGCTTGTGATTTTATAAGCATTGGTCAGACCACATTTGGAGTACTATGACTAATTTTGGAGAGGGTTGCATCGCGGTGGGTCCAGAGAATGTTCACAAGAATGATCTTGGGAATGAAAGGGTTAATGTATAAGTAGCGTTTGAACCTCCTGGGCCTGTACTTGCTGGAGTTTAGGAAAATGAGAGGAGAGCTCATTAAAACCTACTGAATATTGAAAGGCCTCGGTGGAATACATGTGGTGAGGCTGTTTTCAATAATAGGAGAGTCTAGGACTTAGTGGGCACAGCCTCAGAAGGACACCCCTTTAGAACAGAGGTGAGGAGGAATTTCTTTAGTCAGAGATTAGTGAATCTGTGGAATTCATTGCTACAGACAGCCGTTAAAGCAGTGATTGTTGGGTTGTTGATTAGTAAGGTCACCAAAGGTTACGGGGAGAAGACAGATGAAATTTCCTAATTCTTCTCCTATGTCTAATGGCCTATACTGGGTCAGCAAATTTACAGATGACATCAAGATTGGAGGGGGGAGTAGTGGACAGTAGGGAAGGCTATGAATGCTTGCAGTAGGATCTGGACCAGTTGGGAAAAAAATAGGCTGAAAAATGGCAAATGGAATTTAATGGAGACATGTGTCAGGCGTGAGGTGTTGCACTTAGGCAAGACAAACCAGGGTAGGGCTTACACAGTGAATGTTAGGACACTGAGGAGTGTGGTAGAATAAGGGAATCTGGGAATTCAGATCCCTAATTCCTTGAAAGTTGCATCACAGGTAAATAGGGTTATAAAGAGAGCTTTTGGTACATTGGCCTTCATAAATCAGGGCACTGTGTACAGGAGTTAGGATGTTATGTTGAAGTTGAATAAGACTTTTGTGATGTGAATTTGGAATATTGCGTGCAGTTACGATCACCTCCAGTATCTATAGGTAAGATACCAACAAGCTTGAGAGAATACAGAGAAAATTTACAAGATGTTGCCAGGATTTGACTTATAGGGAAAGATTAAATAGGTTAAGACTTTATATCCTGGCGGTAGGGGGATGAGGGGAGATCTTACAGAGATATACAAATTATGAGTGGTATAGATAGGGTAACTATGTGCAAGCTTTCCCCCAGAGGTTGGCTGAGATTAGAACTAGAGGCCAAAGGTTCAGGGTGAAAGGTGTAATACTTTAAGGAGAGCCTGAGAGGGGATTTCCTCACTCATCGGGTGGTGTGAGTGTGGAACAAGCTGCTAGCGGAAATGGTGGATGCATGTTTAATTGCCACACATGACAAATTTTGTTAGGTACATGGATGAGAGAGGTATGGGCAGCTATGGTCTGGGTCCAGGTAGATGGGACTCAGCAGATAAACAGGTCAGCACAGACCTTCCCTACGAAGCAGATTTCATGCCATCTTTCCCGAGTCCCATTCTGTTGGAAAGCAAGCTACTGGAATGGTCCATGCCCAATTCTTCAGTTACTTATAAGACTCCTTAAAACGTTGGAAACAGATGTCATTACAATTAACATGAAATGGATCAAATTTAACAAGTTCTTTTAATTTTTCATGTACAAAATGGAATGAATGCAGTTAATAATCCAAGCAGAAGAGAAATTAGTACAATCATTCTGTAAAGGAGAATATAAATTGGGGATATCAATTATCAGCCATGAATATTCACTCAATACTGTATTTTATAAAGGTTAATATGTGGGACAGCTATAAGCCAGTAGCAATTTACTTGTTTATTATGTTTTGTTTTTATTATTATTATTTTTCTGTCTCTGCTAGATTATGTATTGCATTGAACTGCTGCTGCTAAGTTAACAAATTTCACGTCACATGCCGGTGATAATAAACCTGATTCTGATTATATAATGTTTCTGGAAAAGGAGTTCATAGGATTAGAGAATTATCAGAAGCGTGCAGAATACTTCAAATACTATTTCTAAATGTCATTGTAGTACAGTGTTTATACAGATTAAGATGTCTTATTCTATTGACTATCAGTGAATTGAAAATACTCCTTGATGCTTTCACTTGTTTGAATTCCGTCATAAAAAGGACAACAAAAGCAAAGACGATGTGTACAAGAACTGATTCCACTTTAATTATACATTTGAGTAAGAACAATAATATTTTTGGCATTTAAAGTTTGATATTAACATTTTTATGATGTGATCCTGTCAGTTCACATGTGCATTTGTTTGACTTCTCAATCTGTTGTCACGCTTCTTGTTGGCAAGTTCAACTCTAATGGTACTCCCACTTAAACTTAAGCCTGAGAGTGAAGTTACAACAGCTTCTGCAGTTTTCTCATCCTGATAGTCAAGAAAAGCTCGGTGTTGTGCACCCTGCCAGTTTAGACGTAATGGAACTGCATTGTGATCTCTCAAAATGTTCTTCAATTTACTGACTCTCATATCTTGAGGTATATTACCCATATACACTGTAGTAACTCTGCCTGGAGGATTAGTTTGTCTTTTAGAGTCAAATTCTGTTTGTTTTTCACACTCATCGCAATTTTCAGCCATTCCAGATGGGTGTTTTTCCATTAGTGTTGTGGTTGCACCTTTCCTTATCATTTCTTTTGTATCGATGCATCTTTCATCCTTCAGCGTAACATCCTTGCCCGCTTGCTCTTCCCTGAAGTGAAAGCTTTTTAGGATAGGAATTTTTTTCATCATCCCTGAATCCACCTGTCCAAGAGAAAAGGTGCATGATAAAACCGATGCAATGGTCACAGAATGTTTAGTGTGAGCAAAAGCTTGTCTCTGACGCAGGAGACTTTGGTTTGAAGAATCGCGAGTTCAGTAGCTAAAAACCTGTGTCATTATGTTCAGGCTCAGGCCTCAGCACCGTAACCTAGGTGACCTGCCAATGCAGCTCAATGGGAATTGGGCAGTAGATCACCGCATGGCATTGGATAGGATTGGCCATTATCCAATGACTCTGATAGGAGCCAAGCTGTGTTAGCAGCAAGAGAGGGCATTAACCTGCAGCAGCCTTTGCATGACCCTCCTTCTTACGTACACAAAAGGTTGTGGGATGCTTCAGGAATGGCCTTCTACAACTTAGAGTACTTAGACTGCACTTAGAGCATTGTGCTCAATTCTGGTCACCTCACTATAGGAAGGATGTGGGAGCTATGGAGAGGGTGCAGAGGAGATTTACCAGGATGTTGCCTGGATTGGAGAACAAGTCATATGAAGCAAGGTTAGCAGAGCTGGGACTTTTCTCTTTGGAGCGTAGAAGAATGAGAGGGGACTTGATAGAGGTCTACAAGATTATGAGAGGCATAGAGAGGGTGGATAGTCAGTACCTGTTTCCCAGGGCACCAATAGCAAACACCAGAGGGCATATGTACAAAATTAAGGGAGGGAAGTTTAGGGGAGACAACAGGGGTGAGTTTTTTTTTTACACAGAGGGTTGTGAGTGCCTGGTATGACTTGCCAGGGATGGTGGTGGAGGCTAAAACATTAGGAGTATTTAAGAGCCTCTTGGACAGACACATGGATGAAAGAAAAATGGAAGGTTATGGGGTTGTGTGGGTTTAGTACTTTTTTTTAAAAAAGGATTATATGGGTCGGCACAACATGTAGGGTTGAAGGGCCTGTATTGTGCTGTAGTGTTCTATGGTTCTAACTATTGAAATAAATGTGCCTAGAATGATTAACACATGATCCAAAACCGGGAAGGAAAAAGATGCATTCAATTTACATCTGTAAATTGCAAATTTCTGTCTACAGCTTGGGTAAATCCTTCATTTGCAGACCAGTTCCATGTGCACTCAGTGGCCATTTTATTAGGTACACCTGCTCATTAATGCAAATATCTAACCAGCCAAGCATGTGGTAATAACTCAATGCATAAAAGCATGCAGTCATGGTCAAGAGATTCCGTTGTTGCTTATGGGTCAGCCTCAGCAGCAGTCCCAAAACTCCTAGATAAAGTTCAAACTCAAGCATTGAGATTATGTTGTGGTGCTATTAAATCAATCCAGATTTTGGCATTAATTGTGAAGTAACTTGTACATCTACACCAGGTTACAATTAGCAATGGCTCATTGGGTTAACAGAAGAGGACATAAAGTTGGCCATTCAATATTGTCAACATTAATAGACTGTTGGGAGCACTCGTAAGCTTTGGGTGGATGGGAAATGAATGGGCACAAAATCTTGGGTTGTTTAACATGGAAGACAGACCCAGTGTTCTGTCACTCCTTCATGGTTTTTCCCTTTTCCTTTGGTTGATTTAAGCCTTGAAGAAAAGATCAAGGTGCAGAATGATTGTGTATCAGTGACACAGGAAGTTCAGCAATATATGCAAGGCACATATTATGGCTTCTTACGTATCTAAACAGATGGTCCAAAAGATCCTGTGACAGGTTGTTCAGATGCTTTTGTTTATGTTTTAAAGTTGCCAGATATGATTAAGAAAAGATTATCAGATAAACTACCCAGTATTTAAGTCTGAAATGGTTGCTATCATTTTAGCCTTGGAATGGGTTGAAGATAAATATCGAGAACATGAGATGAAGAGTCCCTTGGTTATGGGTATAGTTCAGTAATGGGCAAGTGAAGTTGAGTGAAGCTATCACCTTTGGTTTGAGAGTCTGATGGTTGAGGGGTAATAAATGTTCCCGAACCTAGTGGTGTGATTCTTGAGGCTCCTGTACCTTCTTCCTGATTGCGGCAGTGAGAAGAAAGTGGTAGGGGTCCCTGATGGTGGATACTGTTTTCCTACGACAGTGTTTTGTGTAGATGTGCTCAATGGTGAGAAAGGCTTTCCTCATGATGGACTGGGTTGTATCCTCTACTTTTTGTAGGATTTTCCATTCAGAGGTATTGGTGTTTCCATACCAGGCTGTGATGTTGCCAGTCAATATACTTTCCAAAGTTCAAAGTATATTTATTTATCAAAATGTTTATGCTAAATACAACCCTGAGATTCATCTCCTTACAGGCAGCCACAAAACAAATAAACCCAGTAGAACCCATTAAAAAAAAAGACCGTTAAATACCCAACATGCAAAAAAAAAACAAATTGTGCAAACAATAGAAGTAAATTCAGTCTGGCCTGGCACTTAAACCGTCCAAACCTCTGGTCATTCCTTTCACTCGGGCCTGGGCCCAGGTCCCATTGCCTCAACTCTGCGTCTCCTCGGTTCTGCTGCATTGAGGCACCTGCAATCCACTCCAGCAACGGCCAAACATTGGCTCATTCCCCACTCTCAGGCCCGGATCCTGCCACCTCGAGTCAGCCCATACATGCCCCACCACAGCCCTCCTGCATCTTTGCCAAGTCATGCAGGTGGGTCAAATGATCAGCTCCAAAAGAGAAGTTACAGGCTATTGATTGCCAGCAAATAGTTGCAGTGCTTCACCCATTCCATCTTAGACCGGAAGTCTACCACGTCAACTACTACACATCGATAGCAGTTTGTCAGAGTTTTAGATGTCATGCTGAATCTTCGCAAACTCCTAAGGAAGTACAGGCACTGCCATGCTTTCTTCGCATGCTGGGCCCAGGATAGGTCCTCCGAAATAATAACTCTGAGGAGCTTAAAGTTGCTGACCCTCTCCCACCTCTGATTCCTTAATGAGGACTGGCTCATGGACCTCTGGTTTCTGAATCCTGATGTCAATAGTCAGCTCCTTGGTCTTGCTGACATGGAGTAAAAGGTTGTTCTTATGGTACCACTTAGCCACTTTCCAACTCTTTTTTCTCCATAACCTTACAAGGAGTAAGGTTATTCCATAGTGACACGTGAATTTATTATTGCACATTGCTATAATGTTGCGTGATTAAAGTTGGGCTAGCATTGTTGTGGGAGCTGGAATATATCTCTAGTGAACAAGAGCAGGGAAATGAACATCTTGTGCATTGGAGAAATTCAGGGAAGGCTGGGGTTTGAGTTGCTGAAAGAGGTTATGAAAGTGAGATTCCCTTTTCTCTTGCCCCTCTTAGTGACCATTAACAATAAAGTCAATTTGTAGATGGATGACAAATGTGGAGAAATGCAGAAATACCAAAGGCAGAAATGGAGAGACAAATAACATCAAATTTGACATATTCTCTCCTAAAGAAAAACAACTGCGTTGAAAATAAATAATGTTGCTATACCTTTGACCATATAATTCCTTGAGGTTTGGAACGTTTGCAATCCGTTTTGATCACTTGAGTAGGTGTCAGGATGTAATCTACAATTAGATCATGGTCGTCCATCAACTCTTCTGGGATGTCAAGCAACTAGAAAGATAAATGTACAGAAACTACTTATAGTCTTCACAATCTTTGACAGAATATCAACAGAACTTTTCAACAGTTAGCCGATGCTATTCAGTACTAAACACATTATGTCACTTACTGCACGGTGCCAAACTTGCCACTGTTGGCATTTGCTCTTTATAGCTGCATCAACAGCACCCTCTGGCACCTTCTTGGAATCAGGGAACTGTAGTGTGAGACATGCCAAATGGTACCTTTAGCAATGAATGAATTAAAGGAAATGCTTAAGGATCAGATTGCAAAGCAGCCTTATCCTCGTGTAAATATACATGCTGGTGTTTATTTTTTCTAAACTTATTTAGAAATTAAACCCAAGTTTAAATGTTGGCACTGCCAATGATTGGCTTCCTGATTGGGGCTGCAACTTTTGCACAATCCTCCCATGCTAAACCGTGAAGCATGATACTTAATTCTCAGACCCGCAGGGCATTCCCTTCCACTAAAAAGGTATTGCCCTGGGCCGCTAGGATGCTCACAGATGCTTTTTATATGTAAACGCTGAAACACCAGGAGGGAATAAACAAAATAACTCAACTAGAACTTCCCAAGTTTTTATTCCATCTGAAGTTAAAAATGACTGTTTTGAGTTCTGTCAGCTCTCACTGTACAGAGCGCTTCCACCCCCTGGCTAGACGGGATTTACTTATTCATTCTTAGGATGTGGATATTACTGGCAATGCCAGCAGTTATTGCTCACACCTAATTGCCTTTCAGAAGGTGGTTTTGGGCCACCTGCTTGAAACTGTGCGGTTCTTCTGGGGAAGATACAGTTCTTCATCCACAAAGAAGTTAGAGGAGTGAGGAACAATGAAGGAATGGTGATATATCTCCAAGTCAGGCTAGTGTGTGATTTACATGGAGGAGGGATTGGGGGAGAGGCAGGGGGTGGTTGGTGGACGGTACCCTGCAGTTGATGGTGTCCCAATGTGCTCTGTTACCACTGCCCTGCTTGCTGACAGAATCACCAGTTCGGCAAGCGCTGTCAGATTCTTCAAATTGTTCAGCGTCAGAGGAATCACCCTCAGCTTTACTCCCTTGCAACTTGACTCCTCCTGACTAGACCCTACTAAAAAAATCACAGTCTGCACTGAAATGTGATAGATTTACTATGAGCGAAGAGCAGTTCTGAATGTGCTTGGCTAAAATCAAGCAAGCAGCAATTACTGTTAAAGGAAGAAGAACATCCCGATGAGAAAGCAGAAAGACGAACTGATCACACAGACTTTATACAATGCTTGTATATTTGTTCCCCAGTATTTTTTTTTTAATTGGAAACTGAAGAGCCAAAATAAGAATTTCAACTCAAACAGCAGGGGTACCTGGTCTTCTATCTGGGATACTGAATGATCTTGTCAAAACAAGTGAGCAGAAGGACCCACTCTTGAGGGAACTGGTTCAGATGTCAACTAACTCAAAATATATGGTACTGTGCAAAAGTCTTAGGCACAGCTAGAGGGCTGTGAATATGGAGCAGAGAGTGACTTTGTAAATAAGGTGGGAGGAAAGGATGTTGGGAATGCCAAGGGTGAAGCACTGTGGGAGGGGTGTGGGACATGTGGAAGACGAGTGCTGGGGTGGGGTTGTGTGGCTGCAGACACGCCCTGCCCTGAAACATCAGGCAAGGTAATTTGTTTCCAAACAATTGGCTTATAGATCATTACAGCTTCCTGGTTCCTCCCCTCTCCCTTTCACTTTTTTGAACCATGATACCCTCTCCCTGATCCCTTCCCACTCTCAGTCCACAATAGAGACCCATATTGGAATCAGGTCTATCATCACTCATGTATTTTCATGTTTTTTTTGTAACAGCAGTACAGTGCAATACATAAAATTACTACAGTACTGAGCATGAGTCTTAGGTAAACCTGTCAGTGTTGGTTTGTTCGAGTAGCCGCTACACTAGCTATGCATATGTGTCCTAAGACTGTAGCACAAAACTGTAGTAATTGGAAATTAATTTTAAGTAATAAGGGAGAGCTTGGCAGGTAACTGCAAAGTGATTTGATATAAACTAAGTAACATTCAGAAATGTTTTGCTCAGCCCAAAAACCAAAGATTCACAGAGTCATACAGCATGGAAATAGATCCTTCAGCTAACTCATCCATGCCAACGAAGGCATCTTCTTGAGCTTGTCCCATTTGCCTGCATTTAGCTGGTATCCCTCTTAACCAGGGGTTTCCAACCATTTTTGATGCCATGGACCCCAACCATTAACTGAGAGGTCAGTGATCCCCAGGTTGAGAACCCCTGCTCTAAACCTTAGCTATGTCAAAATGACCACTGTTTTTTGTAGTCTTCTGTTAAGTCAACAAATGCAAAAATTTGATGGCTAGTTGGAATTTTTTTTTAAGTAACAAAAATATATGAACAGTAGCTCTCAAGAGTGAACAGATCAAACAAGTTGCTGGTGAATTCGGATCTTTGTGATTGCATCAATAGCAGAGAATTTCTTGTGCCCAACTGTTTGCAAATGAGTGAAAGAACAGAAGAGGTAAAGAGGGAAAAAGTCTGAGTTGCAATACTAGCAACTTCTTTTTTCGAGATGGTTCCAAAAGCAGCTTTCATCAGCTACTCCACAAACAAAATTACACAAAAGAACATGAGCTATTAGAGTTGCCTTGGATTTTAAAAAATTGCCTGCTGAGCAAGGACAGGATTCCAATATTTTTGATTGGGCCAAGGAAAGTGCTTTGTCTTTGTGAACTCTGATGAAAGAAGTTTAAGGTTTGCATTGTGCTCAAATCCCCCAAGGGCATGATCTCCCTACCTCTGATCCCACTCTCCTTTCAGCCTTTCTGCCCCTCTTGCACTTACTCCCTTCTCTTCCCATTTCTCACTTCCTTTCCTTCCACTGGTTCACTCTCACTTTCCTGTCCTAATCTTTCTCTTGTCCTCTCCTTTCACCAGCAGGTTCCACATCAGGGTAGCATTCCTGTGCAGCGGCATCGTGGTTTCAGGGTTCCGGGTTCATTCCTGACATCCTGTCTTGTTTACATGAAGTTTCAAATGCTCCCTGTGACCATGTCTCTGAATGTTCCAGTTCCCTCTGCTATCTCCGCACTGGTTGAAAAGTTAATTCGTTACTATAGAGTTACCCCTAGTGTAGGCAGACAGTAGGAGAATCACAGTAGGGTTTATGGAAATGCAAAATACAGGAGTAACAGTTGGCCATCTGACCCTGCTCCACTATTCAGCACGATCACGGCCAACTGTGATTTTGAATCCTAGACTCCCCTGTACTGTACCATCCTACTTGCATTTGATCTGCTCAGTATGATTTTTTTTTTGTTGCTGTTTCTATGAGATTCCCTTTTATTCCTCCAAATTCTTGTAAATATAGGCCTAATCATTCCTATTTCTCTTCAGAAGATGGACCTGCCATTCCAGGAATCAGTCTAATGAATCTTCACTGCACTCCCTCTAGGGCAAGAACATATTTCCTCAGATATGAAAACAACACTGCACAACGCTCAAAGATGTGTCCTCACCATGGCCTTATATATTTCCAGAACAAAATTTCTGCTCCTGTAATCAACTGTTCTGATCAGGAAGACCAACATACCATCCACCTGAATCTCACGAGTTTGCTCACTTTTTGTACTATTTATTTCTTTATATATTCTTACTATAATTAATAGTAATTTCTATGTGTTGTACTGTACTGCTACCACGAAACAACAAATTTCACAACATGTCAGTGATAATGAACGATTCTGATCTGCAAGCTTAGCTTTGGCAACTAATGCATAAGGAAACTACCCCACTCCCAATCAGTTGTAATTCAGAAAATAATCTGCCTTGCTGTTTCTGCCAAAAAATTATCCCCCTTATACTCCATCTACTGTGCATTTATTAATTCCATTCAACTCACTCAAATCATACTGAGGGCTCACTGCATCTTCTTCATATCTCATGTTTCCATTCAACTTAGCTATCTGCAAATATTTTTTCATCTAAATCAAGATGCAAGACAAGGAAGTTGATGGGGTCGGTTCATTGCTATTTAGTTATAACTATTAAATTGTCTATTGGTTCCTCAAGGTTGTTATAGCCAGGGGTGGTAATGGGAACAAGCTCGCTCTACCTGTAAGTGCTTCCAATGGCATGCCAAATAACCTCTGACAACCAAGTCCAGCTCATGCTCTTCACAAGTGGTGTTGCTGCTAAGGACGGCAGAACCACGTCTACTGACAGAAGGGCCAAAGGCAGATTATTGGTGCCTTTAAACTAGTCGCTTCAGGCAAATGGGCTCATCGGCTGTGGTTGGCAGTTCACCGAGAAGGAAGCTGTGAACTTAAACCTTCTCTGCCTTGTGGCTATACCCACTCATGAGGAGGGTTTGTGGAATAAACTTAGAGGGCAAAATCCAGAGCTGGAGTCCCAAAGGCAGTCTACGTTGAGTTCAATGCAGACTAGCAACTCCTGTGACACTTCTGGTACCAAACTGTATCAGTCTCTGCAGTTCGTCTGGGTTCATCAGAAACGTGGCGGGGAAGGCTTGCAACATGGACAACAGTTTGTTCTCCATATTGTACTGCCCTGGCTTACATATCTACAGCTCGGACGCAATATCCATGTTCAACTCTGACCCACGGAAGCCTACAGCTCAAATCTTCCTTCAAAGCATTCTTTCAAAAAAAAATACAAGATCTGTAAGTAATGGTAAAACTTCCTGAATTTGTTTTAAAATATAGAACATATTAAAATAATAAAGAAACTTAAAATATAAAATCTTCAAAAACACATTCAAGCAAAAAAATCTAAACACTAGATATTCTGCAGATGCAGGAATAATTCCACTTCACAGAATCTACCAGACCCGTTATGTTCCTCCAGCGTCTTCTGTGTGTTGCAAAAAATTCTAAATTATACTTAATAAACAGTTATAGTTCCTCTCCACCCCTTCCAAAAAAAATTGAAAAGCTCCAGGTCTAAGCAGGCCGAGGATGTTCAGACATTTCCTGCTTGCAACAGCTTTATACTCCCACAGGGGTGGCTAAATAGTGATGATCCAACCTTAATAACATGCTCATAAGAAAAGTCTGCAGATGCTGGAAATCCAAAGCAGCACACACAAAATGGTAGAGGAATTCAGCAGGTCAGGCAGCATCCATAAAATGAATAAAGAGTCAATGTTTCAGGCCAACACCCTTCTTCGGCACTGGAAAGGAAGGAGGAAGGCTCCAGAATGAAAAGGAATGGGGATGGGAAGGAGGATAGCTAGAAGGTGAAGCCAGGTGGCTAGGAAAGGTAAAGAGCTGGAGGGAAAGGAATTTGATAGGAGAAAGGGAAAACAGAGAGGACCCAGGGAGACATGATAGGGAACCAAGAAGAGGTAAGAGGTCAGGGTTGGGAATAGAAGAACAGGGAAGTGGGAGGGAATTTTTTTTAACCAGAAAGAGAAATCAATATTCATGCCATCAGGTTGGAGGCTATCCAGACAGAATATAAGGTGTTGATCGACATGACAGAACAGGAATGGGAATTAGAATTAAAATGGTTGGCCACCAGTACGTTCTGCTTTTGGCGGGTGGAGTAAAGGTGTTTGACAAAGTGATCCCCCAATTTATGACGGGTCTCAACAATGCAGAGGAGGCTGCATTGGGAGCACTGGACACAATAATACTATGCTCAATGTTTTGTAGGGGTACGTTTACAATTGCAGATATTCCCATCCAAAATCTGGTCTAATGTTTTGAATGTCCTTTGGTACATGATCAATCTTTTAATCATTTATTGAAATGAATAAACAAGGGATCAAATCTTAAGTAATCATCATACTGTAATTCATAAATTCTAACTGGTGCCAAACATCACCATTAAAACAGCCATGTAATTGGTTATAATTGATGAGCAGAATTGTCCAAGTATTATATTAATGTGCAGACATGAATTAAGAAATATTGATCACTAATTTTCAATTGAATGTTTATCTACTTTGAGTAGGCAATTAATACAAGACCACGAAGACAGCAATGATGGATGGATATATGCAAAAAATACCATGAAGAACTATTCTTTCACTCCAGAGAATCTGACCATACAACTTAATTTATGGTGGTGTTTTAAATGATCTGAATTAATTTGGCACTAAAAGCAAATGAATCTGACATCGGCTTGTAATTGAGGAGAAAGAAGTCAGCAGAAGGGTCAATGTCCTCTTGAAAGTACTTAGTAGTGGCCTTTCAGTGTTCCTGTTGCATATTTTTACTGTTAAATAATGCTTATTAAATATATTTCAGGAAGACAATCAGTGATTAAGAAGCAATAAACAGACTTGTGCTTTGTGAGTTTCAAGAATCAGTTGCCATATTTTCACATGTTGACTTTACTGTTGTTCAGGAATTGCAGTTCAGAATCGAGGGTGGGAACAATTTGTACAAAGACCATGGGAGGGGCAGCCGTTATCTTGTTGCATTTGCACCATAAGAGTGTGTGGAAAAAATGCCTTTAGATGGCTAGATATGATTCTACTGCTATTACAACAAAGCTTTGCAGCAGTTATTTAAAATCTCATGATTTAAAGGTTCATACAGAGGATGATGGGGAGCCACCCATGAATGCTGGGTAATTTCCTCTGACATTCAACACTGCAAGTCAAGAGTGTTTAAATGACAAAACTTCAGAAGAATAATTATATTTGGATTACAGTACAGTGAAACAGCTGAAACCCCATTTTAAAGATATGCCTACTGTTCTCATTTGTAGATGATAGCTTGGTTTTCTTCTTCTTTCAGGTGAGATGTAAGCCATTTGACAAAGATCTTAGACTAATATTAATCTGTGAATCAGTGTCACTCGGAATAACTTTTTTACCAACTACAACACTTTTGCACATGACAACAACGTTTCATTTAAAACTCAATCATTTGAGTCATGCATAGTTGCAGATTAGAGCTGGATACTTCATGCACTACAATGTCAAACTGAGTGTAGAGTTTACCTTGCCATTACTTACACTAAATTCATTTGTGCACGCTGGGATCGGAAATGGCATGGACCTTTCAGATAAAGTGGGCTTTGACAGGAGAGTGGAACATTACTCTGCAATTAAAGAGGGCCATCCTCACCAACTTCTCCTTTGTGGAGCCTGAGATGTCCATCAAATTGCAGGTAGGTTTACTTTATAAGTGTATTGCTCAACAATCATTTCCACCAACCTCAAAATATAAGCCCAATGCACATCTAACTCTTTCCCAGATCCTGGCACAATAGTGCCATTGGCACACCCATCATGTCTCTCTTGTTCCAGGATTTTAAAAAAATGCCTTGGAACATTCAATCTTTTAAGTACATTCACAGAATCTTCATTTATTTTCTCATCTGAAGAGAAACCATTCCTATAATGTGACTTTCCACGCTTTGCTAATCAGAAAATCAATTCTGCTTACACATTCATGACCTATAGTATTTCCAAAGAATGCAGTAATTAACATGGCTAACAATCTGTTGGATCAATTGTTTCCGATGTTGGCGAAGTCCAGAACGAGGGGTCACAGTTTAAGGATAAAGGGGAAGCCTTTTAGGACCGAGATGAGGAAAAACTTCTTCACACAGAGAGTGGTGAATCTGTGGAATTCTCTGCCATGGGAAACAGTTGAGGCCGGTTCATTGGCTATATTTAAGAGGAAGTTAGATATGGCCCTTGTGGCTAAAGGGATCAGGGGGTATGGAGAGAAAGCATGTACAGGGTTCTGAGTTGGATGATCAGCCATGATCATACTGAATGGTGGTGCAGACTCGAAGGGCCAAATGGCCTAATCCTGCACCTATTTTCTATGTTTCTAGGAACTCAGCAGGTTGAACAGCTTCTATAGGAACAGTCGATGTTTCAGGTCAATACCTGCCTCAGGACTGAGAGTGAAGAGCAGAGATGGCCGAAGTAGGGGAAATAGGGTGTGGTAAAACAGAAGCTAAAGATGACTGGTGGACTGAGAGTGTATGACGATAGGCAGGTGGGGAGTGGGATTGGAGTTGGAAAGCTTTGGCAGGTGAATGATAGATGGAGGCAGACAAAGAAAGGCATAGATTTCAGCATCTGCAGTTTAGACTTACAGCGGATTGAAAAGCTTGAAAATATAGACATTAAGAAAGAGGATGTGCTGGAGCTTTTGGAAAGCATCAAGTTGAATAAGTCTCCGGAACCAGATGAGATGTACCCCCAGGCTACTGTGGGAGGGGAAGGAGGAGATTGCTGAGCCTCTTGCAATGATATTTGCATCATCAATATGGACGGGAGAAGTACCGGAGGACTGGAGGGTTGCAGATGTTGTTCCCTTATTCAAGAAAGGGAGTAGAGATAGCCCAGGAAGTTATAGACCAGTGAGTCTTACTTCAGTGGTTGTTAAGTTGATGGAGAAGATCCTGAGAGGCAGGATTTATGAACATTTGGAGAGGCATAATATGATTGGGAATAGTCAGCATGGCTTTGTCAAAGGCAGACCGTGCTTTACGAGCCTGATTGAATTTTTTGAGGATGTGACTAAACACATTGATGAAGGTAGATCAATATATGTAGTGTATATGGATTTCAGCAAAGCATTTGGTAAGGTACCCCATGCAAGGCTTATTGAGAAAGTAAGGAGGCAAAGGATCCAAGGGGATCTTGCTTTGTGGATCCAGAACTGGCTTGCCCACAGAAGGCAAAGAATGGTTGTAGATGGGTCATATTTTGCATGGAGGTCAATGACTAGTGGTGTGTCTCAACCATCTGTTCTGGGACCCCCTACTCGGCGTGATTTTTTCAAATGACCTGGATGAGGAAGTGGAAGGGTGGGTTAGTAAATTTGCTGCTGACACAAAGGTTGGGACTGTTGTGGATAGTGTGGAGGGCTGTCAGAGGTTACAGCAGGACATCAATAGGATGCAAAACTGGGCTGGGAAGTGGCAGATGGAGTTCATCCCAGATAACTGTCAGGTGGTTCTTTTTGGTAGGTCAAATATGATGGCAGAATATAGTATTAATAGTAAGACTCCTTGCAGTGTGGAGGATCAGAGGGATCTTTGGTCCAAGTCCATAGGATACTCAAAGCTGCTACGCAGGTTGACTCTGTGGTTAACTGCGGGATTGAGCTTAGGAGCCGAGAGGTAATGTTACAGCTATATAGAACCCTGGTCAGACCCCACTTGGAGTACTGTGCTCAGTTCTGGTCACCTACTACATGAAGGATGTGGAAACTATAGAAAGGGTGCAGAGGAGATTTACAAGAATATTGCCTGAATTGGAGAGCATGCCTTATGAGAATAGGTTGAGTGAACTTGGCCTTTTCTCCTTGAAATGGCAGAGGATGAGAGATGACCTGATAGAGGTGTTTAAGATGCTGAGAGGCATTGATTGTGTGGATAGTCAGAGGCTTTTTCCCAGAGCTAAAATGAGAGGACACAGTTTTAAGGTGCTTGGATGTAGGTACAGAGGGGATGTCGAAGGTAATTTGTGTTGTTTGTTTTTACGCAGAGAGTGGTGAGTGCACGCAGTGGGTACCGGCGACGGTGGTGGAGGCGGATACAATAGGGTCCTTTAAGAGACTCCTGGATAGGTACGTGGAGCTTAGAAAAATAGAATGCTATGGGCAAGCCTAGGAAATTTCTAAAATAAGTACATGTTCGGCACAGCACTGTGGGCTGAAGGGCCTGTATTGTGCTGTAGTTTTCTATGTTTCTTGTGTCTCCAATTAACATGGCTACTTTGGTGTTGCTTAACTTTATAATTAATGTAAACATCTAATTAATGGAAAAACATGTGCCTGCCTTTTCAAGTATCCTCCTGAATATTGAATCCACTAAAGGGACAGCACAGATTTGTAGGGATTAGCACAATGCTTTAGGCTCCAGGTGTAAGATTGGAGTTCGAGCTGTAGCTGTCTGTAAGAAGTTTGTATGTGCTCCCTGTGACTGTGTGAGCTTCCTCCTACCTCCGAGCAAGGTGTATGGTTGGGGTTTGTAAATTGAGAGTGTTATGTTGGCACTAGAAGCACGACAACACTTGTGGGCTGCCCAGCACAATCCTCGCTGATTTGATTTGATGCAAACTACACATTTCACTGTAGGTTTCAATGTACACCTGACAAGTAAAGCTAATCTTAATTCTGCCCAATCACATGGGACCCTGAAATGGACAGGAGGCTGTGTTTGACAGCAACCTGGACTATTTACACAACAGGTAAATTTTCTTATAAGTGTTGGAGGTTGATGTTACTGTGAGAAGAATAGTGCAAGGCCATTCACAGGCTCAATGAGACTGTTAAATTAGATCCAATCCTATGCTCTTTTCCAATGCCCATGTTATGTGTGATGAGAAAACCATGGGGAGATGGGGTCCAGAGTTGACCCCCGTGAACTATGCTGCTAACGAGAGAGAGAGATAAAGAGAGGGAGAGGTGCCTTGCTACACATGCTGATAATGAGAGAGACACAAGGATTTAAAATTATGGCTTCTTCGCTGATTGTTGACTGTACATCCAAGGACTCTGCCTGCTTGTGTGAATCCTTGCTGACACAGCAGAGTGATGCCAGGTGCTTGCTGACACAGCAGAGTGATGCCAGGTACCTGCTGACACAGCAGAGTGATGCCAGGTGCTTGCTGACACAGCAGAGTGATGCCAGGTGCTTGCTGACACAGCAGAGTGATGCCAGGTGCCTGCTGACACAGCAGAGTGATGCCAGGTGCTCGCTGACACAGCAGAGTGATGCCAGGTGCTTGCTGACACAGCAGAGTGATGCCAGGTGCCTGCTGACACAGCAGAGTGATGCCAGGTGCTTGCTGACACAGCAGAGTGATGCCAGGTGCTTGCTGACACAGCAGAGTGATGCCAGGTGCCTGCTGACACAGCATAGTGATGCCAGGTGCCTGCTGACACAGCAGAGTGATGCCAGGTGCTTGCTGACACAGCAGAGTGATGCCAGGTGCTTGCTGACACAGCAGAGTGATGCCAGGTGCCTGCTGACACAGCAGAGTGATGCCAGGTGCTTGCTGACACAGCAGAGTGATGCCAGGTGCTTGCTGACACAGCAGAGTGATGCCAGGTGCCTGCTGACACAGCAGAGTGATGCCAGGAGCCTGCTGACACAGCAGAGTGATGCCAGGTACCTGCTGACACAGCAGAGTGATGCCAGGTACCTGCTGACACAGCAGAGTGATGCCAGGTGCCTGCTGACACAGCAGAGTGATGCCAGGTGCCTGCTGACACAGCAGAGTGATGCCAGGTGCCTGCTGAGACAGCAGAGTGATGCCAGGTGCCTGCTGACACAGCAGAGTGATGCCAGGAGCCTGCTGACACAGCAGAGTGGTGCCAGGTGCCTGCTGATTCAGCAGAGTGATGCCAGGTGCCTGCTGACACAGCAGAGTGATGCCAGGTGCCTGCTGACACAGCAGAGTGATGCCAGGTACCTGCTGACACAGCAGAGTGATGCCAGGTGCCTGCTGAGACAGGAGGGAGTGGTCAGTTTGATGGACATGATGTGTTGATGGATGGCTGGTACCCCGGCTGGGGAGATAAAAGACGAGTCTGCTGGGACACAGGCAGACACGCCACTGGACACTGAACGAGTGTTGTACACCCACAGGAAGGTAGGGGCTTGGAGGATCAATTCGGGGGAATCGGTCCGAAGCTCACAGTGTGTGAAGGCAGGCCGGTGGGGGCTTGTGTGTGTGTCCTTCCTCGCCTGGGTGATGAGATAAACCACTGAAGAACGGCCTAGCCGGGAACGGAAGGGTCATAATCGATGACCACAACAGTACAACGGAACAAGAAGACAACGGAAGGTTTGCCTGCTGCAGCTGCTCATCTCTCTCTCTCCCTCTCCCTCTCCCTCTCCCTCTCCCTCTCCCTCCCTCTCTCTCTCTCTCTCTCTCTCTCTCTCCGTCACAACAGCAACTACCTCAATCCAAACTGAACTGAACTGAACTCTGCATTATCTTAAGACTATTCATTTACCCCTAGACTACGATTGAGCTTGGTTTTGATTCTTATTCCTACACCTCTGTATTTATCATTGCTAACCTGTTTTATATGTATATTTGCATTTTTGATACTGTATTACTTAGTTTACTAATAAACACCTTTAGTTACAGTATCACCAGACTCCAACATATCATTCCATTTCTGCTGGTTTGGTAACCCGGTCACGGGGTACGTTGACACCCACAATTCTATTTCATTTTGCTACATGCAATTGTTTCTCTTTTTAAGGTGATAAAATTTGATTCCACTTGTGGTCTTTGAATACGGATCTTCCTTCCACTGGGACACTTTACCATTTGCTCAATTAAAACTCATTACATTTGAATGTGTCCACCAATTTACCCCTTGAACTTGGTTCCAATGACAATAACCCTAGTTTCGATCGCTTGTCCACAAACCCTTCACCATTTTACTCAGCCATTATCATGAACTCATTCTGTATTTGTAATCCAAGCTATATTTGAATATTCCTTTCTGAACCTTGCAAACAAATCCTGCTATATTAAAATATAGATTTTGAAATGAAAGACATTACTCACAGACACTTTTTTTAAAAAAAATGCCAGAAGTACGCTGAGGGTTGACCAACAACTGAAACAGGCAGGTTAATGTTCCGAGTGTAATATTTCAATAGAACAAAATGTCCCGCTGTCCTTTCGCAGTATTTGCAAATTTTATTTCAAATTTCACCATTTGCGGTTTTCTTTTTTCCTCTGCAGTAGCTCATATTTATTTTTCCAAGTTTAAAAGAAAATATTCTATTGATGGCCTCAATCACAACACGGTTTTCAACACTGTTCATTTGCAAAAGATTCACACTGCAGTCCAAATTGGATTGGGTGCCAATTGATGGAATATTTTGGTGTGAGACATTGGGGGAAAACTAGGCTACATACATTTAAACTGTATAGAAGTACGGATGGGCTGGATACTTTTTCAAAGGAGTACTGAGGGTCTGGAAAGCGTTGCTGGCTCACGTGGTAGTTTCCAATGCTCCTCATGCCTGTAAAAGGAAGCCGGAGGAGTGTTTGGCCGGCCGATGGATTGCATCATGTCGGAGGTGAATGGATTAACAGTTAATACACATTTAGTCAATGTGATCTTCTGGACTGGTTTCAATTTCCTTAGGGGGGTTGTGCAAAAATTTTCCAGATTTCACCCCCTGCCTTTCCCCTTTATTAGTTTTGGTTTTCTTTTGTGGTTTCAGCTCTTTCCCAGGAGAATACAGTACATGGCTGTAGGTGTGAACCGGAATGACTGTGGCCAGCGTAATGAACCAGCAGTTAATTTTTTGCCGTTTTCATACAATCACATATGAGACACTTACACTTAGCTACAGAATATAGGATTGATGTTCATGGCTTGGCTCACTTTTTTTGCTCCAAAAGTAAAATGCATTTGGCTATATTATTTTATATGACTAAACAAAGTAATTCCTTCATGTTACACTTCATATTTCCTAACAGTTAAGTTCAACAAACCTGGCAGTCGTGTACAGTGGTAACGACAACTGTATTCTCATCAATGCTTCCCATCGACACCATCATGGAGTACTCCAAGTCGGCAAAGCCCTCTCCTTTTCCAATTCTCCAGCCTTGCAAATTGCATAAAGTGTCAAACAGGCAACAAGAAAACAGATGAACAATGGTGAGGATGTCAACATAAAATGGATGTTAAACAATGACAGAATTAGATGTCCATTTCCAAACCCTGGTTTTATGTGCATCAGCTCCATTAATTTGAGTTCAATCAAACCTTATCATCCGCGTACTAATTCACGTCAACTCCAATTCCCGAAGCACTGCCGGGCATGAAGGCACGCCTGGAGGCACAAGGGACTGCTGATGCTGGAATCTGGGACAGCACACAAGATGATGAAGGAACTCAGCAGGTCAAGTAGCGTCCACAGAAAAAAAATGGAATTGACATTACGGGATCCGAAATGCTGACTATCCATTTCCATCCAGATGGTATCTGATCCACTGAGTTCCTTCCACATCTTGTGTACTGATAAAGGCAAGCATGCCATTTGCTTTCTTCACACAACCTACATGCATTGTCACTTCCAGGGAGCCATATTCCTGAAAACCAAAGTCCCTAGACTCCATGGTTCTTGTCCAACAACATCTCTTAGTGCTATTCCACTCACCGAATGTGTCTGATCCCAATTTGAGTTTCAAAATGCACCTACCTCACACTTGTTGGCATTACATTTCAGTTGTCAATATTCTGACCAACTTTTTATCTGATTTCTAACTTCTGCTTTAAGATGGCATTGGTGAAATACGGTGACGCCTTATTGGTAGCAAACAAATCTACTAATCACACTTTTTCTAGACAACGATCACTGCAACTGATAGCCTGTAACTTCCCTGTTCACCAGCTCGATTCATCCCATACCTGACCTTTCCAATCTGGCCTGGTACTGGAATCAGTCAAACGTCATCTTGTTCCTCGCTTTCAGGCCTGGCCCACCCACCTTGATTCAGCCTGTACACGCCACGTCACACCCTTCCTGCACCTCTGAGACTTCAGTTCACACAGCAGAAATGCCAGATTGTACAGGCAGTCCAAAAGTTCAAATCTGGAGCAAGCCGATGCTTGTCCTTTGCTGGAGCCGAGTTGCAGCCAATTCCAAGTGACAGATCCAAGGCGAGGAAGAGACAAGCCAGTGGGGACCAGGCCCGAGAGCGAGGAACAAGATGACGTTTGACTGATTCCAGTACCAGGCCAGAATGGAAAGGCCAGGCACAGAACAAATCAAGTTGGCAGAACCCCAGGCCTGAGAGACCAATCTTTGGCCGATTTAAGCACCGAACCAGGTTGAAAAGGTCAGGGTGTCAGGATCGGAGGCAAGGGACGGGTCAGTGTGCAGCCGGCTGCTCCACGAGGTTTGCTAGTTTCTGCGCTGAACTGAGGCTGTGGCCTGCAACTAACGGGCTCCAGGACCGGCTGCAGCAATGACTGGCTTCGTGGCTGTGAACTCACTTGGTGAACGTTAGTTCTGAATGTTATCTGCTTACTTTTTATTGCTTACACTATTTGTTCTTTTTCCTGCATACTGGGTGTTTGACGATTTTTTTTTAAATGGGTTCCGTTGGGGTTATTTTTTGCGTCTGCATGTAAGGAGACAGATCTATATAAAATACAGTACCGTGCAAAAGCCTTAGTCAAATATATAGCTGGGGTGCCTAAGATTTTTGCACAGTACTGTATATTGGTTAAAATAGGAAGGTAGTTGGGAAACAGAAATAAGAGTAATTAGCTTAGTATTAGCTCGGTGGTACTAAGTGTTATTGTGCAAAAACTGGAAAAACAGTACTGTGAAAGTCTTAGGCACCCCGACTATATATATTTGCCTAAGACTTTTACACAGTACTGTACATACTTTGATAATAAATGTATTTTGAACTTTGATCTATATCCAGCCTTAGACATCCTTACAAAACACCATCAAATTTTGTGCCTTCTCCACACTTACTAATCATTCCTCCTACTTGACGTGGAGGCAATTCACTTGATCAATTCTTGGGATTAATTACAAATTGCTTTGAGGATATATGCGAGTAAACTGGACCCATTCTCCGGCATAACCTCAATGTGTACGATTCTGAAGGGGTCTGACAGGAGAGACTATTTCTCTAGTAGAGGGATCTAGAAACGGCGTCTCAGGACAAAAAGTCTATCTAGCGTCTAAGTGAGGTGACTCCTCAATCATTGGAATTCTCTAATCCCAGGGAGTTGTGGATGATGCGTCCCTTAAGGTTGGCAGAGTTAGATTTTGGCAAGTCAATTATTAGGATCAGGCAAAAAAGTAGAAGGCAGGCCACAACTTACAGAATGAAAGACCAAGCCCGAGTGGCTAGATAAACTATTCCTCAACAATTTTAAGTACTTATATTCATCTTCATAGCTGTACAAACCAGCGTGAGCACTGTGCACCCCCAATTTTGGCTGCTTCCACTTCACCACAGGTGACCATACTCTCTCTCTGTTGCCAAGGAGACCAAGCTATGGAAACTGCACCCCAGATCGCTTCATGACTCTATTTTTCTCTCCTTAAGACACTTCATAAAACCAAATTCTTTCACCAAGCTTTTGATCATCCACCCTAATACTTCGTATTGTGGTCTACTGTTAAAAGACCGCGCAGTCCTGAAGAACCGTCTCCATCTGAAACGTCCACTCTTTACTCATTTTCAAAGATGCTGCCTGACCTGCTGAGTTCCTCCAGCATTTTGTGTGCGTTGATTTGGAATTCCAGCATCTGCAGACTTTCTCTTGTTCACTATTAAATTTTGTCTGGTAATTTCCCAGTGAAGATCCTCAAGGTATTTTGTGAATTACGCATTTTTATACTAAAAGTCCAGATTGGTGGTACAGTGCAACTTATCTACAAGTGCATATTTCATATTTACATTATAAATGTTACCTTCCTTAGATACAGCCACAGAGCCCACCACAACCAGGTCTATGTGAACTTTCGCATCAAGTCTCACAGGGACACTGAAGTCCTTCACTCCCTGGAGAGAGTAACAGGGAATATAATATCACACAGTTGAAATCGTCACCAACTAGCCAAACATGAACAGAGAGGTAACATTTACATAATGTCTTGATTATTATAAAAATCTACAGTGACCAATTACATTTCAAAAATACTTAGAAGAAAAAAAACTGCAGAACATAGGAATCTGAAAAGTCAGGCAGAGAGAATATGTCAAAGCCTTGCAGTATAACTGCTGAAAATGCTTTATTAACTATACAGACCACTATGACATCCTGAGGTTATGGAAATTGCTTAATATAAATGCATTTTTTCCTCTAAAAATTATTTATTGTAACAACTTCAAAAGGCACTTTTTACAAAATTACTTTTTGTTCCAGATTTTTATTTTTTTTAATATATTAGTGTCAGAGGGCATTCCAGCTTATAACATCATTTTTCTTTCAGATGGACACGAGGACTATGGGTGATCTAACCATCATGGTTTTCTACACAGATGTAACCATAGGCCAGATCAGTCTTGCCACTGTTGGTGAGATTGCCAACCATCAAGTATAAGATGGGAAGAAGAATGAGAACACAGAAATTGCTACAAATTGTCAAAAGGCTGGAGAGAAAATGAAAAAAAATGATAATATACAGGTTGCATAACCAGGGAAATATGTTGAGTAAGATGTTAAAAGTTCTAATGGCATTAATCTGAAGGCGGTGTAGCAGTTACTTTAAAACAAACCAAAACCACTGAGCGAGGGACTCAACACTGTATGACGTGCTTCCAAATTACTGAGTTCTAAGTTGAAAAAAGTACGATCAATCCTTTATTACGAAACCAGCAACAAAGAACAATCTAATATTTTGATTAGCGTAATCAAAACTAGCAGTCAACAAAAAAGAAAATCAACCCTGGCTACCTCCCTATCAACAAACTAAACTAACTACCGTAATTAGGACAAAGCATGAATGCATGACTATACTGTACTCATTTGCTTCTACCAGACCCCAACCCACGTGACAAATTACTACAACCCATAATAAACGCACACAACACAAAACAGACTACAGACAGACAGAAAATAGATAACTGTTCATGGCTCCTACAGGCAGTTCCATTGTCTCTTGGTCAAATTTATCCGTCAATCAACATGAAGAACACTTGAAAAGAAGTCTCTTTGTTGATACATTACTGTCAGTGGAACTTGACAGGCACATAACGGGTGCGATTTCTCAGCGTTACAAAAATAATCAATAATTATTTTAAGAAGCAATAGAGCATTAATGTTGTCCTGATAACGTGAATTGATTGTATAAATACAGATTTTCCATTACATAAAATAAAATATGTTTTTCTGTTGAGATGATCATTAGGGCTTGAATTTTTATTTTGGTTCAGGGCTTTTCCATTCAGTTTTATTTAGCATTTAAGAAAAAAAAAGGTAATTTTGATTATAAAAAAACTTCCATCGTGAAACCTATCAATTATCTTTCATTATAAAGTGCAAATAACTTGAAATTGATAAAAAATAGCAACAGGTACATATTCAAAGTACATCATTTATTCAAATTTACCGTCATCTATTGAATGACATTCAATGCCGCAGACTACCGCTTTCGGAAACCAAAGTGATTGGTTCAAAGGGAAAGTAGCCTACCACGTGCAATTTAAAAGAAACTTCCAGCATTCTTACAACAAAATGAAAAAGAGTCAATTCTCAACAACTAACTTTATTATCGGCATAAAATTTCACTGGTGAAATAAGCAGGGCTACGTGAAAACAAGATATTTTAAGTGATTTGCTGTTGTTTAATTATTTAAAACTGAAAAATTCAATACCTAACAATAATACCAATTTAGACCAAACTTTCTGTTGCTAATTATTTTCCTTTGGTTGATGTGAAGGGATGGAGAAAGAGCTGTCAGCAATTTAGCATTCTTAGATGATTCTGCAAAAGATGCTGATTCAATAGCCAGTTGAGATTTAAAGATTCAAAGTACATTTATTATCAAATTATGTATGCAGTATACAACCCTGAGATCTGTTTTCCCATAGACAGCCACGAAACAAAGAAAATCATGGAACCCTTTCAAAGAGAAACATCAAACCCCCAACGTGCAAAAAAAAAAGAACAAACGTGAAAATATGCGGAAAACACAGAATATAAAACACCAGACAGAGACATTCTATTTGGTGCACCTGGTAGGTAAATGTGTGCCCTTGTTAAAACACACTGAAAATTGAATGTTTACCTGAAAACAAATGAAGTGTATTTCAATAACCTTTCTGATAATTGCAAATGCCTTTTGTAAACTAGGAAACAGTCAACTCTCCTTCTAACTTTCTCAAATTAACGGTCCTATTCATCAGAGGAACAAAAGAAAAAGAAAAAAAAATAACTTAAATATTAACTTCACATCATCTAGTTTTGAACAAAAAGATTAGTTTCCTATAGCACATGGTGTTAGCCCAAGGAGTTAACCTTTATAATGGAACTCCTGTGATAGAGTCACCAATATCATTACACCTGGATGTGTGACCACAAAACTGCATCTAATCATTTGCTGTAGATTCTCTGCACGTTTTTTTTCAAGTCCACTTCTCAGTTAATTCATTAACAGTTCATATCCTGTCACAGTAACAACCTTAAATGGCTGGTGACCTTGTTAATGGAAGTTCTATCATTACCCCTTAACTTCTTCCTCTGTTAAAGGCAACTATGTTTGTGTCCTCTCATTTACACTCAACCTGATCTTGAATCAATGTAACTACTATTGCAAACTCTTCTCAGTTCCAAGTCACATGAGTTGCCAATCTTTAACTAGCTGTTAATATTTGCAGGCTTTGAAACTCATTTCCAAGCAGTAGCAATCGATGTTTTAGAAATAAGCACTAGATGGCGCTCCAGCACCTACAGAGCCTTTTGATGTTAACCAGGAGCAGAAATAGCCCCAGCAAGTCAAAAGGCAACAATTGCATGGGTTACTATCGATGAAAAGTCTCTTGAGTTCATTTGTCATAACTCAGCTAACAGTTATCGCATGAGCATATCTAAGAAAAATATGAAAGTTAGAAGCCAGAAAGGATTGCCTCAATTTTTCACGCAGGCTCCTCCGGAACAGTCAGGTCATGATTACCCAAAGTTCATAACTTTTGATTTCATAGTTGGGTACATTGAAAAATGGAAACAGTTGTTACTTTAGTCAATTTAGATTCCCGTGAAAGAGCTCCAGGTATGATGTGTTTTCTTGGCAACGGAAAAAGGTCAGTTTTCAAACTTTTCCATGTGTATATTTGTATGATGGCTAAACTATGGACTAAACCAAGGAACTAGTGCAAGCATCAATTGAACAACTACAACTTAAGTCCAAACCTGATCAATGGTCTCCTTATCTTAATACTTAATAGGCCATTTTCTGCCCTAACATTTGGAAATTTTTGATCAAAAAACTGGTTTTCCAAGACTTACAACACTCGAGACATGCCAACCCACCAACACATCCTCACACCAACACAGATGTGCTTAAGAGCGCCTGTGGCAAATGGAGAAATTTGTAGAATTTGTTGCAGGAATGTAGGAAATGGGACGATAAGAAAGTCATGCTATAAATTGAGCCTGCTAGCACTAGACTAAGTGCAACTAATTGGTTTTGATTGCTTGATCCCGTTCTCTCACTTATTAACGTATAAAAAGACATGGATTCTAATTGTGTGATACTGTAACATAATCCTTGTCCTTTTATAAATGGTAGAGGATTTGAGCATATAAATGTTTTATTATGTTATATATGGTCATAGTGAGACTTGTATAACATACAATTTTCATGCCAATAATGTACCTATGAAAGCAAATACTCATACACAGGCAATGCAGCCACGATTCAACAAATTGTTTCCTCAAGTTATCTGAGGACAAACTGAATAAACCAGTCTTCTGCTCTCTGGAGAAGAGAGTTACTCTCATTGAAGCAAAATTTTAGAGATCTTTTAAGCTATGTACAGAAAGGACCTTTCCTCTGGCTGAGGAATCCAGAACAGTCCCAAAATAAAGTGTAGGATACAAATGTGCAAATCTTTAACTCAAAGATTCAAGATTGAAAACATCTTGATATGGATCAAGGAGCTTTGATATGGGTAACAGTTTGTTATTGTCACATGTACCGAGATACAGCCTCAAAACTTGACTTACATACTGTTCAGATCATTACACCATGCATTGAAATAGAAGGTAAAACAAACACTCTGAATAAAGTATAATAGCTACATAGAAAGAGCAGTACATGTAAACAATAAAATGCAAGATCATAATAAGGTAGACTGTGAGGTCAAGAGTCTTCTCATCTCAGATACTGACTGAATAAAAACTATGATTTTTGTATAACTGAGGCAATATGGGATATGAGGTTAGGGCAAGAAAATCTTAAAGGAAGAAGATCTTACCATACAGTGGTAAAAGCTCTAGGGCAGGGACTACCCAACATTTTTATGCGATGGACCTCAACAATTAACTGAGAGGTCCATGGACCCCACAATGGGAACCCCGTTTTAGCAGCAGCTTGGCTTACTCTTGCTCCAGTTTCTAATTTAGTGTGACTAAAACAAGAAAGGGATTTATTCATTGGCAGAGTACATACCTGAGCAGTAGAACACACCCTTAATATTTCCTTTGAGGCTCCAGGAGGTGGAACAATTTCATTGAACAGTCCTGTTCTCAACCTAGGTGTTGGGACCAACAATGTTTTTCTAGCCTAGCGAAGTAAAAAGAAACCTGTTTATAACCTGATACAAATCCCTTGATGAATGCCAATATCTAGTTATGGTATCCACACTCATTACATGACATTGCTACAAATTTAATGCTAACATTAAAAATCCGTGAAATCTTCAACATTTCTTCTCATTCCACTGTTCAAAGCATCTCTCCTTGTAGCTCTCCACCAATAAAACACTTTATGATAATGACAACCTTTTCTCTTTGTTTGTAATTCATTTTTTAAAGTTACAATTTCCATTCCCCTGCAAGCCATACTTTGTGCTTGTTTACAACTCCAATATCTACAGTATCTTCTTTGTCAATTTAACAAAAAAAATGTTAATTATATTAAGTTTCGACTTCAGGAGAGTTAGAAGACTATATAACTTATTTGAGAGCTGTGCCAATCTGGCCCTTGTTCTCACAGACAACTGATTGATTATCTGAAGGAAGGCCAATGCCATAATTGCTGTTATACTTTTGCCATATATTGGCTTTGGCTATGGACAAAGTTAATTCTCTTTTATTTAAAATGGTAAATGATAACAACTGTTTAAAGGAATAAAGGCAACAAACAGACATGTGGAAATTGAATTGTACAAGAAGTAGTGGAGACAGCCCAGTCCACTACTGAGCATACCCACATGGCGATTTGTCACAGGAAAGCATCAACAAGGACCCCCTCCCCCTTTACAACGGGCCATGCTCTCTCTTCACTGCGGCCATCAGGAAGGAGGTTCAGGACCCACAACTCCCACACCACCAGGTTCAGGAATAGTTATTATCCCTCAACCATCAGGCTCTTGGATAATGTCACTCAACTTCACTCACCCAAAGTCTGAACTGTTCCCTCAACCTATGGACTCACTTTCAAAGACTCTTCATCTCATGTTCTTGATAGTTACTTCTCATTTATTGTTATTATATTTTTTGTTTATTTGTATTTACTGTGAATGCTTGCAAGAAAATTAATTTCAAGATTGGATATGGTGACATTATGGGTTTTGATAATAAATTTCCTTCGAACTTTTGAACTATGTAGGAAGAATACAGTTGTGATCATTGATTAAAATGAAAGGACAAGTGCAAAGTAACACATTTTGGGAAGTTAAATCAGGCTAGGATATATACAGTGAATGGCAGGGCCCTGGAGAATGTTATTAACAGTGAGATCTTAGGGTACAAGTTCACAGTCGTTTAAAAGTGGTGCCACATGTACACAGAGTGATAAAGAAGGCCTTCATTGGCCAAGGTATTGTGTATAAGGCAGGACATCGGGTTTCTGTTGTGCAAATTATTGGTTAAGCTGTAGTTGGAATATCACATGTAGTTCTGGCCACCTTGCTCTGCAAAGGATGTGATTAAACTGGAAAGGAAATGAAAAAGATTCCCAGGAATGTTGCCTGGACAAGAGGGTTTCAGGTATGAGGTGAGGCTGGAAAGTTTGGGACAACTTTCTCTGAAGCAAAGGAGGCTGAGGGCTGAAGTTATGGTTTATAAGGTTAGCGTGACACTATTACTGCTCAAGGCGTTCCAGAGTTTGGAATTCAAATCTGACACTGTCCTACAAGGAATCTCTGTTTGTCCTTCCAGTGGAATGTGTGGGTTTTCCCTGGATGTACCAGGTAGGTTAACCGGGGATTAATCCAAAGATGTACCAGGTAGGTTAACTGGGGATTAAGTTGTTTAGGATTAATTGGGGTTGAGGGATTGCTGGGACGCAAGGCTCAAAGGGCTGGAAAGGTCGACTCTGCGCTGCATCACTAAATAAATATAGAGAGACATAGATGAAAGTAGATAGTCACAGTCTTTTTCCGAGGGTAGGGGAGTTCAAAACTAGACAGCATTGTCTTGAGGTGAGAGGGAAAGATTTAAAGAGGACTGGGCAGCAACATTTTCAACATAGTGGTCCATACATACCATGAGCAGCCAGAGAAGGTGGTAGAGGTGGGTGCAATGCAATGTTTAAAAGATGTATAGACAGGTACACATATAGAAAATGTTTAGACCTTAAGACTGTAAGATATGGGATCAGAAGTAGCCCATTTGGCCCATTGAGTCTGCTCCGCCATTTCATCATGGCTGATCCATTCCCCCTCAATGTCCTGCCTTCTCCCCATATCCTTTCATATCCTGACTAATCAAGAATCTATCAACCTCTGCCTTGAAAATACTCAAATGCTTTGCCCTCCACAGCTGCCTGTGGCAACAAATTCCACAGATTCACCATTCTCTAGCTGAAGAAATATCTCCCCTCTACTTGGAGGCTGTGTCCTCTGGTCTTATACTCCACCAACATAAGAAACATCCTCTCCCCATCCACTCTCTTGAGGCTTTTCCACATGTTTAGAGGGAAATGGGGGCAATGTAGGTGTATGGAACCAGCAGAGTCAGGCATCATTGCAGGCATGGCCAAGTTCGATCTTCTGACCTCAAACATGCTTTCAGAAAACTGACTAAGTGGTTCCCAAAGAAAACTCGGGATACATGTTTGGGAAAGGCCCTTGATCACGTTCATAATGAGGACAAGTCCATCACTTTACCCGACAGAATATTATTCCTGAAGGAGATGAGCAATCAAAGGTATAATTCAGGTGTGCAATTCTGGTGTTCAATCAAAAGTGTTGTATACCTGAATTGATGTACAACCTTAATAAGGGTGTCAATGGTTAGGGGAGAAGGCAGGAGAATGGGGTTGAAAGGGATAATAAGTCAGCCATGGTGGAATGGCAGAGCAGACTCAATGGGCAATTAGCCTAATTCTGCTCTCAAGCCTTATGGTCCTTTGGTCTTGTATTTCAGGTCTGAAAGTCTTGTTTGTATGCTGCTGGTTGGCTCTGTCAAGAATATTGCTGGATAAACTGGTGTTGCAGGTGTAATGGTGTGGGAATGAGCATAAATAGAAGAGAATGGGTGTGTAGACATATACAGTACTGAAAATGCAGTTATATATGTTGGAGCAGCTGTGTTGGTATGTGTACTGAGTCTTGTCTGTGCTGGTGAGCATGTTAGTGGGTTTAAGGTATTGTTATGTGCAGTGGAGAGTATTGGTATTTTACCAGAAAGGTCGGCGATGGTTACAAATCTAAAAAGAATTAATAACATTTTTAAAAACATGAACAAAATAGACTGTCAGGTTAAGTTATATAACTCATTCCACAAACTGCACTTCAGATGAAATGGGAAAGATCGCTGGCAAACAATTAACTCAAAACAATTTACAAGTCGACTTGCATTAAATTCAGGCCATGCACACAGCTACTCTGGAAGCAAGGAAATTTCTGGAAGGTTCTGAAGGATGAGTTAAAATCGGGTGATGATTGGTGATGTCACAACATGATTGTTTGGAATAATCCCTTTAATGCCCTCAAAAGCTGCAGGTAACTTAAACCACCAGCACTGCGTTAACATGAGACGGTGTTAACATGTTAATCTTTTCCATTGAAATAACGCTGCAGATGCACTTGTACCTCAAAGTGAAAGGTTATTAAAATATTGATAGTATCTTACACATACTTTAAAATATTTACACATGGATTCTGCATATATTGTTTCAACAGGGGATTTTTGATTTCACAATGCCCAACCAATGCATTGTAATGCTCTGTGGAATTTGGGACTTAAAGGATAAAATTGCTAAGTTCACTTTTACCTTGGGTCTGTAATGCAGGATATCAACTAGGGGAGAGAAGGGAATCAAATCTAGTTTTGCAGAACACCGGAATGTAATTGTTGAAACAGAAATGCAAAAAAAAAGTCAATTTATAGATGGCACAAATACCACCTTTAAGTTCGGTATCTATAAATAACAGACTATGTCCATCGTTATGGGCATCCACACCCAAAACATGCCCTCTTCTCACTGCTACCATCAGAAAGGAAGTACAGGAGCCTGAAGCCACACACTTAATGCTTTAGGAACAGCTTCCTCCACTCCATCATCAAATTTCTGAATGGACAATGAACCCATGAGTAAACCTCATTAATATTTCCTCTCTTTTTGCACCACTTATTTAATTTTTATGCATTTCTTATAATTTATAGTATATGTTATGTAAACTTAGCCAGTTCCATCATGGGCACTAACCTTCCCAGCATCCAGGACATCGTAAAAAGGTGGTGCCTCAAAAAGGCAGCCTCCGTCATTAAGAACCCTCATTATTAAGGACCCCTATTACCCAGGACATGCCCTCTTCTCATAGCTACCATCAAGGAGGAGATACAGGCACAGACTCAACATTTTGGAAGCAGCTTCTTCCCCTCCGCCATCAGATTTCTGTATGGACAATGAACCCTTGAACACTTCCTCAGTGTTTTCCCCTTCTCTTTTTGCACTACCTATTTAATTTATTTTATTGTACTTTTTGTAACTTAATAGTTTTTAGTATTATGTGTTGCAATGTACTGCTGCCACAAAACTACAAACTTCATGCTGGTGATGTTAAACCTGATTCTCATTCTAACATTTTTGATAACATACAGGCAAATATATTAAGTGCCTTGGTAATTAATAACAAGAGCTGATGCCATCAATAAGTGGCGTATTTTACATAATGCTAAATTAACATAGATTTGGCATGCTACTTGTGTTTTTGAAATACATTTACAATGTCAGATGGGGATAGATTGAAGGAGATATTCTATTCTTTTAGGTCCTTGTTCCATTTGATAGGGTACCCATATATTGCAGCTGATTAGTATCAATGCCAGAGCAATCTCCATCAAATTGTCTAGTGTGCAGAGGCTCTCCCTCTGATGTGCTTCATCACCTCTTAATCAACAAAGTAGAGGTGAAGCATTTCTCACAGTGATACACAGCAATCTGTGTTTAATATCAGAAAAAGTCAGAGCTAAGGGAAAGAGGATGGGCAGAAAAGCAAGGGGAATGGGACAAGTGCATTGTTCTACACAGAGCTAACTCAATGAACGAAAGGGCCATCTTCATTGACTTAGCAATTCCATGCTACCTGAATTTTCATATGGTGTTACATATCATCAATTCTGCCATGGTTGCAACAGGAGGAGGGTTGGGCATGGGGCTAGCCCCATCCTGTAAAAGCCCAGTGCTACAGAAACACCAATAGAAGCCCCAAAGACCTCATCCCTGGGAGGGAAAGGATCTTTGAGTAAGTACTCAACGCTGGAAGAACTCAACAGGCCAGGCAGCATCCATGAGAAAAGAGTAGCCAACATTTCAGGCCGAGACCCTTCATCAGGAATGGGGGGGGGGGGGAAGAGACGGCCGAAGCCCAGTAATAGAGATAGGGGAGGGGGGAGGGCCTAGAGGCGCCAGGTGGAAAACCAATCAGAGGAAAGAGGAAAGTGCCACCCACTTCAACTCTGCCTCTCATTCCCATCTAGATATGTCCATACATGGCCTCCTTTACTGCCATGATGAGGCCAAACTCAGGTTGGAGGAGCAACACCTCATATACCGTCTGGGTAGCCTCCAGCCTGGTGGTATGAACACTGAATTCTCCAATTTCTGGTAATACCCTCCCCCTTCCCCTATCCCAGGTCCCTCTCTCCCCTTTCAACTTTCTGCTTCTTTATCTCTACAGTTCTTTCATGCTTATCCCCTCCCCCTCCCCCCTTTATCTTTCCTCTGATTGGTTTTCCACCTGGCACCTCTAGGCCCTCCCCCCTCCCCTATCTCTATTACTGGGCTTCGGCCGTCTCTTCCCCCACCCCATTCCTGATGAAGGGTCTCGGCCCGAAACGTTGGCTACTCTCTTCTCACGGATGCTGCCTGGCCTGCTGAGTTATTCCAGCGTCGTGTACTTATTCTTTGAGCCACAGCATCTGCAGTTGTATTTTTGTGAAAGGATCTTTGAAGATGGCCTACACCTGGGAACAACTTAAAAAACTGGCCCAGGGGACAGTGGATTCTGGCCAGCTGCTATTGGAAGCCTAGGCTCCTGCAGGATGCTGGGCTTAAGAGAAGAGTTACATATCACACAAGTGAGGTGGTTACTGTCACTACTTCATTCCCCAGTCAAGTGTATGTTCAGGGCTCCTCGAGCAGCTATGAAAATTAGAACCAAGATCGGCACGGCATGAACCAAACTATTGGATGTTGTTTAGAATTGGAGTTCCCTTAAGAAGAAACAAATGGGGCAGCAGGGGTAGTTCATCAGGATTTGTAGCCATCTTGCCAAAAACACGAACATTTAAAACCATAAGACATGGGAGCAGACACTTGGTCCATCGAAACTTCTATACCATTCTCCACCATTCCATCAGTTCTGATTTATTATCCCTCTCAGCCCTGTGCTCCTGCCTTCTCCCCATAACTTTTGATGCCCTTTCTAATTTAACGAAAAGCAAATGAACTGAAAAGGTGCTGGGAATCTGAACTGAAAACAGAAAATGCTGGGAACACATGGTAGGCCAAGTTGCATTTGTAGAAAATGAAGTGAGTTGATGTTTTGGGTTGATGACTTTACATCAGAACAAGGAGAAACAGAATACAAATTAATATTGAGTTACAGAGAAGGTTCAGTGGAGGGATGGAAAGGTCAGATAGGATAGGACAGGCTGTGAAAGGGGGAGATCATAGTTGCTGTGGAGATGCCTTGTATAGATGTTCAGTCAAATGAATATGTGGGGTAATAGTGTGGACAAGGAGAGTATTGTGTTACAATAAGCAGGTCTACTTGAGATGGCCAGCAGATCAGGCTGTGATAATGGACAGTGTAAACATGACCCATACACACAGGTGGACGAGTTTACATAGAAATGGCCAGTTCTGGTACAGGGAAAGAAAGAAAATTACCTGCGGTCAAAGAATTTGATATTGAGTCTGCGAGGTCGCAACACGCACAGATGGATCACAGATGAGCACATCCTTTCTTCAATAAGGAGGCCAAAACTGCTCACAATACTCCAAGTGAGGCCTCACCAGTGCTTTATAAAGTCTCATATTACATCTTTCCTTTTAGATTCTAGTCCTCTTGAAACGAATGCTAACATTGCATTTGCCTTCCTCACCACAGACTCAACCAGCAAATTAACTTTTAGGGAATCTTGCACAAGGACTCCTAAATTGCTTTGTACCTCAGATTTTTTTTGTATTTCCTCAAGCTAGTGCTGAGTCTTGGTATTATCAGACCATAAGACACAGGAGCAGGATTGGGCCATTTGGCCCAGTGAGTCCGCTCCGCCATTTCATCATGGTTGATCCAATTTTCCTCTTAACCCCAATCTCCTGTCTTCTACCCATATCCCTTCCTGCCCTGACCAATCAAGATCTTATCAATCTTTGCTTTAAATATTCATAAAGACTTGGCCTCCACAGCTGCCTGTGGCAAAGTATTGCACCGATTCACCACTCTCTGGCTAAAGAAATTTCTCCTCATCTCAGTTCTAAAAGGACGCCCCTCTATTCTGAGGCTGTGTCCCGTAGTCTTAGACTCTCTCACCATAGGAAACATCATCTCCACATCCACTCTATCAAGGCCTTTCACCATTTGATAGGTTTCAATCGGGTCACCCCTCATTCTTCTGAATGCCAGTGAATACAGGACCAGAGTCAAACAATCTTCATATGACAAGCCATCCAATCCTGGAGTCATTTTCGTGAACCTCCTTTGAACCCTCTCCAGTTTCAGCACATCCTTTCTTCAATAAGGAGGCCAAAACTGCTCACAATATTCCAAGTGAGGCCTCACCAGTGCTTTATAAAGTCTCATATTACATCTTTCCTTTTAGATTCTAGTCCTCTTGAAACGAATGCTAACATTGCATTTGCCTTCCTCACCACAGACTCAACCAGCAAATTAACTTTTAGGGAATCTTGCACAAGGACTCCTAAATTGCTTTGTACCTCAGATTTTTTTTGTATTTTCTCTCCATTTAAATAATAGTCAACCCTTTCATTTCTTCTACCAAAGTGCATAACCATACACTTCCCAACACTGTGTTCCATCTGCCATTTCTTTGCCCATTCTCCTAATCTGTCTAAGTCCTAATCTGTCTAAATCTCTACATCATTAAAACTACCTACCCCTCCATTTACCCTCATATTGTCTGCAAACTTCGCAACAAAGCCATCAATTCCATCATCCAAATCATTGACATAATGTGAAAAGAATTGGTCCCAACACAGACCCCTGTGGAACACCACTAGTCACCAGCAGCCAATCAGAAAAGGTTCCCTTTATTGCCACTCTTTGCCTTCTGCCAATCAGCCTCTGCTTTATGCATGCTAGATTCTTTCCTGGAATACCATGGGCTCGTAGCTTGTTGAGCAGCTTCATGGGGACATCTTGTCAAAGGCCTTCCGAAAATCCGAGTACACAACATCAACCGATCCTCCTTTGTCAATCCTGCTTGTTATTTCTTCAAGGAATTCCAGTAGGTTTGTCAAGCAAGATTTTCCCTTGTAGAAATTATGCTGGTTAAGGCCTATTTTATCATGAGCCTCCAATTCCCCTGAGACCTCATCCTTAATAATCGACTCCAACACCTTACAAATAACTGAGGTTACACTAACTGGCCTATAGTTTCCTTTCTTCTGCCTCTATTACTTCTTGAAGGGTGGAGTGATAGTCACAATTTTGCAGCCTCCCAGAACCATTCCAGAATCTCGTGATTCTTTAAAGATGATTACTAAATGGTCAGGAGACACAGACAGATTAACAAAGATTGGGAGTAGGAAGGAGAATTACACTGACAGGTGATAGTCGGCACAATAAATTGCAAATGTAAATTGCTTACGTTGCTTTATCAGTCAGTGTGAGTTATCCCATCAGATTTAATTAAGCATATTCCATATCTCATCTGCATAAACAAGTTAGTTTTAACATTTAGCATGTTCAATTTGCAGTGTAATGCTCCTTATACTGACTAACCTTCCAATATAATACCAGTGGTACTCCTTTCTATAAGCAGTTCCCCAAGATCAATTCATGGCATGTAATTTATAGGTTTCTGGTCCCCATATAATATGAACTAAATTATTTGATGGTAATTATGTTAGTGAACTGCAAGGTGATTCCCTGCACAGTGCCTGTACATAAACACATGCATTATCATGGCATTGGGATAGCCTGATCCCCCAAGACAAAGAAAAACTCTCTGCAAGCAATTTGGGAGAAAGAGCCGAAGCTGTAAACAACTAGTTATGGGGTCTCTGTAAGTTCATACTGAAATACTTCCCTTGTCAGAGCTAATTTTTATTACGAGGTCAAATCATCACATATCAAGTCCTGCAGTAGTCAGACTGTTGATAGGAATAAACCAGTGTATATAACCACCCAAGTTGTTCCAATGGTGTGCTCTGATGAATTATTTTCACTTGTGGAAGTGCACACTAGCTGGTTGTTACCAGTTATTCTCAATTATGTGTCTGAGATATCTTGCAGGGGAAAGGCATCACCTGACAGTGTATAAAAAGCAGACTACAAAATGAACACATTTTTCTTTCAGTGTTGTAACAGTAAAATGAAACTTGATGGCATAGTATTTCATAAAACACTTTACAGTACATTGCTTCATAACTCTGCTTTAAGATAGGGTGCAATTATTATGCAAGGAAACAAGTTATTCACTAGATGAGATGACCAGCAGATATTTTCCCATTCCAACTAGGGGCATAACTGCTTGATGCCCAACAAACAGCAATAATCTCCAGCCTTCAACTACTCTTTACTGATCACCAGACTAAAATATATTCAACTAGTAATTCCTCCAAACTGTCTTCCTATGTATAAGACAATGTTATATTTTAAACAAACTGGGGCCTTTACAGCACAAGGTTTTTCCACAGATTTCCAAAGACCTAGCACAGGATTTATTAAAAGTTGAAATTAGCAGTTTTTGTTTTAAAAAGAGGCTATATTATGGTATTACACAAAAAATCTACACAATAGTGGAAAATTATTATAAATTTTCATGCTCGTGCTCAAAAAATTCTGCATTATGGATCCAAATTAGGTTTAATATCACTGGCATATGCCGTGAAATTTGTAAACTTTGTGGCAGAAGTACATTGCAATACCAGATAATATAGGGAGAACAACTGTGAATTACAGTAATTATATATATTATGAATTTCTAATGTCACTGCAGTTGAAGGACTGTCAAACATCCATGATATAAATTTATTTTTTAAGGTGAAATGTTAACCTGTAATAATAGGCAATAGACATTGGGACTTGTACAAGTGTGTGTCCATTTTGGGAATTTTTATAATAAATCTGTTTCCTAACCCAAAAAAGCTTGTCAATTAAAAAAACACATGAGTTAAAACTGCTGTGTTTAAGTGCATGACTTATTACCTGGAGAGCAGCTAAACGGACTCCTTCAAGTGGTTTATCGGGATCCACCTTCACCTCTCTTGCCTTGATGAAACAATCTAGGTTTTTGATTTTATTACAGGCATCGTATGCACCCTGCAGTGACAATAAGAAACGAAGACTTACTTCTAGCACGAGCAAACGGACATTTTCCTGTGGCTTGTCGGGATTTACTTTGACAATCCGTGTGCTTTTGAACTCTTGGAGACTTGGCAACTTTTCTGCAGCCTGAGCAGCCCCCTGTTTCCAGAACATGTGACGAATTGCAGTTAACAACAAGCAAAAATGCGGATGCTTTATTATATCCCCCACATTTTCAACTCTTTGTGCTCCCTTACAGTACATTAACCTTTTTACCCACATAAATCTCCTAACCCATTACATCCTGAAAAAATCTGGATTACACAAGGGATTATGTTTCACTGTGGTATTTTGAACACTAAGGTTGAAGCAATAAAATTGGAGTACACAGGCACTTAAAATTGCTGTTTGCAGCAAGCAATGTTAATTACTTGGAAAAAGTACATTCAAAAAGTGCATCATCTAGAAAGGAATATTGCTAAAATAAAAATCCTTTCTGAAAGAAAAAGTGATCGAATATACCAGATGTTATAGTGGATTAGTTCATGAACGGCTGATTTACTGAAAGTCCAGTCTAGAATGTACAGATGAGTGGTGGGGTGGAGATACGTCTCTCCAAAGGACATAAGGCACTCCTCCCCTCCGCTAGCCTGCAGGTCACCCTTAAGGAAGGTGTAGCTCCTGCTTAGCACCCCCCCACCCCAGTCAGGGTCACATGAAGCCATTTGAGTGGGTGGTGGGGGGGTCACATGAGCAGCACATGCATATCACAAGTCCTGCTAATGTGACCACTGACGCAAGGCAGACAATCTCTGAAGAGTATCGTGTCAGCTGTCTTGTAAAGACACTGTCCCGAAGAAGGCAATGGCAAACCACTCCTGTAGAAAAAGTTGCCAAGAACAATCATGATCACGGAAAGACTGATCACCCACGTCATATGACATGGTACAGCATGAACCAGATGTACAGATTGAGACTTCTCTGGTCATGAGTTGATGCAATATTCATTTGTACATAACACAGAAATAGCCTTTTCATTTAACCCTGATTGGTCAGTTAACTTGAAAGACCATAGAACAATTGGTCTCCATCATGTTAATCACAATGGTATTGCTGTAGGAGTGCTAGTTTTGAACCAGAATGTTAGGACAAAGTAGAACTAGTTTTTAAGACCTACTTATATTACAACAATGGCCTTGAAGTGCATTCTTGCAATGCATTATCTAGAGAATTAGATTAACAAAATTTACTTGGAGTTATCACAGAATACCAAATGAACTCTGCTCCTCTGTCTGTTCATGCAAATAAACTTTCAGACAATCACAATGGCATCGAATGTTAATATTTGGACATTACTCACTTAAAGCTCATTTGTACATGCCTTAACAAGACACAGAAGCCATTATTCCTGCATTGCTTAATTAGGAGCTGGTTTTCCTGGAGTTTGATGCCTGTCACCTCTGACTGGAATGTTCCTGTTAAGATTTTAGAACAGTGCTCACACCCAATCCAACCAGCACTCGGCTATGTGTCTCTTTCAGCAAAACCAAAGAGCTGATTAATAAGTTTAGGAGGAAGAAACTGGATGTCCATAAGCCAGTCCTTATGAGGGGAATGGAGGTCGAGAGGGTCAGTAGTTTAAAATTCTTTGATGTTATCATTTCAGAGGCTTTGCCCCGGGACCAACATGTGAGTGTCGATACTAAGAAGGCAAGGCAGTGCCTCTACTTTCATAGAAGTTTGCGCAGATTCAGCACGTCATCTAAAACTTTCACAAATTTCTATGGATGCACAGAGAAGAGTATCCTGACATCATGGCCTGGTATGAACAAACACTGATGGCCAAGAACGGAAAAGCCAGGTTCAAGAACAGTTATTATCCTTCAACCATCAGGCTCCTCAATCAGCATGAATAGCCTGATTCACCTCAACACCGAAAAAATATAGTAACAGTTGATTTCAATTAACTGTGGCACATCGAGACCAGCACATTTTGGCCCAACTAGCCGGTTTCATGGAAATAGTTTAAAAGGTATTAAAAAAAGACAAACTACAAAGTAACTAATTAAATATATAATTAAATTAAATACAGAACAAATTAGAACACTACCAATACTACTAATAACAGTCCTGGTGAAGGGTCTCAGCCCGAAAAGTCGACTGTTTACTCTTTTCCATAGACGCTGCCTGGTGCTGACTTCCTCCAGCATTTTGTGTGTGTTGCTTTGGATTTTCAGCATCTGCAGATTTTCCCATGTTAGCAATAGTACTACAGTATTATAATACTGTGTATAGTGCCTAATAATTCTCAACGGGGGAATTCATCCAGTGTACACTGCCATGTTCTTTTGATTGTAAATTAACATATTCCGTGCAGTAACCTAGTACAGATAACAGACTGGCTTCATACAATGCTTTTAACATCTGCATCACCCAAAACTTCACTTTCATTGTAACATTCAAGGTGATTGTCGACATCTTCAAATACTTCGTAGTTCCAAACTTGCTGAAGTAGTAAAATTATTTCTTTTTCACTCCCGGCCGTGGGCGGCATCTCCAAGTCTCAATGCCTGAAACCGCAGTGAGCAAAACAGTTCTGAATTGTCGCCGTGGTTATTTCTCACCAATTATCAATAACAAAAATCACTTTTTGAACAGAAACAGATGCAACTGATGCTAGTTAGAAAATGTTCTACAACAGTCTCGTGACCTAATTAAGTGGCACAGTGTCTCAAATTAATGAAAAGAGTCGTGGCTATTTTCTTTCCGGCTATTCTATTCATTGTGTATAAAATCTTTTAATTATTCTGTAAAAGTTTTTAAATAGAAAATGTTTTTAGTGTTCATTTTTTGCTCTAATTGTGTAGGTTAATAGATAGCACTCCACTAATCCAGGAAATTTATTGAATCAGCTTGCTGACACTGTGTAGACTTCGACCATTTTACACAATTGTAAGATAATTTATTCACAGTAGCATATTGCCGACAGATTCATCTTCAGTCTGTTGGAATTGCTAAGCAAAACAAATGCCACTTGCTAATAATCTGCCTCAGTCAGAATTGCCTATTATGAATCTAAAGAGAGAATTATAACTTCAACCTGCAGTTTTACCTTGAAATTCGGGATTCTGTGGTGAACAGGTCTTGGGAAGTTTGCCAAATTGTTTTCCTCCATATAATCCCAAACCTTCTGCCGAATATCCCACTTGGTGACACCTAGGACGAATTTAAGAAACATTCAGTCTCTTAGATAGGTACATGAATATGCACAGAATGCAATTGTGTAGGCAGAAGGGACTACCTAGGCATTTAATTACTAGCTTAACTATTAGTCACAGTAACATGGAATAAGGGGCCAGATCATTTGTTCCATTTTTCTATGTTCTATGTTAAATTTTGGTCTATCATATCATTCCAATTTTACAAGCCGATTATTTTTCAATAAACTGAATGAACATCCAAACGTTGTTACGCAAAGAATTCATATTTCCTCTTTGAGAAGAGGTAGAATGTCAATTTTGGCAACAGAAAAAATATATTTATAATCCACATAATTTATTATCTGCTTGAAAATAGAATTTTAATTATTTGATTTTATTTACAAAAGTGGCATTTTTATTTGACCACGAAAGCCAATCAGCCCATGACTAACACAGCTTGCTTAACAGTCATAATCTTTGGAATTTTCTTGCCAATGAGAAATAAAGTCTTAAATAAAATGTTTTAAATACTCACTGCTTAGAAGTTTTTGTTCCAGCTCTGTAGATGTGACAAATGGGCATTTGTACTTTACATGACAGATGCACTGTTTCCCTGCACCATTCCAAACACCATGGTATTTCTTTCATCACACATTTAATATAAAACCACTGTCTACTGAATACTGTTAAACACTGCAAACCAGCAGCAGAATCTGCAACCAATCTGCTACTGAGCACACCATTTGACCGAGGATCTAGTAACAGTCAGCTATTAGTTGCATAGTTAGCCAACTCATTGTTGAAACATTAAAGACTTATCTTTATCCTACTGGCAATTCCATTTGTCTTTTAATTAAACAGTCTAGTACTTTTTTGTACTAACTAGTGGTTTTATTATCCCCTTTCACCTGGTTCCACCATTTTTTTTGGCATTAACACTGAAGACGTCATGGCCATCCACTACAACCAAGGAGGTCTCCGGTTGTGATGATCACTCATACCACTGGAATAAGGTTTCTGAGGTTGAGAGAGTGGAACTGCCACTGTGCAATGACTTCTCCACTTTAAAAGTTTTCCTATCATTATCATTGAAATCGACGGACATCCAACAGACACTCTCCCCAGCCAAATCTTATCTTTTTATTTCCTTCTGTCCTCACACTTTCTTTATAGAATAAAATCTGTTTGACTTTGCACTAGTTTTGATGAATGGCCATTGACTTGAATCATTAACATTGTTAATCTTTACAGAGCTTCTGCCGGAACTGATGAATATTTCTATTAACTCCTGTTTTATTTCAGATTTACAACATCTACATTACTTAGCTTCAGAAGCAATTAAGTTTATACCACACTCGTCATATCAGTATAACAATTCAATATGAGAGCAGAATATTTTGTTCTGGTAATTTAAAGTCAGCATCTGGAGCTATTATTACAGATGTTCAAGTTACTTAGAAAAACTAATAAGGCAAAGGCAACATAATTTTTTGACATGATTATAAGACCATAAGACAAAGGAGAAGAATATGCCATTCAGCCCATTGAGTCTATTCTGCCATCTCATCATTTATTATCCCTCTCAACATTATTTTCCTGCCTTCTCCATGTAACCTTTGATGCCCTAACTAACAAAGGACTTATCAACCTGCACTTTAAATATACCCAATGACTTGGCCTCCACAGCCATCTGTAGTAATGAATTCCACAGATTCACCACCCTCAGGCTAAAGACATTTCTCTTCATTTCTGTTCTAAAGGGATGTCATTCAGTTCTGAGGCAGTGAGCTCTGATCCGAGACTCCCCCACTATAGGGAACAGTCTCTCTGTATCTGGACCTTTCAATATTCAGTAGATGAGAGACAGACAATCAGAACAAACAAAGGGACATATAAAAGGCTGCAAAGAGCAACTCAGACCTGTTGGGAGTGAGATGAAACCAAAAAGAAAATGTTGGAAATGCCCAAGAGCTAGAGCAGTGTCTGTGGGGAAAGAAAATACTGAATTAATATTAGACTATAACTGAATGACCTTTCAGTAGAGCTGATCAGGTCTGATACATAGAGGAAGTGAGTTACCTGGAATTGTTGAATTTATCATTGAGTGCTAGATGCAGCATGGTGTCCAGATGGAAGCTATTTCTCAGGCTCATGTTGAGCCTCACTGGAACAGTGCAGGGTTACTGTAAGGTTATTCATTTATAACATTAATTCAATATTTACTCTCCCCACAGACACTGCTCAGTCTCCTGAGCATTCCAAACATTTTATTTTTGGTTTCCTCTCACTCCAACAGGTCTAAGCTGCATTTTGCAGCCTTTGAAATGTCCCTTTGCTTGTTCTGTCTGTCTCTCAATCTACCAAATATTGAAAGGTCTAGATAGAGTGAACATAGAAAGACTGTTTTCTATAATGGGGAGTCTCGGACCAGAGGGCAGTGCCTCAGAACTGAAGAACATCCCTTTAGAACAGAGATGAAGAGGAATTTCTTTAGCCAGATGGTGGTGAATCTGTGGAATTCATTGCCACAAGAGGCTGTGGAGGCCCAGTCATTGGATATATTTAAAGTGGAGATTGATATGTGCTTGAGTAGTAAGAGCATCAAGGTTTATGGGGAGAAGGCAGGAAAATAAGGTTAAGAGGGAAAATAAATCAGGCATAATGGGATAGCAGAAGACTCAGAGACAAATGACATGATTCTGTTCCTCTGTCTTCTGGTTGTATAATTATGACACAAAATTATGTTGACTTTGCCTTCTTATTTTTTTCTAAATAACATGAATATATCTAATAATAGCTCCAGATGCTGACTTTAAATTACTAATTAATAAAGAACAAAAGATTCTGCTCTCATATTTAATTAGTTCGTCTATTATGCCTTCAAGAAAATTGTAATACAAACTTACAAGCTTCTGAAGCAAAGCAACGTATATGTTGTAAATCTGAAATAAAACAGAAATTATTAGAAATACTCATCAGTTCCGGCAGAAGCTGTTGTAGAGATAAACAACATTGAGCTTCACTGGAGCAGTAAGGTTATTTATTTATAACATTAATTCAATATTTGCTCTCCCTGCAGACACTGCTCAGTCTCCTGAGCATTCCAAACATTTTCTTTTGAGTTTCAATGCACTCCAACAGATCTGAGATGCACTTTGCAGCCTTTACATGTCCTTTTGCTTGTTCTGTCTCTTTCTCTCAAGAAGGAAACTTCATAAACAATACATCACCAAGTGTGGAGATATTGTTTTTATCCTATCCATCCCTCCCCAACTTTTTCACAATTTGTCTTGCCTCACTTTTCCAGTTCTAATATCTTCAACATGAAAAATGTAACTGTTTCTCTTACCAAGGGTGTTTTCCTTTTCTGTTTTACTTAATTTCAGATTTCTAGCAAGTGCAGCTTTTTAATTTTCCATATTTTGTTTTAAATTGCTTGGCAAGATGCAATAACAAATCTCAGAGTCGTATTCTGTATATGTACTTTGAATCTTTTGACAGGTACAGTACACCACAGGAAATAGTACTGGCACCCCAATACTGGATTCGGCCTCGCACATCACAGGTAAAGTCCTTCCAACCATTAAGCACACCCTTACGAAATATTGTCATAGGAAAGCAGCATCCATCATCAGAGATCCCCACCAGCCAGGTTATGCTCATTTCTCACTGCTGCCATTAGCTAGAAGGTACAATAGCCTCAAGACTCACACCACCAGGTTCAAGAACAGTCACTACCCCTCAACCATCAGGTTACTGAACAAAAGGGGATAACTACACTCACTTGCCCATCTATTGAGATGTTCCCACAACCAATGATCTCACTTTAAGGACTCTTTATCTTGTTATCTCATGTTGACATTATTTATTGCTATTTATTTATGTATACATTTGCATAGCTTGTTGTCTTCTGGGTTGATTTTTCACTGATCCTGGTATACTTACTATCTTATAGATTTGCTGAGTATGCCCACAGGAAAATAAATCTCAGTATTGTATGTGGTGATATATATGTACTTTGATAATAAATTTTACTTTGAACATCTTACAAATTATATAAATGACTTGAAGGAAGGAAACAGTTCCTTGGACTAAGATTCATGAATAGTTGGTTTCCCACTACAACAATTAAACATACTGACTGAATGCTATCATTATAAAGATAATCGAATACAATAGGAAGAGTATATTTTAGATACATACAGGATTATTGAGATCACATCTGAAGTACAGTGCACATTACTGGTTCCCTGATTTATGGATATAATGCACGGAAGCAGTTCAGAGAACAGTTATGAATAATAATACTTGTAATGGGTGGATTGTTTTTTTAAAAATTTTATTTAGAGATATGCACAGTAACAGGTCCTTCTGGCCCAATGAACCCCCACTGCCCAATTATATCTGTATGACCAACTAACCTACTAATCTGAACGCCTTTGGAATGTGGGAGGAAACCAGAGCACCCAGAGGTGGTCACAGGGAGAACATACAAGCTCCTTGCAGACAGCGGTGGGAAGATTTTGTTGGATAGTCAACACTCAAATCTGCTGCTTCTAGTGGACCGAGAGGGAACTCGACTCATAAGGTGCAAAAGGTGGACGTGGAGTGGTTATTTCCTCTTTCAGGAGTTTCTAGATACAGGTGGTCACTATTCAAAAACATTAGGTCAACCACTGAAGGTGAATATTTTTCTATGAGGTGTGTGGGTCTTTGGAACTCCTGTGCTCATAATGGCTGTGGAAGCAGAGTTTCTGAATATTTTTAGACAGAGGTGAATAGATTGTGATAAACAAAGAGCAGAAGGTTATCCTGCATAGACCAGAATGCAGATTTAAAACTCATGACCTACTTCAATGGTACAGCAAGCTCCGTGGTCTGAGTAATTTACTCCTAATCCTAATTCAAATGGTTGTTTGATCCATAGCTATGGCACTTCTTTCCATCCTTGTCTCTTAATGTTCCTGATGTCCAGATACTTTATTGGCTCAATTTGCAACTCTGGAAGTCTTAATTTTATCCACAAATATTCTTCTTAGAATATTTAAACCTTGGAAATCAAAGCATCCATTTATCACCTCTTTCTGCATTCCAAAATGTTTAGGCAAGATTTATTGCAGTAAGTTGTTCAAAGTAGTTCTTACTAAGGAGTAAGTACAAATTCAGACCCTTGTCTGCAACACGCAGCCATAATCCTTGGATTTAAAAAGTGTATAGTGCGGCCAATGCTTTGATTTACCATTAATATCCAGCACTTTTATTGCTGTACATAAATATTTTAAAGTATCATATTGCTCACAGCTATCGTACATCATGAAAACAAAACATGACAAATGAGGCAGAAGACAAGTCTGATTTTAATAAGGTTGCATACTTAAGACTATGCCTCATAAAAAAAGCCATTTAAAAAATAAGTAGAAGTAGCCCTGGAAATAGAATCTATTGACAGGTAAAATGTTTTGTTCCTTTCTGATACCTAATGTTCACAATTCAGCAAACCAATCACTCAAAGGAACAGTTTCTTGCAACGTCTGTGCTTGCTGCATGTACCTTGAAAACTCTGCTGTAAGGTTCAAATGGAAACTGGATTTATAACCGAAAGACTAAAAATAAAGCAGGCTCATGGAGAAAGAGCAAGAGGTTTTGTTTTTTGTGAAACAGAATTTGGTACTGATGCTCAAATGCAGGGATTCCTAATCATTTTATGCCATTGGCCCCCACTACCAACCGAGAGGTTTGTGGACCTCAGTTTGGGAACCCTTGCTCTAACAAGACGGGCAAAAGTCCTCCCTTTGTGCTACATGATCCTATGCTGTATGCTTGTTAAACATGGTTTAAACATAATGAGATTTTATTTTACTTAGAGATACAGTGCAGAATAGGCCTTTCTGGGGCACTGCCCAGCAATCCACTGATTTAACACTAGCCTAATCACAAGACCATTTACAATAACCTACTAACCATCTTTGGACCATGGGAGGAAACCGGAACACCCAGTGGAAACCCTTGTGTCCACAGGGAGAGTGACCTACAGATGGCATCGGAATTAAACTCCGAACTCCTGAACATCTCGAGCCGTAACAGTGTTGCACTAACCGCTACACTACCGTGAGATCCCAGAGGTGTTCCTTATACTTCCATTAACCTCCACTTTTGGGTGATATTTTTGAAAATTTACGTTTTAAAAGTCTAGTCAACAGCTTTCAGTAACCCTGCTGCTACTTCATAAGCAATGCCGACAAAGTCCTCAAAAGAAATAATGTTTATATTTATCTGACTGCACAAAGAGACAAATGACTTATGCAAACTTATGCAGTAATTACTACACCTTAAATGAAAACCGAAAATACTCAACAGGTCAGGTAACATCTGTGGAAAGAATAACAAAGCCTATGTTTCAAATGAAAGACCCTTTATCAGAACTGAAAAGTGAAAAGACCTTATTTATGAGTTATGCAAATTAGCTATTTTGTATAAGTTATTGAAACTCTGTGCTTATTCCTCCTTTTTGCATTAAGCATGAAAATGATCAGCAAAATGTGAAGTGTATGCATATTCAATTTGAATGAATTTAAACATCACAACCCGCTGCTTCTCAATATCTTTTATGAAAGATATTGAGGAATTGCTTGTGGGTTGTATCCTCATCTTTCTTCACTCCTGAGAATACAGCCGTAGAGTAATATAGCACAGAAACAGGCCTTTCGGCCCAAAATGTCCATGCTGACTACCCTGCTCGTCCCAGTGGCCCATGTTCACTCACATCCCTGCAAGCCCCTCCCCTCCATGTACTTATCCAAATACCTCTTAAAACAAGGGTTCAGAACTTTTTTATGCTATGCACCAATACTATTAAGCAAGGGGTCTGTGGATCCTAGACTGGAAATCCCAAGCTGCAAATTGTACCTGCTTTGACCACTTCATCTGGCAACTCATTTTAGATATGTGACCCTCTATGTAAAAATTTACCTGTCAGGTCTCTTTTACATCTCCTCCTCCCCCTCTTACCGTGTACCTGAGCCCCTTAGTTTTGGAATATCAAACCATAAACAAAAAGGTGCTCAGATTTCAATCCCAACCAATTTCTGGCATGTTCTAGAAATTGCTTTATATTTTTTTTTATGCAAATGTTGTGCTTGCTACTGTGGAATTTATTTCAGTTGGAAAGGGAGTTGGGAACAGCAATACGACTCGCTGGTTGGTGAGGAGAGGCATCTGTTAAAATTTCCGACAGACTGTCCCTATTCAGTGAACAAAATCGATTCTCAACACAGTAACATTGGACTGGATTGTGCTCACATGTACAGTTGCAAGAAAAACTTTGTGAACCCTTTGCCGTTACTTAGTTTTTTGCATTAATTACTCACAAAATGTGGTCTGATCTTCATCTAAGTCACAATAATAGACAAACAACAATCTGCCTAAACTAATAACACACAATTGTACTTCTCGTCAATACTGAGTACATCATTTAAACGATCACAGTCTAGGTTCAAAAAAGTCTGAACCTCTGGGTAAAGCCTTCTATAAAAGCTTTTTGGAGTTAGGTGTTCCAATCAATGAGATGAGATTGGAGGTGTGGGTTGTAGAGGTGCCCTGCCCTCTAAAAACAACATACAAAGTCAGGTTACTGGCAGAGACTGCTCTTCTCAAGAAAGATCTGTTTATGTGCACCATGCCTCGATCAAAACAACTTTCAGAGGACCTTCGAAGAAGAACTATAGAGATGCATGAAGCTGATAAAAGCTACAAAAGCATTTCTAAAGAACTGAGTGTTCATCAGTCCGCAGTAAGAAAAATTGTCTTCAAATGGAGGAAATTCAGCACTGTTGCTACTCTCCCTAGGAGTGGACATGCTGCAAAGATCACACCAAAAGCACAACTGGAAATGCTGAAGGAGGTGAAAAAGAACCCAAGGGTAACAGCAAAAGACCTGCAGAAATCTCCAGAACTTGCTGAAGTCGCTGCTCACCTGTCCACTATAAGAAAAGCACTGAACAACAATGGTTCATGGAAGGACACCATGGAGGAAACTACCACTCTCCAAAAACAAAAAAATTGCTGCTCATCTCAAGTTTGCAAAAGACAACCTGGATGTTCTACAATGCTTCTGTGGACAGATGAGACCAAAGTCGAACTTTTCAGCAGAAATGCACACCACTACGTTTTGAGGAAAATGGGCAGGCACCGCACTTCACACCAAATCCTCACCCCAAGCATGGTGGAAGGAACATCTTGATTTTGGTCTGCTTTGCTGCCTCAGGGCCTCAACAGCTTATAATCTGAGGGAACAATGAATACAAAATTGTATTAAGACATTTTTACAAGAGAATGTCAGGGTAGCGGTCATATCCCCTGAAGCTTAATAGATGGTGGATGATGCAACAAGATAATGATCTGAAACACAAGAGTAAATCAACAAGAGAATGGTTAAAAAAAGAGGAAAATTAGTGTTTTGGAATAGCCAAATCAGAGTCCAGGCCTTAACCCAATTGAGATGCTGTGGCATGGCCTGAAGCTGTTCATGCAAGATATCCAAAAAATATTGATGAACTGAAACAGTTTTGACTGGAGGAATGGTCTAAGATTCCTCCTTGCTGTTGTGCAAGTCTAAGCAGCAGCAGCTACAGGAAACATTTGAAAGAGGTTATTGCTGCCGACGAATATTTTACCAGTTATTAAATACAAGGGTTCACATACTTCTTCCAGCCTGGACTGTGAATAATTAAACAACATGTTCAGTAAAGACAGATAAAGTACAATTGTTTGTGTGTTATTAGTTTATGCAGATTGTTTTGTCTATTATTGTGACCTAGATGAAGAGCAGACAACATATTATAAATAATTAATGCAGAAAACCAGGTAATTACAAAGTGTTCACAAACTGTATACACTTACTGTAAATCACAGGTTCCCCCATCATATTGTGTGTGTTATTCTAGATTTCCAGCATCTGCAGAACGTCATGCGTTTGGGTTAACATTAGTTTAAGATTAAAAGGCCTTTATTAAAATTGCTGCAACTTTGTTGTAGTGCATTTGTAGCTTCAGTAACTATTTGAATGTTGAAATGAACAACCATTTATTTGCCTTACAAAGTGGAGTACACATATGTGAACTCTCCAGATTTAATTTGGATCCACAATAACACGTTAAAGTCACCAGGGGATCTAACTGAAAATTTCCAGTCCCCCTCCCATCCCCGTGCATTGCGTCTAAAGCCGAGGAGATGTCAGGGTCATTTCAGCCCGCTGGTTTGAGTTCTCCCCTGCAATGAAGGCGGGGGGAGGCTGGAAATTAACTCACACGGCCACGTGGGGTCTGGATTAATAACACTGGGCCACTTCAATGGACAGGTTCCTAGATGGGGAGGGAGCTCGCGCGATACGAAACGATAAGGCTTTTCAAGCGTTTGTGTCAACGCATGAGGATAAACAGATATAGGTTGCTACAGCGGCCCCATACCAGGTTTTAACTTGATTGCAGGCTCCATGGGTCTGGCCACTGTCACCGAGCGCACTCGGACGGCTGTGCGCTGCTGAACGGGGACAGGAACGGCCGATACGCAGAGTTATTGGAAGCAAAAAGCGCACCCGGGTTGTAACCTCGACTCCATACCGGGCCCTGGCCCTGCTACGGTGCAGCGAAGAGCCACGACTCCCTCTGTTCGCCCCGCCTCGTTCCGCCTCCACGCTGTAAGACTTGCTGAACCCGAAACGGTGCGTATCCCCCGGGTACAATTCCAGCCTTTGTCAGCTGCAGCCTCCAAACACCAAACCCCTCACCTATTTACATACCACATTTATTAAGCAGTTACAATCCCGTAACAATGCAGTCGTTAATTTCACTGTGAGTTGCACACAACAATACTGTATCGTAGGACGGAAACCTCTCTCCAAGTCTGGTTTTAAAAGCGACTCCAAGTTCGTGAGAAGAGCTGGGTCAATCATAGAGCCGTGCAGCTGACGCTTCGGCCCCACTGGTTCATACCAACCAATTTGACTATCCCAGCTAGTTCCACTTGCCCATGTTTGGCCAATAACCCCCTAAATCATCCTATTGATGTACCTAGACAAATGCATTTAATATACCTGTCAACCTGGGTGAAAAAGCTACCACCGGTCCCTATTAAATCTCTCTCGTCTCCTAGAGTCATAGAATCACAGAAAATTACAACACAGAAACAGACCCTTCAGCCCATCTAGTCTGTACCAACCCATTTAAGTTACCTACTCCCATCGACCTGCACCCATACCATAGACCCCTATACCCGTACCGTCCATGTACCTGTCCAGACTTCTCTTAAATATTCAAGTTGAGCTTCCATACACAATTTGTGCTGGCAGCTAATTACACTCAGATGAAGTTTCTCCTTGTGTTCCCCAAAAATATCTCCATGACCTCTGGCTGTAGTTCTGCCCAACCTCAGTGGAAAAAGCCTGCTTGCATTTACCCTATCTATACCCCCCATAATTTTGTCTCCCTCTATCAAATCTCCTCTCAACTTATCATTAGAAAGAGGTGACATAGGTGTTGAAGGTGTTGAATCATTGTGGATAGAGCTAAGGAACTGCAAGGGTAAAAAGACCTGGTGGGAGTTGTATACAGACCCCCCCCCCCCCCAGGCAGTAGTAAGGATGTGGTCTACAAATTGCAACAGGAGATAGAAAATGTTTGCCAAAAATGCAATGTTAGAATTTTCATGGGGGATTTCAATATGTGGGTAGATTAGGAAATTCCAATTGGTGCTGGATTCCAAGAGGGGAGGATTTCTAGAATGCCTACCAAATGGCTTTTCAGAGCAGCTTGTAGTTGAGTCCACTAGGGGATCAGCTATTTTAGATTGGGTGTTGTCCAATGACGCAAAATTGATTAGAGAGCTTAAGGTAAAAGAACCTTAGGGGAAAGTGATTATCATATGATTGAATTGGCACTGAAATTTGAGGAGAAGCTAAAGTCAGATATATCAGTATTGCAGTCGAATAAAGGGCGTGAGAGAGGAGTTGGCCAGAATTAATTAGAAAAGAACACTGGCAGGGATGATGGCAGAGCAGCAATGGCTGAAATTTCAGGAAACATTTAGGAAGGCACAGGATATATACATCCCAGAGAGGAAGTATTCTAAAGGCAAGATGACAGAACCATGCTAACAAGAGAAGTCAAAGCCAACTTAGAAGCCAAAAAGAGGGCATATAATAGAGCAAAAATTCGTGGGAATTTATAGGATTGGGAAGCTTTAAAATACCAGCAGAAGGCAACTAAACAAGTAATTAAGAAGGTAAAGATAGAAAACAAAAGTAAGCTAGCCAATAATATTAAAAAGGATACCAAAAGTTTCATCAGATATATGAAGTGTTAAAGTGAGGTGCAAGTCGATATCAGAGCACTGGAAAATGATGCTGGAGAGGTAGTAATGGGGACAAGGAAATAGTAGATGAATTGAATATGTATTTTGCATCAGTCATTACTGTGGAAGACACTAACAGTATGGTGGAAGTTTCAGCTGTCAGGGATCATGAAGTTTGTGAAGTTACCATTACTATAGAGAAGATTCTGGGGAAACATAAAGGTCTGAAGGTAGCTAAGTCACCTGGACCAGATAGTGTACATCCCAGGGTTCTGAAAGAGGTGGCTGAAGAGATTGTGGAGGCACTAGTAATGATCTTTCAATAATTACCAGACTCTGAAATGGATCGGGAATACTGGTAAATTGCAAATGTCACTCCACTCTTCAAGAAGGGAGAGAGGCAGAAGAAAGGAAATTATAGGCCAGTTAGCCTGAACTCAGTAGTTGGGAAGGTGTTGAGTCGATTGTTAAGGATGTGGTTTTGGGGCAATTGGAGGCACATGATTAAAGTAGGCCATAGTCAGCATGGTTTCCACAAGGGAAAATCTTGCCTGACAAATCTGTTGGAATTATTTGAAAGAAATAACAAGCAGGACAGACAAAAGAGAATTAGTTGCTGTTGTGTATTTGGATTTCCAGTAGGCCTTTGACAAAGTGCCATATATGAGACTGCCTAACAAGCTATGACCCCATGGTATTACAGGAAAGATTTTAGCATGGATAAAGCAGTGACAGATTGGCAGAGGGCAAAGAGTGGGAACAAAGGGAGCCTTTTCTGGTTGGCCACCGGTGACTCGAGGTGTTCTACAGGGGTCTGTGTTGGAACTGAATCTTTTTACATTGTATGTTAATGATTGGATGATGGGATTGATGGCTTTGTTACAATGTTTGCAGATGAAGATAGGTGGAGGGGCAGGTAGTTTTGAGGAAGTAGGCTACAGAAGGAGCTAGACAGATTAGGAGAGTGGGAAAAGAAATGGCAGATGGAATACAGTGTTGGGAAATGTATGGTTATGCACTTTGGTAGAAGAAATAATAGAAATGACTATTTTCTAAATGGAGAGAAAATACAAAAAAAAACTGAGGCACAAAGGGACTTGGGAGTACTTGTGCAGGATTCCCTGAAGGTTAACTTGCTGGTTGAGTCTGTAGTGAGGAAGCCAAATGTGATGTTAGCATTCATGTCTAGAGGACTGGAATATAAAAACATGCATGTAATGTTGAGACTTTAAAAGCACTGGTGAGGCCTCACTTGGAGTATCGTGAGTAGTTTTGTGCTCCTTATCTTAGAAAGGATGTGCTGAAACTGGAGACTGTTCAATGGAGAATGATTCCAGGATTGAATGGCTTGTCATATCAGACATAGGTGCAGAATTAGGTCGTTCAGCCCATTATATCTGCTCCACTGTTGAATTATGGCTGATCTATTTACACTCTCAACCCCATTCTCCTGCCTTTTCCCTGTAACCTTTGATGTCCTTTACTATTCGAGAATCTATTGTTACGAACCCCGTAACTGGGTCACTTACCAGCAAAGATAGAGAGGTCCGTTGAAGTCTGATGGTACTATTTTTAACAGTATTTATTGATAGAAATACACAAAAATAATATCAATGCAAACACACAGATAATATACGTCGTCAATACTAAATCTAAAAGCGCGGGTATAATAATAATCAATAAGAAATAAGCTGTATCGTTGTCTAGGGAATAATGAATTGTCTGATGGAAATATATAGTTCATTCAGTTCATACAGGCTGCCACCGTCGGGGACCCTGTGTGGCAATTGTTGGAGAGAGAGAGAGAGACAGGTTAAAACTTGCCCATTCTGTTTATGATGTCAATCCTTCAAGAGTCGTTGAGAGTTGAGTTCCCCGTTGTTAGCTAAAAACCGTTTTTCCGTGGCAAAGGTCACCGATTCCGGGCAAATGGAAGCAGATGCACATGGCCTTCCACCGGCTTTCGCTATTACGGGATCGCTAGCGTTTCTTCTGGTGCGTCTGAGGGGCTGTTCCCACAGACCCTCTTTTTATCCTGACTCACAAGGTCTCAGGTGTCAATCAGGTTGGGGATGATGCAATCCCTCCACCAACCTCCTCCTTGGTTCATTGCCTGGGGCTTTGATTGCATCGTACAGGATGCAATACACAAGTCCATCTCCAAGAGACAATAGCCGGTATCAGTGGGTCCGCCTTTCGGAGGCCAGGACACATTCTAACCCTTTTGTGGATTCTGCATGTCTTTCTCTCATTTCCTGTGTCTCCTGAATTGACTCAATAGTGATCTTGCGATTCTCACAAAGGAGGGGGCTACCCCCGCACCCTTCGGCCCCTCAGAGCTGTGGTACATTCATAACACTATCAACACCCACTTTAAATACACCCAATGACTTGACCTCCCTAGCTGTCTGTGGCAAGGAATTCCACAGATTCACCACACACTGGTTAAAGAAATTCCCCCTCATCTCTGTTCTAAAGGTTCATCCATTCTGAGACTGTGCCCTCTGGTCCTAGACTCTCCCAATGTTGGAAAAAGTCCAAATGGACAGCAGACCTCCAGATGGAAAGTCTTGACCCAAAACATTAACTGTCTATTTCCCTCCACAGATACTGTCTGAACCACTATGTGCGTTCAGCATCTATTGCTCCAGATTCCACATGTACAGTCTTACGTTTTTATCAACATTACCGAATCTTACAGATGGCCATTTGGTGATTGTGCTGGACCCTCATTATTTCCACTGCCCCAACTATTCCCATAATCATGAAATGTGGTTCTAACCCAAAAGACCAAATCATTTCATTTAAAAGTACAATCCTGCATGACTAGAAGTGCCATATTGTAAAAACTGAAAAACTGATGATTGCCAAGAGGTGTTCAGGTATATAACAAGTCACTCAATGAATTTCAAAGGAAAAATGTGGGGTACCAGACAAGAATTCAATTTTGAAGCAATGACAAGCAATGTTATTTTACTTACTCAATATTTAACTATTTTAAGCAGTATACAGTAGGGTTCAAAGTTGAGAAAACAAAACTATATGCCAGGAGGATTGGGAAATAATATTAATTGTTTCACACTTGTACAGTAAAGGTCACTTTTCAATTCATTCACTGATTCAATTACCTCTACTATAATGTCTACCTACATTAATTTTCAAATCAGTTTATTAAAGCTGCATTCTTTTAGAATACATCATCTGGAATAATAAAACCTTCCGAAGTGTCACCAACATTGTGCATTACAGCAGTCCAATAAGATTGATCTACTGATGCCAAATGATAATAAATTACTTCTACTTTGCCAGGTAATGTGAAAAAAGTTAGCAATATCTGACAAATAATCAATGTCTATTATTCCAGTAAATCCAATGAATTAGTTTTATGCAGATTGCTACATCATATAGTTGATTACAGAAATAAACTCTACAGGAAGAGCTTTTGTTGGCTGTGGGCCTGTATTCACTAGAAGTCAGAAGAATGAGGGGTGACCTCATTGAAACCAATCGAATGGTGGAAGACCTCGATAGAGTGGATATGGAGAGGATATTTCCTATGGTGGGAGAGTCTAGTCCAGAGGACGCAGCCTCAGAATAAAGGGGCGCCCTTTTAGAATGGAGATGAGGTGGAATTTCTTCAGCCAGAGTGTGGTGAATCTGTGGAATTTGTTGCCACACTTAGCTCTGGAGGCAAAACCTGTATGTATATTTAAGGCGGAGGTTGATAGATTCTTGATTGGTCGGGGCATGAAGGGATACGAGGAGAAGGGAGGAGATTGGGGCTGAGAGGGAAAATGGATCAACCATGATGAAATGGCAGAGCAGACTCAATGAGCCAAATGGCCTAATTCTGCTTCTATGTCTTATAGTCTTATGATGTTATCTCGTCTTAAAGCTATGCCCACTTGGGTCATATTTAATTCCTCAAGAGACATGACTCACTGTTAGTACCGCCCCTTAATCATTCAGTTTATTCAAAGCTTTAATAATATGTGTCCATTTCACATCTCCAAAATATGTGAGATTTAAATTTCTGTGTACAGGACAAAGAAAGATTTAAAGTGATATGGCCCAAATGCAAACAAGTAGGACTAGCACAGGAGGGCAACTTGGTCAGCATGGGTGAGTTGGGCAGAAGGGTCTGTTTCTGCACTGTATGACTCAAAGGGCCCAAGACTCTATTACATTTTTGAATGATTTGGGATTCCTCCAAAACAGCCTTAAAGCCAGCCTGTCTGAGATAATACACATACACAGATGTACATAGAACAGCAAAGAAGAGGCTCTTTAGTCCACGATGTCTGTGCCAAAGAGCTATTCTAAATTAAACTATATCTTTCTTGCACGCTTTTGATTTGCATCCCTCAATTTGCTGCAAACTCAGGAGATTCAAGATGCAAGATGAATTTATTATCAACGAATGTATAAATTATACAGCCTCGAGATTTGCTTGCTCACAGGTAGCTACAAAGCAAGAAACCCGAAAGGACCTAATTAAAAGCAAAAAAATTCAGGCATCCAATCAAAAACTTCTTAAACTCTGTTATTGTATGTGCTTCTGCCACTGTCCCTGATAGCCTACCACTCCCTGTATTAAAAACTTGTTCAACACGTCTCCTTTAAACTTTTGACACCAGAGATTCTGCAGTTGCTGGAAATCTTGAGCAGAAAATGTTGGAGTAATTCAGCAAGTCAGGCCGCATCCAGGAAGGGAAATAAAAAGTCAACATTCTGATGAAGGGTCTTGGCCTGAAACGTTGACCATTCATTCTCTACCATGGATGCTGCTTGATCTGCAGCATTTTGTGCATGTTGCTCTTAATCTTTTCCCCTTATCTTAAACGTATTTGACATTTCGACCCTGGGGAATAGATTCTGACTGTCTACCCTATCTATGCTACTCATGATTTTATAAACTTCTATCCGGTCTCCACTCAGATTCTGATACTCCAGAGAAAAAACACGTTTGTCCAACCTTTCCTTATACGTCATACCCTCTAATCCAGGCAGCAACCTGGCACACCTCTTTTGTACTCCTTCCAAAGCTCCCACATCCTTCCTGTAGTGGGGTGACCAGGTTGTTAGCAATGGGCAATAAATGCTGGTCTTGGCAGCATTATCCACAACCCACACAGAAGTATAAATATAAAAGGCTAAGGCTGACTTCAGAAAATAAATCTTCAGTAGTGCCAATAATCCTGACAATTTCTCCTGAATCTACACATAAAATATAGAGGATATTAGCATGTGGTTAATATTTATTTCTCAAGTCAACATTACTTAAACATTCCTAAATGTTGAACTCTCTTTAATTATCAGTCCCATGCCAATTTGCTTTTTTTTTTTGTCCTTGGCCTTTTGCACTGCTTCAAGTAAGTTCGACATAATCTTGAGAAACAGCCTCCAGCTCAGCACAATGCAGCCTCCCAATCTCAATGCTGAATTCAACAACTTCAGAAGATGAGCATCGCCAAATACTTACTGCTTTGATCATTTCAGATAGTTCGGTACCATATAAGAAAAAGCATATTTAGTGCTTTTTTTTCCAGCATTTGACCTTTCTATTCAACACGCAGTTCAGGGCATGTTCCTCATTGTATGAAGCAGGCAAGCCTGGGATGGATGATGCCCCTGTAATTCTGTGTCCCTCACACATAAGACGCTGATGGCTCTCATATCGAATTTTGCCCTATTCTTTTGATCTTCATGGAAAAGATTAAATGAAGGAAAGTAGACTGTTTTTTAAAATTTTAATCTATATAAGTGTTTACAATGATTTTACACCAGATCACATTTATTTTTATTATTTCATTTTTTGAGGTTATTTTAATCCATTTTAATTTCTTTAGATGTCTCTTATCATGGGGTCATTTAGGAGCAATAATAAAAGGCCTTTGATGGCACAAACTGTCAAAAGGTTAATTGTAGCCCTATAAATGGTGTACTGTACTCAAATTCAAGGTCAATCTGGCCCACTGCTTCTGTTTGTCCCACTTCTGATTCCTGTAGACCTATCTTTAGGTTATGCCACACTCTTTTCCATTACGTCATCATTCCCATTTGTTAATTAATCAGGTGAATCCCACCTTCCCTCTTGTTCTTCACTCCCTTTCCCCATTCTCCCTCTGCGTCTCATTGCTATCTTTTGCTCATTTTCATGAACTATCATCATCTTCAAATGTTGGCTCCCTTTGCCCACCGGTTCTGCCTCTCCAGCTCAACGCTTCCAGTCTTCTCAGCTTTTACTTCAGAATCAGCATCAGGTTTAATATCCGCGGCATATGGAATGAAATTTGTTGTTCTGCAGCGGCAGTACATTGCAAAACATAATAATAAAACCTGTGAATTGCAGTAAGATGAATATATATCACAACATTAATTTAAATATGTAGTGCAAACAAAGTAGTGAGGTTGTGCTTATGTGTTCATTCAGAATTCTGATGGCAGAAGGGAAGTTTTTCTTGGAATCATTAAGTGTGTGCCTGTACCTCCTGTACCTCCTCCCTGATGGTAGGATTGAGAAGAGGGCATGTCCCACGTGATGGGGGTCCTTAATAATGGATGTTGCCTTTTTGAGACATCAATCCTTGAAGACATCCTGGATGCTGGGGAGGGTAGTGCCCATAATAGAGCCAATAAATTTTACAACTTTCTGCAGCCCCCCCATACCAAATGGTGATGCATTTCTAATATTTCTAAAATTGCTGCTTGTGGGAGCTTATTGTGTGCATATTGGCTGCCATGTCTATATAATAACACAATTTACACCTCAGAATGTATTTATTTAGGTATAAGTGATTCAGTATATTCCAAAAAGATAAATGTCATTCTCTACACTTCTTCCTTCCTAGTCAATTCTGCAGGGGAAGAGTGATCTACTTCCTTTCCAGCTGTGTTCAGTAGATGTTTCTGAGGTAGTTGATGCTGACTGGGTGTCAACCATACTCTCGGGAACTAGTTGATGGTTGGTGTGCTCCTTCCATTATTTATGCTGGGCTGCTGTGTTTTTTCAGCAAAGATGCTGACACTTGCCAAGGGCACCCCAGGAGCTTGTCCTCCATTTTGAACATTCATGGGTTGGGGATTCTCGCAAGCCTGTGAGAATGTTAAGCAGTTTTCAGGAAGGCTTTGAAAATGTCCTTTATTCTTCGGGAACCTCTTACTATAATGGAGTTCAGAGCAGAATGCTAATTTTGGAAGTCTGGCCATGAGTAATAATATGGCATTGTAAATAATGCAGTCTGGCCATCGGAGCTGGCTGAATATAATTGGAGCCTCAATGCTGGAATTTTCATCTGGGATGGGTAACTGTTACTGTTTCTCAGCATTAGGTGCCTAGTGTAGATAGTCCACATCGTGAATCACACATTAGCACCAGGATGTGATGTCTGGTAGACCTTGAGCTTTTTGTTGGATTTGACACCTTGATTTAGAACATAGAACAGTACAACACAAGTACAGGCCTTTCGGCCCACAATATCATGCTGAACTAATTAAGCTAATGTAACAATTACATTCCAGAGGGATTGGACAGGCTAGATGCAGGAAGATTGTTTCCGATGTTGGGGAAGTCAAGAATGAGGGGTCACAGTTTAAGGATAAAGGGGAAGCCTTTTAGGACGGAGATGAGGAAAAACTTCTTCAGAAAGAGAGTGGTGAATCTGTGGAATTCTCTGCCACAGGAAACAGTTGAGGCCGGTTCATTGGCTATATTTAAGAGGAAGTTAGATATGGCCTTTGTGGCTAAAGGGATCAAGGGGTATGGAGAGAAAGCAGGTACAGGGTTCTGAGTTGGATGATCAGCCATGATCATACTGAATGGCCGTGCAGGCTCGAAGGGCCGACTGGCCTACTCCTGCACCTATTTTCTGTGTTTCTATGTTTAACACATACAAACAGTTGACGTTTCAGGCCTTTCATCAGGATTTCAGCCCAAAACATTAATTGTTCATTTCTTTCCACAGATACTGCATGACCTGCTGAGTTCCTCTGGCATTTTACATATGAGACCCTCTGATGGTCGGGGTCAACCCTCTATTAGATGTTGCTTTGGAGACTGTTCCACCTCCTAATTCATATGTTTTATGTATGTACGTGTGTTAAATCCAAAAACCCTTGGATCAGACAGTTCTCGCACCTTTCCCATCTCAGTTGCTCAAATTTAGAGGTTAGCAGGATTACAACATCCATCAAAGATACCCCAAAGTTCCATATCCTTCGATACCAGACTAACATGATGCAGGCATACATCAGTGGCCTGGCTTGTAGAGGAATAGAAGAGGAACATTCATTTCCATTTCAGGCATTAAAGCCTGCAATTCAAAGTTTTGTTAAAAGAAGTAATTGCATCTGAGCAGTATGATAGCACATACAGTAACAAAACAATATCAGCATAAGTCCCCGAGTAGCATGATTGATCATGCATGGGATGTTGTCCTGAAGCCATGTTTCTGCAAGAACAAGCAGTAGCATTTCCTCATCATGCACTGGGCCAGCTGCAGGTGAAGGCAATCCAACTTGTCTCTCAGGGAGCGGCCCTTACTCACAGTGACAGGCACACTCATGGGTATAGCTCTGCTGCTGAACTTCTTCAACGGCGATGGTTCAAAAGGAATGTCCACAAGCGATGTAGTATTTGGAAACAGATGATTCCGAAATGGAGTAAATGTCACCAGATAGCATGTTGCAGAGTCCATTTCTCAAACATATGAGAAACAGGCACTTTTTCATGTTTGTGTGGATGCAGTTGATGAGTCACGCAAGATCAGCATTCCAAAGACTGAAGAATGTAATTAATTTGTACCACAGAAATAAGATAGATGATTTCAAGCCTGGATGTCAAGCTGTTATTCATCAATTTGAATGAGAAAATGATTGGACTGCCTGGACCTGAAGTGCATGTGATGCAGAAGTTCAGTGCTGAGTGATATTACTAAATCAAAAACAATGGCAAGATAATTTGAAAAGAAACATTAAAGAGCGATTTTCCTTACCTACTCATACCATGCCTAATGAAGTTAATTTTTGCAAAGATAATAGTTGAAAACACATTTAAGTATTTGAAGGAAGGATGGAAGCAATTAACCAGAGAAATTTAATATGGTATTATTTGCATGCAAAGTTTAATTGCTACCTGCTGCAAAGTGTGCAATATGAGGATAGACAAGTTCCAGGTTCTCACTCCACAATAACAAGCTCAGTTGCTTATTATACCCACGCACAAGTGCCATTCTAAGGAGGTAATGCATGCAATGGGGAACTGGGAAAGTTGCTGGGATGCTGGATGATGCCAGTTTAGGTGCACTGGTTATTTGAGCAGATGCTACAAAAGGCTGGATCTCTGATATCACTCCTATTCCAAAGTAAAGTCTAAAGCCATGGGACAACTTTGAAGTATGTAATCTGGACTGCCCACAGCATAAGGTCCTCCTGAGATTATCTGCCACTCCAGCACTTTGCAGCTGTCAGTAAAAGCCTTTCTCAGTGGATTTGTCCTGATTTTTTTTGTTGACTCTCCATGGAACTGATATCTTCCATTGGTCATTTAACACTGGATCAGTAACACTCACAGGTGAGCGTGACCTTACAGATTTCTCCCTTTAATTATACAGAGCTTGGTAAGGCTCACCTGAAGTATAGTACAGAATTTTCGTCTCCTTGTTTAAGAAAGAATTTATTTGCCATAATGGCAGTGCAAGTAAGATTCAACAAGTTTATGGGAAGTGGGAGTGATTCAGAGTACAACCCTTCCTGCCATGGAGGACATCATTAAGAGGCAGTGCCTGAAGAAGGCAGAATCAGCCATGAAGGACATTCACCATCTGGGACATGCCCTCTTCTACATTACTACTATCAGGGAGGAGTTACAGGAACTTGAAGTCCCACTCAGTTTTTTAAGAACAGCTTCTTCCCCTCCACCATTAGATTTCTGAATGGTCCATGAACCCATGAATATTACCTCATTATTCATCTTTTGCAGTATTTATTTACTTTGTAAATTATAGTATTTTTATGTCTTGCACTGTGTGATTTTGCAAAACAGCAAATTTCACGACATATGTCAATGATCATAAACCTGATTTTGATTCTGATTCTATCTGAAGGGACTGAATAATCTAAGCTCTATTCTTTCATGTTTAGGAGAATGGAATGCAACCCATTGAGTATATAAATTAAGTTCTCATATAAAATACTTGGGAGGCTTCAACAAGGTGGTATCAGCAGAATGAGAGTCTAGAACGAGCAGTCATGGTTTTAAAATAAGGGATGGGTCATTTGGGTCTGCAATGAAGTTTCTTCATGTTGGAGAGATCTGGAGGTTCAGTCCCTGAAATGGCAACAATAGTTGGATGTAAGTGAGGAAGAGCTGATTGTCGGATGGGTTCATTAACCTCTGTTGATATCTCCACTCTTTCCTCCCACATCTGATCATCTGCCCATCAACCCTTCTCACCCAGATCCACCTATTGCTTGCTAGCTCTTGCTCCACCCATCTCTTCCCCCCAATTTATACTGGTTATTTCCTCTTTACTCTTTTCAGTCCGCATGAAGAGTCCTGACCCAAATGCAAACTGTCCACTTCTCTCTACAGATGCTGTCTGATGTGATGAGTTCCTCTAGCTACTTATTTTTGCTCCAGATTCCAGCATTTGCTGCAGACCCTTGAGCCAATGAAGTATTCTTGAAATCACTATTACATTGGTGGTAACGCTGCTGCCTATTTCCACATGCAAATTCCAAAATGTGGCAAGGAGGTATGAGTAGATCATCTTAGAAGTATTACATGAGGAATATTTTTGTCCAAAATACAAAGGAATACTTCTCTTTATTAATACGTCACTATATGATCTTAGGTATCAACTCGTGAAGGCCATGTTCATCCAAAATGCAGCATCTTTGACTGTGAAGCATTCCCAAAGTGCTGAATCTTTTGATTTAGAACCAAGAATGCTCTTACTTTATAAGGGTATTTCACATTTAAAGATGTCTTGTAGGGCATTGTGTATCCCACTCCAATAGTCTTTGATAACGGGGCATTCCCAGAAAATATATTAATGGTTTGCATTTTGATTTCCACAATTTTTCCAGCAAACAGGGAGGTTACTATCATAATGGGATTTTTGAGAGGGCGTAATAAAATATCACGATTTTCCATCCAAACTCCCTTCATTTCTGTGAACATATATTTTGGGTAGATACCTCAAGAATGGTTGAAAAGAGATAAATATTTAATGAATATATTGCTGGTGGCTGGTAAAAAGACTCTTACCAGGAGATGGTTATCACAGGAGAGCCCAAGTTTAAATGCATGGATGGAAATTACAATGGACATTTACAAAATGGAGAATATAACAGCATCTGTTAATCATAAGTTGGAACAAGTTGATTCATAACACCTCCTGGGCCAGATTTTATTCTCACGAATCAATGAATATGTTGTAAAAAAAAAAGGATCACTTCCTACTTGTACATAGTTTTCTCCTTTTGCTTGTTCTTTCTTTCCTCTCTTTTCTATAAGTGTATACCTCAGATAAATATTATGTGGAAATTTGTGGCAAATATGACTATATGATATATATGTGCAATATATGAAATACATTTTATGGAAAGGTTTATTTGATGATAAACTTCAATAAAAAATAAATTACAAAAAAAGAAACCACGAATGCTGCCAACTGAGCCACAATGAATGTCCAGTCCTGGGACAGATTTAAATGATGCCAGTAGGAAATTACTCAGCTTCTCATTATCACCCTTTAAACCTTCTGTTATAATGTGCATGATCTTCAAGATAAGGACACAAAATGCAGATAGATAGTGTTAGCCTAGCAACTACCAACATAAGAATGTTTAAACCAAGGTAGAAACGAATGAACTTGCTTGTTCCACAATTTTAGTTTGTCAAAAGATTATTTTAATATCCCTACACTCAGTGGCCGCTTTATTAGGTACACCTGTATATCTGCTCATTAATGCAAATATCTAATCAGTCAATCATGTGGCGGCAACTCAGTGCATAAAAGCATGAAGGCATGGTCAAGAGGTTCAGTTGTTGCTTAGACCAAACATTTGAGCAAGGAATAAATGTGATCCAAGTGGAATGACTTTGAGGTAATACAAGTAGGATAGATAAAGAAGAATCAGTGGATGTAGTTCACTTGGACTTTCAGAAGCACTTTGACAATGTGCCACACAAGGCTGCCTAACAAGATAAGAACCCATGGTATTATAGGTGTTACGAACCCCGTAACTGGGTCACTTACCAGCAAAGATAGAGAGGTCTGCTGAAGTCTGATGGTACTATTTTTAAACGTTTTTATGTATAAAGGGGCACAAAAGTAAGGTTAATACAAACATTCAGATAATCTACGTCATCAATACTCAATCTAAAGCGCGGGTATAGTAATAATCATCAATAAGAAGTGGCTCTATCGTTTTGTCTAGGGGTAAAAATATTGTCCGATGGAAATATAAAAGTCTCGCCAGTTCATGCAGGCTTTTGCCTTTTGGGGACTGCTGGGTTTCACTTGTTGGAGAGAGAGAGAGATTTTTGGTGAGAAAAGAAACTTGCCAGTCTTTTTGGACGCAAACTGTTGAATCGGGAACGTGGGTTCCCCGTTGTCAGTTCGAAGTCCTTTTCGGTGTTATCAGCCACCCGTTCCCCAGGCCAGGGGAAACGGACCACACGTGGCTTCCGAATAGCTTCCCGTTATCACGGGAGCGATGAGCGATGGTGTCTCCTTCTGGTGCGTCGCTAGGGGACTGCCCCCTGCAGCCCCTCTTTTATCTTGACTTGCAGGGTTGTAGATGTCAATCAAGGTGGGGTGATGCAATCCCCACCCCACATGGCCCGAGGGTGTACACGTAGCCTAGGATCGTAATCCACAAAGGTGTCTCCAAGAAACAATGGTCATATCTGTTGCGTTGTCTTTCTGAGGATTCTCTCTCATTTCCTGGGTCCAAGACCCGAATTAATAGTGATCTTGTGATTCCCAGGAAGGAGGGGGCTGGGATCATAACATAGGAAAGATACAGCATGGATAGAAGATTGGGTGACTGGCAGGAGGCAAAGAGTGGGAATAAGGGGGGGGCCTTTTCTGGTAGGCTGCCAGTGACTAGTGGAGTAGTCAAGTTTATGGACAATACAAAGATAGATGGAGGGGCAAATAGTGCTGAGGAAGCAGGGAATCTGCAGAAGGACTTAGACAGATTGGGAGAATGGGCAAAGAAGTGGCAGATGGAATATAGAGTAGGGAAGCATATGGTCATGCACTTTGAAGGAATAATGGTGTAGACTATTTTCTAAATGGAGACAAAATTCAAACATCAGAAGTGCAAAGGGACTTGAGAGACTTTGTGGAGGATTCCCTAAAGGTTTGTCACGAGGTGGGGACAAGTGTGCTGGGAGAGGACCCACAAGCAGGACACAAACACGTCTTTCTTAGGTACAATAAAATAGCATTTATTACTCGCTACACAGAAGATTGGGAAATTGAGGACAAAGAGGAACACGAACCTCAAACTAGGGGACTAGGGACTTGGATCGCCACGGACCTGGAACTTGGAAACAGGGAACTGGGATCGCCACGGCCATGACTTGGACAGGGGGAACATGGACAGCCGCGGACCTTGGACTTGGACAGGGGGAACACGGACAGCCGCGGACCTTGGACTTGGACAGGAGGAAACATGGACAGCCGTGGACCTTGGACTTGGACCCTGGGGGAACACGGACAGCCGCGGACCTTGGACTTGGACAGGAGGAAACATGGACAGCCGCGGACCTTGGACTTGGACAGGAGGAAACATGGACAGCCGCGGACCTTGGACTTGGACAGGGGGAACACGGACAGCCGCGGACCTTGGACTTGGACAGGGGGAACACGGACAGCCGCGGACCTTGGACTTGGACAGGGGGAACACGGACAGCCGCGGACCTTGGACTTGGACAGGGGGATCACGGACAGCCGTGGACCTTGGACTTGGACAGGAGGAAACATGGACAGCCATGGCCCTTGGACTTGGAGACTGGGACCTTGATTCACTGCCGCCAGACACTTGGATACCATGGATCTCTGCAGCCAGAAACGTGGACACCAAAACACAGGACAAGGAATCTTGAACTAGGACTCCTCCTTCAGATCAGGCATCGAGCCGGGACTCTTCTTCGGGGGTAGACACAGACACTGGGCATGACATCGAGCCGGAACTCCGCCTCCAATTCAGGCACCGAACCGGGGCTCTTCTTCAGGGGGTAGACACAGACAAGCGGCATGAATGTCGAGTCAGGATTCCACCTTCCACTCAGGCACCGAGCCGGGATTCTTCGAAGGGTAGACATGGACAAGGAGTATAAATGTCGAGTCAGGACTCAGCCTTCAGCTCACCCCTGGTAGATTGACCTTGCCCGGACCCACTCTGGTGATGGAAGGTGAATTGCTGGTACTCCGATGCGGGCTGGGTCACTCTGGCGATGGAAGGTGAATTGCTGGTACTCCGATGCGGGCTGGATCACTCTGGCGACGGAAGGTGAATTGCTGGTACTCCGATGCGGGCTGGATCACTCTGGTGACGGAAGGTGAATTGCTGGCACTCCGATGCGGGCTGGATCACTCTGGTGACGGAAGGTGAATTGCTGGCACTCCGATGTGGGCTGGATCACTCTGGTGACGGAAGGTGAATTGCTGGTACTCCGATGCGGGCTGGATCACTCTGGCGATGGAAGGTGAATTGCTGGTACTCCGATGTGGGCTGGGTCACTCTGGTGACGGAAGGTGAATTGCTGGTACTCCGATGCGGGCTGGATCACTCTGGCGACGGAAGGTGAATTGCTGGTACTCCGATGTGGGCTGGGTCACTCTGGTAATGGAAGGTGAATTGCTGGTACTCCGATGCGGGCTGGATCACTCTGGTGACGGAAGGTGAATTGCTGGTACTCCGATGCGGGCTGGATCACTCTGGTGACGGAAGGTGAATTGCTGGTACTCCGATGCGGGCTGGATCACTCTGGCGACGGAAGGTGAATTGCTGGTACTCCGATGTGGGCTGGGTCACTCTGGTAATGGAAGGGGAATTGCTGGTACTCCGATGCGGGCTGGGTCACTCTGGTGACGGAAGGTGAATTGCTGGTACTCCGATGTGGGCTGGGTCACTCTGGTGAGGGAAGGTGAATTGCTGGTACTCCGATGCGGGCTGGGTCACTCTGGCGACGGAAGGTGAATTGTTGGTACTCCGATGTGGGCTGGATCACTCTGGTGACGGAAGGTGAATTGCTGGTACTCCGATGCAGGCTGGGTCACTCTGGCTTGTCGTAGCGGCGGCGACTTGCAAAGGCTTCTTTACACTCTCGCCCCGAACGGCTAAAGCCAGGGGCTTATAAGCTGCCGGTTTGGGTCGAGGGTAGATTACCTTGATTGCCAAGTTCAAGGGATGCGTGAAATAGAATTAGAAGGGAACAAGGCGTCAATGGTCCAGATCGTAACCTAACTAAATTTAATGGGGAACTGATCTGGACCATGACAAGGTTAGCTTGCAGGTTGAGTCAGTGGTAAGGAAGGAAAATACACTGACATCATTCATTTCAAGAAGACTAGAATATATAAGTAAGGATGTAATGCTGAGGCTTTATAAGGTATTGCTCAGACTGCTTTTGGAGTATTGTGAGCAGTTTTGGATCCCTTTTCGAAGAATAAATGTGCTAGCATTTGAGAGGGTCCAGAGAAGGCTCACAAAAATGATTCTGGGAATGAAAGCGTTAATGTATGAGGGGCTTTTGATGGCACTAATCATATACTTGATGGAGTTTAGAAGAATGAGGGAGGGATCTCCTTAAACCCTATTGAATATTGAAAGGCCTAGATAGATCAGATGTGGAGAGGTTGCTTCCTCTAGTGGGGGAGTCCATGATCAGAGAGCACAGCTTTAGAATAGAAGGATGTCCACTTAGAACAGAATGAGGAGGAATTACTTTAGCCAAAGAGTAGTGAATCTGAGGAATTCATTGCTACAAACAGTTGTGGAGGACAAGTCATTGGAAGGTTGATAGGTTCTTGATTCGTCTGGGTGTCAAAGGTTACCCAGAAAAGGCAGGAGAATGATGTTGAGAAGGGTAATAAATCAGCCATGATAGAATGGCTGAGCAGGCTTAATGGACTGAAAGGCCAAGTTCTGCTCCTATGTCTCATGGTTTTATGGTCTATGATTGTTGGTGCTAGATGGGGTGGTTTAAGTATCTCAGAAACTGTTGATCTCGTGAGCTTACAGAGAATGGCACAAACAAAAATTTAGTGAGTGTCAGCTCTGTGGGTGAAAATGCCCTGTAATGAGAGAGGTCAGAGGAGAATGGCCAAATCGGTTCAGGCTGACAGGAAGGCCACAGTAACTCAAGTAGCCACACGTTTCAACAGAGGTGGGTGGAAGAGAATCTCTGAGCCCACAATGCATCAAACTTTGAAGTAAGTGGGCTACAGCAGCAGAATACCATGAACGTATCATCAGTAGGCACATGATTCAGTATGGAAGATGCTGAATAAAGTGAATATTGAGTGCCAATTATTAGCATTAAGTGCCAATTATAAACATCTTTAAAAGTGTTAGGTTTGAAAAGTATTACTTTTTTCTTTCACTCTCTTTCATCCTTAAGTGTGGAACATCTTTTAGGTGCTAAAATTAAACTTGGAAGGAAAAATGCAAATACTCTGAAGATAACTAAACTCCTTCAGCTAGCTGTGTGTTATATTTGGCTGCTCGTTGTAACAGCTGATGTTGCACATTTGTTTCTTACCCATGGCAGATTTTCAAATAACACAGAGTAATCTGATAAAAGCCGATGTCGTTATTTATAATGATGAGAATTTATGGGGATTTTCTAATCACTAAACCAAAGTAAGAAGTACAAGCACATTTGTTGACTTCTAAAGATATTGCTTATTTAATGAGTTATTTTCAAGTTATTTTTAATGTTTCCCTGTGCTGTAATAGTCAATAGGATATAATACATAAATGCCTTCCAGGCCAGGTTCTCTTCTCAATGCTGCCTTCGGAAGGAGATATAGGGACATTAGGTCCCACACCATCAGGTTCAGAAACATTATTACTCTTGAACCACGAAGCTCCTGAACCAGTGTGGCTAACTTCACTCACCTCATCATTGATGCAATTCCTCAACATATAGACTCACTTTCAAGGACTCTACAACTTATGTTCTCAGCATTATTTATTAAATGTTTGTTTGCTTTGTATTTGTACAGTTAGTCTTCTTTTGTACATTGGCTGTTTGTCAATTTTTCTTGTGTGTAGTTTTTCATGGATTCTGTTGTACTTTTTTGTTCAACTATGAATGCCTGCAAAAAAAAAAGAATCTCGGTGTAGCATATGGTGACATATGGAGACTTTAATAATAAATCTACTTTGAACTAATACTAGATAGGATATATTACATAAATGTTATTGGTGGGGAAATATGCCTCACTTCAATAAATTGTATACACATTTCATTAAAAATAAGTATTTTTTGAATAACCAGACCATATCAAAAATATAGTACAAAAGAGTCTTTTCACCTTTGTAATTTTATCATCTGAAATTATTCATTTCAACTTTTCATTCATGTCATTTCAGGCTTGACCAACAGTTTTAGTCCATTTCAAGTTACCATTGAAGGGAATTAGGAGCGTAACGGTACAAATGAGCTCAGTCAGATAGAGGGTATAATGAACTCTTTGGGCCTGTCTGGGATGCCAGAGAGCGATGGGCTCCAAGGTTTTTAGAGCACACGAATTGGGTAATTGTTGTTTAATGAGAGTTGTTAATTGTTTAGAGTTCCTTGCATTTTTCTCAAGCAACTCAGTCATTGTAATGCGATCTTCTGATGCTTTCTGTTTATACTTGTTACGTTCATTTTGATATACACGGGGATTCCGTAATACTCGTATTATTTAACCGACGCCAGATTAGTATTAATTGCAGGGTCCTAGTTTTAAGAATGCTGCCTTGAGCTGAGCCACCAGTGTTCTTTTGGAATTACTATGAATAAATTCTCATCGCTGGCTCTACATCAGATTCTATCTTGCCTCTGCACTTGGGTTCGGATATTGCAAGCGCACATTGTGACAGAGGCAGCAGATTTCCTTCACTGAAGGATATCAGTAAACCATATGGAAGTTTACAATAACGTAATTGCCACAAGTGCCTTAAATCTAGTATTATTTTATTCACTGAAGCTAAATTTCCTAGCTGCCATGGTGGGAATGAAACTTATATATCCGGTCATTACTGCAGGACTTTAGAACTTATCCGGTAACTTAACCACTATGCTACCATATACCCCTGAATAAAACTTTTCTTCTTAGTCATCTTACACCAAATAAATTTTCAAATTATAGCTGGCATCTTTATCCTACAAGCCTCCAAATTAAAAGAGACCACAAAAATTTACAAGAAATTACAATTTGGCTTCGATGCCTGTGGTACGACTTCCATAATGAGCATACCAGATGACTAAATGTGGTGCAACTTACTGAACTTAATTTGGTTATTAATCATTCATAAATTGGAAGCAGGAATTTCATAAATCCAAATCTGTATGCATTCTGGTAAAATTATATCAAATCAAAAACATATCTGCCATTCTTTAATCAAAGGAGAAACTTTGGATAAGCTAGTCTTGGAGATGGCTTCAAGAGTAAAGATTTGTTGTATAAACTCATGAGAAAAAAAGGTAAAAAGCAAGTCATCCAGTCAGTTACAAACTTTAGATGTACATAGTGTGGCATTTTAAGCTGGTATGGTTACATCAATAATTCATAAAAAGCAAAATAGTTGAACTGTTGGTGATGAAGGTAAAAAAAAAACATCGTTTGATACTAGATATATTCATAATTTAAAGTAAAATTATTATCAAAGAAATACTATAGAATCAACATATAACTACACACAGACTGACACAGCCAATGTACAAAAGAAGACAATCAATGCAAATACAAAATATGCAGTATAAATAGAACAATAAATAATACTAAGAATGTGAGTTGAAGTCCTTGAAAGTGAGTCCATGGGTTGTGGAATTAGTTTGGAGTTGAAGTGAGTGAAGTTATCCACTCTGGTTTAGGAGTTTGGTGGTTGAAGGGTAATAACTGTACCTGAACCTGGTGGTGTGGGATCTAAAGCAGCTGTACTTACTTCTTCTTCTTCTCCTTCTTAAGCCTCTCAACCCTTCTGGGGCATAAGCCACCGAGGGCAGCTCGCCAGAGTCCTCTGTCTTGGTCCAAGACTTTCAAGTTGCCCCCAGGTGTGGCCCACCTTTGCAGATCATCCTTCTCCTATGAGGCCTTTGGAGCTTCTGTTGACATTTCAATATCTCTGTATTTTTATAGGCTGGTGTTACTAGCCCTAAAGTCAACCATCCTTCTTTTACAGCCGGGGCTGGGATTGTCCACGGCTGAGTTGTTTGTACCTCCTTCCCAATGTGTACTGTACATTCTACTCTTCTTTGAGTGATTCTGTGCAATAGTTGATAATCTCATTTTAGTAATTTGCTTAGGGGATATCACATTCTGTCAGCAGGGTGGTCAGTCATTATGGCACTGAAATATCTGCATAAGTTAAATATTAATTGAGGCAGAATTAATGATAATCTGGTAGCATTAAAGGTTTGATATTGAGCACTGTATTGTGCAAATTTGAAAGTATTTTAAAATTAGGAAGCTGAAATAAAAATAGGGAGTTGTTGTTTGTCAATGCAAAGTGGATGTGAGTGTATACAAGTGCACAAATCCTACTTTCAGTGATTTTCAAAGACTTCCATCCTATCTCCAGTTATTAGAATGCATGTACAAACTGAATCAGTTCCTCAAAGTTCTGTGCTTAATAATGGTAAGCTCTTGTAAAGGAAAAATTGTTATAAATCACCCGTCATAACTTTAGGATGCTTCAAAACACTCAACAACAATCAAAATATTTTTGAAGTCTAGTCACTATTGTGGTATAGGAAACTTGGCAGCTACTCTAAGCACAGCATTATCTCTCATAGTAAAGAAAATTATGAAAACGGTCTGTTTTAATGATGTTGGTTGAGCATAATTGTTCTCAGAGCAGTGAAAAAATATCTCCTTTCCTTCTTTGAAATAGTGCTTTTGACCTTTGGTTTTTCTCTCTGCTAGATTATGTATTGCATTGAACTACTGCTGCTAAGTTAACAAATTTCACATCACATGCTGGTGATAATAAACCTGATTCGGATTCTGATTCTCCAAGAACGAATAGAGAGTTTAACACCTCAGTTGAAGGTTTTCTGACTTGGTAACTGCATGAGTGATTTTTGTACCCATTTGAAGGGAGCTTTGAACCACAATCTTCTGATTCAGTATACTGTTTTTAATTCAATATATTTAATTGTAGTGATAAATAACTATTATAACTTTGGTGACGTTGGACAGAAACTTTTTTAACTTTTTCATCTAAAAGGGACCCATTTTAAAAATGTCACTTTGGTACATAATAGGATGACATCTATATTGTTCTGTAATTTGCTACAAATCTTTTGGTTATCATAACCAGATACAAATAAGGCCGGGCAATTTTATATTTGGAGTTGGATTCAGTCAGAATCTCTAGTGATTGCAAACAAGCCAACTCATTCTTCTTGGCTATATTGAACAGTTCAAATAAATGTGAGAGGAAAATAATTTTTTTTAAGTCTGGCTCACACAGAATTGAGGCAAACTCTGTAATCATAAGCCTTCTCTCATGTTCACATTGGATAAGTACTTGACCTTCCCTATAAGTGCCTGATGCCTTTTAAGATGTTGGATCTGTCCCAGAGATAACAAGGGACTGCAAGACCTAATTATCGCTAGGAGAGATGACCAAGATAATTAGCGAGGAGCATACACTCAGTAGCCATTTTTTCGGCACCTGCTTGGTAAAGCAAATATCTAATCAGCCAATTAAGTGGCAGCAAATCTTTGCATAAAAGCATGCAGATCTGGTCAAGAGGTTTAGTTGTTGTTCAGAACAATCATCGGAATGGGTAAGAAATGTGACCTAAGTGACTTTGGCTGTGGAATGATTGTTAGTGCCAGATAGGATGGTTTGAGTATCTCTGAAATTGCTGATATCCAGAGATTTTCATGCACAGCAGTCTTAAGAATTTACAGAGAATGGTGTGAAAAAGAAAAGAAAAATCCAGCAAGCAGCAGTTCTGTGGGTGAAAATGCTTTGTTAATGAGAGATGTCAGAGAAGAATGACAGAAAGGTGACTGTAACTCAAATAACCGTGTGTTACAACAGTGGTGTGCAGAAGAGCATCTCTGAATGTACAACACTTCAAACCCTGAAGAGAATAGGCTACATCAGCAGAAGACCAAACCAGGTTCCACTCCAACACCTAATAATGAGTGTGCATTATGATTACATATTACTTTCTCTGTGAGCTTCCTACTTTTAATACCTCAATAGTATTGAAGTCTTAGAAACTCCCTGATATCCTTGCCCTCTCTTCACCCAACTGTGCATCTCAAGTTGGCAGCATTGCTCCAGAATGTACAACTTATTGAACCAAAATAAAGTAAACAAACTTAAGCAATGGATTAGTCATTTGATTTAAGACCTTTTGAGCAATGGCAATTCGGAGATACGAAACGTGAGAAGACATGGCTCATTGTGATGCAACAGCTGAATGTGTAAGTTATTGACTCATGGCAGTTTGGTGGTCAATCAGTGATTAGGAATGATTGGCATGAGCAAATTAAAATTAGGCAAGGGCAAGCAGTGTGGCCACTGTTGGAGTGGAAAGTGTTAGAGTGTGGATTTGAGACTTTAGCTCTTCGATGTTTCAGTGAGCGTAAGTGAAAAGCTGGAGGTAGATTGTATTGCCCGCGGTTTATTTATTGTTTTTCCTTCTTTACATTCCTTCAGTTAGAACCATAGGGATGCCAGGCAGGATAGTTGAATGCTCCTCTTGCAGGATGTGGGAAGGCAGGGAGACCTCCAGTATCACTGATGACTTCACTTCTGGGAAGTGCATCCAGTTGCACCTTCTAACAATCTGTGTTGAGGAGTTGGAGCTGGAAATGGATGAAATCTGAATTATTCGGGAGGCTGAGGAGGTCATAGATAGGACATATGGAGATGTAGTTACACCCGAGGTGCAGGAACAGGAAACTGTGTGACAATCAGGAAGGGAAAAGGGATTAAACAGCCAGTGCAGACTACCCCTGTGGCCACCCCCCTCAACAATTCCACGCAAATGGCACCAGAGGGCAACTTTTTCAAGCTCATCTGTGAAACAGCTTAAATTCCTCTCTGTAATGTCTCTTTTTCCCATTTCAAAATGGTTGGTGTCCTGTCAGAGTCTGAATTAGAAGGAAAGATTTAATAGCTAGATAGATAGATACCTATTGGTCCCAAAGGAAATTAGTGTCACAGTAGCATAAATATAATTATTTATGTAATATTTATAAATAGATAAAAATTTTAGAAGAGAAGTAGAAATAATAAAAAATAAGATAACACAAACAGTCTAACGGGGGGGGGGGGTTTACTTCCCCAGCTATAGGTTGACACATTATAGAGCCTAATGGTCAAGGGCAAGAATGACTTTCCTTGGAATATAAAGGATTGAGTGGAGATTTGACAGAGGTATACAAAATTATGGGGGGTATTGGTAGGAGAAATGGAAGCAGGCTTTTTTCCACTGAGGTTGGGTGGGACTGCAACTAGAGGTCATGGGTTAAAGGTGAAAGGTGAAAAGTTTAAGGGAAACCTGAGGTGATACTTCTTCACTCAGAGGATTGTGAGAGTGGAACAACTGCCAGTGCAAGTACTGAAAGCGAGCTCTATTTCAACATTTAAATGGTTCAGCATGGACCAAATGGGCTGCAAGGCCTGTTTTTGTGCTGTAATTTTCTATGACTGTGTCTTTATGACCTGATAGTTGAGCAGCATTTTAAGCCTGGAAAAGACTTCTCATTGCACCAGGAATTTTCAACATTTGTAATGAATTCTAAACTTAAAAAAGCATTTGATAAACGTATCATTTTGAAAGGACACTACTGAGTAATGAAGTACAAAACTTTTTATTATTACTATACGTGCTACCATGCTGAAAAATAGTAACATGGTAAAAGATTCACTCTCAATATTCCACAGATTTACCACTCTCTGGCTAAAGAAATTCCTTCTTCTCCATTCTAAAAGGATGCCCCTCAATTCTGAAGCTGTGTCCTCTGGTTTTAGACTCTCTCGCCATAGGAAACATCCTTTCCACATCCACTCTATCAAGGCCTTTCACCATTTAATAGGTTTCAATGAGGTCACCCCTCATTTTTCTGAATTCCAGTGAATACAGGCCAAGAGCCATCAAATGCTCTTCACGTGACAAGCCATTCAATCCTGGAATCATTTTCATAATCCCCCTTTGAACCCACTCCAGTTTCAGCACATCCTTTCTAAGATAAGGGGCCTCACCAGTGCTTTACATCCTTATATTTATATTTGAGTCTTCTTGAAATGAAAACATTGCATTTTCCTTCCTCACCATAGGCTCAACCTGTAAATTAACCTTTAGGGAATTCAGCATAAGGATTTCCAAGGCCCTTTGTACCTCAGTTTTTTGTATTTTCTCTCCATTTAGAAAATAGTCAACACTTTCATTTCTCCTACCAAAATGCATAACCATACACTTCCTGACACTGTATTCCATCTGCCACTTCTTTGCCCATTCTCTTAATCTAAGTCCTTCTGTAGCCTCTCTACTTCTTCAAAACTACCTTCCCCTCTTCCTATCTTCATATCATCTGCAAACTTTGTATTAAAGCCATCAATTCCATCATCCAAATCGTGGACATATAACGTAAAAAGAATCGATCCCAACACAGACCCCTGTGAAACACCACTAGTCACCTTCAACCAAACAGAAAAGGCTCCCTTCATTCCCACTCTTTGCCTCCTGCCAATCAGCCACAAAATCCATGTTAGAATCTTTTTTGTAACGTCATAGGCTGGTAGCTTGTAAAGCAGCCTCATAGGTAGCACCTTGTCTGTCCAAGTACAGAACATCAACTGATTCTCCTTTGTCAATCCTGCTTGATACTTTTTCAAAAATTCTAACAAGTTTATCAGGCAAGATTTTCCCTTGAAGAAATCATGCTGCCTATGGTCTACTTTGTCCTGTGCCTCCAAGTACCCTGACACCTCATCTTTAATAACTGCCTTCAACAACTTCCCAACCACTGAGGTCAGACTAGCCAACCTATAGTTTCCTATCTTCTGCCTCTCTCCTTTCTTGAAGAGTGGAATGACATTTGCAATTTTCTAGTCTTCTGGAACCATTCCAGAATCTAGTAGTGATTCTTGAAAGATTATTTCTAATGGCTCCACCATTCCTTCAACCACCTGTTTCAGAAACCTGTGGTGTACACCATCTGATCCAAGTTATCTACCTTCAGACCTCTCTGCTTCCCAAGAACCTTCTCTCTAGTAATGGTAATTTCACACACTTCATGACCCCTGACACCCAAAATTTCCACGATATTGCTAATGTCTTTCACAATGAAGACTGATACAAAATACTTATTCAGTTTGCCCGCCACTTCCTTGTCCCCATTACTACCTCTCCAGCATCATTTTCCAGCAGTCCAATATCCACTCTCACCTCTCTTTTGCACTTTTTGTATTTGTAGAAACTTTTGGCATCCTCTTTAATATCACTAGCTAGCTTACTTTTGTATTCCATCTCTACCTTCTTAATTATGTTTTTAGTTGTCTTCTCTTGGTATTTCAAAGCCTTCCAATCCTCTGACTTCCCACTAATTTTTGCTTATTATATATGCCCTCCCTATTGGCTTCTAAGCTGGCTTTGACTTCTCTTGTTAGTTACAGTTGTGTCGTCTTGCCCTTAGAGTACATCCTCTTTGGGATGTATATATCCTGTGCCTTCTGAATTGCTTCCAGAAATTCCAGCCATTGCTGCTCTGCTGTCATCCCTGCAAGTGTTCTTTTCCAATCAATTCTGGTCAACTCCTCTCTCATGCCTCTATAACCACCTTTACTCCACTGTAATACTGATACATCTGATATTAGCTTCTCCTTCTCAAATTTCAAGGTGAATTCGATCATATTGTGATCACTTGCCCCTAACTGTTCTTTTACCTTAAGTTCTCTAATCAATTCTGGATCATTGCACAGCAGCCAATCCAAAATAGCTGATCCCCTAGTTGACTCAACCACGAGCTGCTCTAAATGCTCTTGTAGGCATTCTAGAAAATCCAGCACCAACCTAATTTTCCCAATCTACCTGTATATTGAAGTATCCCATATTCGATGCACTCTCACAGATTAGTCATCAGGGACACTGGAGGTCTCCCTGCCTTCCCACATCTCGCAAGAGGAGCATTCCCACTATCCTGCCTGGTATCTCCACTATCCCAGCTGAGCAGATACACAGAAGAGAAGGAAGAAAAATAACTTAACCTTGAGCTTTTCTTTCCCTTGCTTTCTCTGATTGAAGCTTCTCTTCGGTGAAACCTCGAAGAGCTAAAGGCTCAAGGTTAACACTCTCACTCTGTCCACTCCAACAGCCTCTGCAATGATGACTGCTGTACTGCCTCTGCCTTGCTTTAATTTGCTCTTGCTGAACAATCACAATTGCTGAATGATGACCAGTCCAAGCACATTTCCACTCTAGCTGTTGCCTTTTGTACTCAGGCAGTGGACCTGATTGAAATCCCTCCTCTTAAAACTTCCGATGTCCAGACTGGTTCCTGGTCAAAGCTCTTTTCTTTCTTACATAATGGAAATTGATATATCCCATGACAACAACCCTATTATTTTTACATATTTCCTTAATCTGATTACATATCCGTTCCTCAATGTCCTGGTTGCTATTAGGGAGTTTGTAGTACAATCCAATTAGAGTGATTGGACCCTTCCTATTCCTGAGTTCCACCCAAATGGACTCAGTGTCTGACCCCTCGTTATGTCTCCCCTGAGTGCAGCTGTGATGTTGTCCCTGATTAGTAGTGCAAATCCCCCCACCCCATCTCCTCCTCCATCTTTTTCTAAAACTTTGAAAACCTGGTGCACTAATTACCCATTCCTGCCCCTCTCTCAACCAAGTTTCAGTAATGGCTACAACATCGTGGTCCCATGTACTGACGGATGCTCTAAGTTCATCACCCTTAACTATAATGCTCCAAGCATTAAAATACTCCTAGCACTTCAAACAATCGAACCCATCATTCCTGTTACTTTAATTTTGCCTTTCAGTATTTACCCTGACATCTCCCTTCTGGCCTGATGCTTCCCTTACTGACCTGGGGCTCTAGTTCCCAGCCCCCTGCAAAACTAGCTGAAATTCTCCTGAGTAGCATCAGCAAACCTCCCAGGATATTGGGTCCTCTCCAATTCAGGTGCAACCCGTCCTCTTTTACAGGTCGGTTCCAATGATCCAAGAATTTGAAGCCCTGCTCCCTGCTCTATCTCCTCAGCCACTCATTGATCCATGCAATCACCCCATTCCTACCTGTACTAGCCCATGGTACAGGGAGTAATCTGGAGACTACAACACCGGAGGCCCTTCTCTTCAGCTTCGTTCCTAACTCTATATACTCACTGGATAGGACCTCTTCTCCTTTTCTGCCTTTGTCATTAGTGCAAATAAGCATCACATCTTCTGTCTGCTCCTCCTCCCCCTTGAGAATATTTTGCAGCTGTTCCCATACATCATGGACCCTAGCATCCGTGAAGCAACACACCATCCCGGAGTCTTTTTTGACGCCACAGTTCCACCAGACTGACTGCTGCTGCCGTGTCAAAATTGGTCATCCTCACCAGCAGTATTCAAAGAGATATTCTTATTACTGAGGGGAATGGCCACAGGGGGACCCTGCACTGACTTCTTAATCCCTTTACATCTCCCATCTACTGTCCAATGCCTATATTCTGGGTGCAATCACCTCTTCAAAAGTCTCGTTTATAATATCTTCAGCCTCAGGAATGATCCTGAGTACATCCAACTCCAGCACCAAATCGTTGACCTGGTCAGTCAGGTGCTGAAGTTGGATGTACTCCCTGCAGGTGTAGTCATCAGGGAAGCTGACAAGATTCCTGAATTCCCACATCTGACAGGAGGAGCATTTCATCCCAACTGCTCTAGAGTAATAAAGAAAAAAAGCTTTCTTTAACTGTGTCTTTACCTGTTCATGCCTAAGCTTTCACACTCTATCACTGGCACAGTCCAATAATAGCCTCTCCACGAGCCTATCCTACTTTGATTTGTAGCTGAGTTTAGGCCTCTGACTCCGACACTCTCAGTGCCTGCACAGCCCAAAAAGACAAGCGTTGCCTGAATCTGCTCATTTTATCCTCTCTCTCCCGACTTCCACAGGGCTCTGACACTGACACGCACACTCCCTGTGCTTGAGCCGCCGATAAAAAAATAATGTTGGTGCTTCTGGCACCAACATAACATGCCCCCAACTCACTAACTCTAACCTGTGCATAATGTACAAACTCTTTCCAGACAGAGGCAGGAATTGAACCCAGATCGCAAGCATGCTGTTGCTATAAAGCTTTACATTAACCTTTACGTTACCATGTTGTCCCCATATTTGTCATTTAGCTCAACAAGAGGAGACCAAATCCACTGAAATCAAGTAAAAAATATTGGTATGGTTATATACTGTTATGTTTGGTAGGCAGATCCTATTGAAGTAATAAGTATTTAAATTCACAAATAGCTTGTCACCTTTTATAAGGCAAGTTTGAAGCTCAGTGTTTAGTAGCTGACTTGGATGTCATCCAGTGTTTCAATTATTGAGATTGTGTGACATAAAAGTTTCCAAATGGCACTGATATGGAAATTTATTAAACGGTGAAGAAGATATTAACAATAGACAATGTGAAACATAGAGAAATCTGTCAGGAAAATTTTGAGGCAGTTACCCAGAACTTGATGTGTATGTCTCGCCATTTAGCCTTGCCCCTGAGCTGTGTATAAATCACACTGCATTTGACCCTAGAAAGTTAAAAGTTCCTGAAAGCTAAACCCAGATCTAGAATAACAAGGCCTGATCCTGTGAATGTAATTGCTGTCACATACATGGGAGTGCTAACCATGAAATGACTCAAGGCATCTGACAGCTGGCCAAGTCACAACACCACTGGCTATATAAGCTGCTATTTCTTAATATTCAAGAACTATTAAAATCTGGTAAAAATTAATTATTTATTTCAAAAGATTTCTCTGCATGTTCCAATACCTGCTTCAGAGTATGCCACTGTAAGCAATATTGCTCTGCATAATGTAATTTATTTTATGTGAATAAAGTATCATTTATTGGCTTAAATTACTAGCACTCCTCAAGTTTCCCAGTGGAAATACTAAGACATACAGTACTATGCAAAAGTCTTAGACAGAAACTGTATGTATAGCTAGGGTGCCAAAAACTTTTGCACAGTACTATAGTAATTTTGTATCTTGTACTGTACTGCCACCACAACAAAAAAAGACAAATTTCATGACATATGTAGGTGACAATAAACCTGATTCTGATATGGGTCTTTATTGTGGACTGAGAGTGGGAAGGGGGCAGGCAGTGGGGAATCATGATTGGGGAAAGGGAAGGGGAGACGGATGATGTGGGAACCACCAGAGAGACGTTCTGTAATGATCAATAAACTAATTGTTTGGAATCAAATGACCTTACCTTACCTGGGTGTGGCAACCTCCCTGTCCCTGGCATTCCTTCTCTGCCGCCTGTGCCACACCCTATTCCTGGCGCTTTACCCTTGCCGTTCCCAATATCATTTGTTCCCTCCAGATTTACAAACTTGCTCTCTGGTCCACGATGACAAATGCAGTGCTGTGTAAAAGTCTTAGGCACCCTAGCTATGTATATGTACCTAAGAATTTTGCACAGTACTGTATGTGACAGGATATCCAGAAAAGCTCTTTATAACTCGCTTTTTGGTGCACTGCAAAACTCTTTTTTCATGTTCTAAGGAGCTGTCCACTTAATGTAAAGGCTTCCAGAGATGCTGAATTCTGAGAAATAAGTAAATACTGAAAGAAAAATGCAGCCTCAGAAAGCTGTTTCTTATTGCTTGGACTATGTTTTCTATTTTATGTTGTCCACTTTCCACTTGTCTGAATTAATTATTTAAAATGGTCAAGACGCTTGCCACTTTTCAAAAGAAAGCAAACTACTTTATTGACACTGTTATGTTTGTGGTACTGGGAAGCTGGGTGGCCATGAATAACACACACGAGAGGTGGAGAAGTGAGGAACAAACGTGTAGCTGTTTACTTTGCCAGTAAGTCATCTACCCAGAATACCCTCTCGTATTATTTCAGTACGTAAGTTTGACAGCAACCCATAAGGGTCAAAATATACAAAAAAATACTTAACATATCCCTCCCCCCTTATTTTTAAGGTTTCTCCCTATCCCCATACACAGACCAGATGCTAAACTATTAACATTCAATAGAGTAATCATCAAGTTCAACCAAAAACAGAAAACAATTTTTGTCTAAACTAGGGAACGACGGTTCACTACCTCTATTCCCAGACGTACCCTGGAGATTATTCTGCCCCATGTGCTGAGGGTTAGTCACTAAACCAGAGATTCCATCTGTCTGGAGGCTGTATGCTCCTACGAGGGTACTGATGATCTCAGGGTGATGCCAATGTCATTTTATCCCTTGGTGGTGTATGTACTGTATAGATCTTGGATGGGGTACTGCATTGTCAGTAGGGGGCATGTCAGAAAGCAGAGGTGATGGAGGAACTCTGACTTGTGTCACTTGATCTTAATGGAGGTTCTGCAGTCATTGTCTCAGAATCCTGTCCCAATTCTACATCCCAATCTGGAAGGTCAGCTTGTGATGGTTTTAAGTAGCCTCAGAAATGGGCGACAGCTGATCAATATGCTTTCTCCAGATGTAGTTACTAGTTTGCACAATGTACGACGCAGGACAGTTTGTGCCACCATTGTCACTTTGTTCCAGAGATGTGGTTCCAGGCAAGTACTCTCACCTGCTGTGAAACACCTGTTCTTTGCTTCAGCATGTCTCTCTGTGCTTGGGTTTTCTGTTCATTTAGCACAATCTGTTTGGTGTTTGGGTTTCTAAGTGGGTCAAGCCAGGTGCAAAGCTGTTTTATCATCAGTGCAGTGCATGGAGCCATTTTGAAGGTGGTGTGAGTTATATTGTGGCATGTCAGTAAGAAGGTGCTAAGATGCTGGTTGAGGAATCTAATTTCCACTGAAGTCTTGAGGGCTTGCTTCATTGTTCGTATGAATTGTTCAGCAAGGCCATTAGTGGCTGGATGAAATGGTGCCGACTTGATGTGCTGAATACCATTTGCTTCTTTAAATGCCTTGAACCCTTTTGACAGCGGTTGTGGGCCATTGTCACTTACAAGCTGCTGAGAATGCCCAAAATGGCTGGAGATAAAATGTAGCTCCTCAATGCAGATGTAGTGCTCTTTATGATGGCCTTGGGAAATTTGCTGTGTGCATCCATGTGGCTTTCTACAGACCTGCAAAATCTACGTGAAACCTCGTCGTGGTTCTTCAGACCATTTCCATGGATGCAAAGGAGCAAGTTGAGGAAGATTAATCAATTGCTGGCAATGTAGACATGCTTTGGCCTTCTCTTCAATGGCTACATCCAGTCCTAGCCACCAAGAGTAGCTGCATGCGATTTCTTTCATGTGCACTACTCTAAATGTCCTGCATACAGCTTACTAAACACTAAATCCCCTTTGGGGGTAGCAGAAGTTGTGGAGGATGATGTATTAGTTGTGGAGGCTCATGAAGTGGTAGATAAGAACAAGAGAAACTCTGTTACTGTTAAGGTGTCGGGAAGATGGGGTGAGCATGGATGTTCAGGAATTGGAGGAGATGTAGGTGAGAGCAGCCTCTATGGTGGAGGACGGGAAACCTGGTTCTTCGAAGAAGGAGGGCGTCTCTGATGTCCTGGAAAGGAAAACCCCATCTTGGGAACAGATGCAGCAGAGACAAAGGAACTGAGAAAAGGGAATAGCATTTTTACAGGAGATACAGAGGGAAGAAGTATAGTCAAAATAACTGTGGGAATCAGCAAGTTTATAAAAGATGTTGGTTGATAGTTTGTCTTCAGAGATGGAGACAGAGAGATTGAGAAAGGATGGTGTGGGTGGGTTGTCAGAAATAGAAACGGAATGATAGTTTACAATGAAACTGCAGTTAGAAACTGCAGACTTATGACAGTGCAGCCTCAAATACTAAGTTTAGTAATGCAAAGGAGATTGAATGCTGGAATTCAGGTTGTTTAGACAAATGTTTCATGCCATTAGACTGGAAAGCGAAAAATCCAAAAGCAAGTAACAAAAATAATTCTGGACTATGGATGAAAGGTGAAAAGAAAAAATTAAGAGGAACATGCAGGAGAACTTCTTCACTCAGAGTGTCATTACAGAGTGGAGCAAGCAGTGCACACAAGCTTGATTTCAATGTTTAGGAGAAGTTTGGATAAGTACATGGATGGTAGAGGTATGGAAGGCTATGGTCCTAGTGTAAATCAATGGGAGTAGGTAGTTTAAATGGTTTAGCATGGACTAGATGGGTTGAAGGGCCTTTTTTGTGCTGTACTTTTCTATGATTCTGTGTGTCCCAGCTCTCTATGATACACAGGATGGTACGCAAGCCAGGGCAGTTCAATATGCAGAGCAAGCGGGTGCCCAGGTAACAGGCTCACCCTCACACGAGGCTGATGAATCCAAAGGAACGGCAAAGACAGACACAGTTTGGCACCAGCACCATTGCAGGAGTTGCCAGTCAGCGTTGAACTCAGCACTGAGCTACCTTGGGGCCTCCAGCTCCAGATTTTGCCATGGGTTTACTCCCCAAAGATTCCCCTAAGTGGGTATAGCCTACAAGGCAGCAGAGGTTTGAGATCAGAGTTTTCCTTCTCCTAGATTACTGGCCAACCACAGCTGCCGAACCCCATCTGGCCAAAGTGACAGCTTTTAAGGTGTTTGTAGCCTACCTTTGCCCCTTCTCCTGTCATTAGAAATGGTTCTGCCAGGTCTAGAAGTTAATCTAGGAAACGGACATGGTTGTCAGAGGCTATTTGAGATGGACGCCATTTGGAGCATTTAACAGGTAGTTGAGCTTATCCCCACTAGCTCCCCTGGCTATGGTAACCTTAAGGTACAGTACCTCTCTAATAGAATATGGAGAAAGAAACCCTAAACCATTTCAAAAGTTCCTGAGTGAACTCTCGAAGATCTGTAAACTCCGAGGCTATGGATTAGTGCTGAGCTGTGGGAAAAGAATTTTTAGGCTTCAGTGGGCATTGAATTAAGGGGTTGAATACCTCCCCCCACCATCCTGTATCATAAATTTGAATATCTAATCCTTCAAGGTTTGAGTTAGGATGTTATTGGTCATAATTTCCTATAATTGATGCAAAGGCATGAAAACTGATGTCTGATACCATGAATCCGTCCTTTGTGGCTGTTCCTATAAAAATGGTTTATTTTGAAGACCCAGTAAAAGTGTCTGTCCAATGAAGTATACTACTCACCACAAGGATTTGAATGTGATTTCTGAACCACTTCAGATCCTTATCTTCTGACTGAAGTAGTTGCCAAAAATGAAGAAACTTTGATGCAATTATACTGTAGCTAATGATCTGAGACCAGTATCTGCTGCTTTCAATGTGCAATTAGTAAATTCCTGCTCTGGTGCATTCTGACCCAAGTCTAATAACAAAGACCAGTGAAAACAGACCTCCACAACATATATCCTTTGATGCCTCTGTGAAGCCTCACTCCCAGCTTTTAAATTTAGGGAGGTATAATGCAATCATTCACTTACTGCTGATCTCTTTAAAAAAAATGGCTTTTAGGTTTTGTAAGTATTTTAACAGAGATTATTTTGAGATTTAGCGAAGTTGTTTAATGCTGGGCTGGAGTAATGCATAGATCATGCGTAAATTTGAACTCCTGTCTAGTGTGGCAAACAAACACTAGCCAATGGATATTTTTAATGCACTTAAGGTGAAATTAACAAGAAAGCATTTTCAGGTAAAATTGTCCCCATTAGGATATTAGCAAGAAACTCTGCATAATTCAGCTTAGAAGTCACAAATCACACATTTTTTCCTTCATCAACATAAACAAGAGTTTTAGGGTGCAGCCTACAACCTCTGTTGAACAGACACAACAAAAGTTACCGAGAGGTGTCAGTGGAAGGCTCACCATACTGATATCAGTGCATTGTACACAGAATCTGCTGAGCTTCAAATAGACTTTAGCATTACCTGTTCCATCACTGATTGCAGCCATTGTATACAATGCACGCCTCTGCCTAGCTTTTCACTACATTGATCTGGGAAACACTTGCAGTGCAGAATTTGATCAGGGCACATTGACACAGGAGTTGCTATGAAACTGAAAGTCACCATGTCACCACATTACTCTCAACTTTACTCCTCGCTCCAGAATTTACCACCCATTTACACACTTAGGGCAGTTTACATTGGCCAACTAACATACCAACCTCCAACTTTTTGCAATGTGGGAGAAGAAGACTAGACAGTCACAGGGAGAATCTGCAAACTCTACACAGAACGTACACCATGGAATAGTCTCTTTGGCCCACCTTGTCTGCACAACCATGATGGCAGTTTAATTTAATCAATCCCCTTGATTCCCTGCCTATTCAGGTATCAAACTAAAAACTTCTTAAATGTTGCTGTTACGTGTTCTTCTTTCACTACCCACAGAAACGCTTTCGAGGCACCCGCAACTTGCATCTTAAATCTCCTCTAAGCTTTCCTATGAATATCCTTTTATTTTATAAGGCATTGAAGAGAGAGCACTTGGAGTATTGAGTGCAGTTTTTGGCCCCTATTGAAGAATGGAAATGCTAGCATTGGGGAGGGTCCAGAGGAGGTTTGTGAGAATGATCCCAGGAACAAAAAAGTTAATGTATGAGGAGTGTTTGATGGCTCTGTACTCACTAAAGTTTATAAGAATGATGGGCATCTCATTGAAACCTATCAAACATTGGAAAGCCTAGATAGAGTGAGCTCAGAGAGGATATTTCCTACAGTGGGGGAGTCTAGGACCAGAGGCCACAGCCTCAGAATAGGCCGCCCCTTTAGATCAGAAATGAGGAGAAATTTCTTTAACCAAAGGGTAGAGAATCTGTGGAATTTATTGGCACCAATGGCTGTGGAGGCTGAGTTATTGGGTATATATAACGCAGAGGACGATAGGTTCTTGATTAGTAAAAGGTTAAGAGGAGAAGACAGGAGAGTGGGGTTGAGCGGGATGATAATCAGCCATGGTGGAATGGTGGAGCAGACTTGATGGGCCAAATAGCCTAACTCTGCTACTAGGTTTTATGGTCCTTCCCCTTCTCAGTTTAAACCTTTTCCCTCTTTGTATTTTACATTTCCAAATGACACTGACTAACTACTGTATCTATCTCTCTCTAAGTTTAATGCACAATTTTAAATAATAATATACCGATCTCAGTTCTAGCGATCAGTATTGAATCTATGTCACTGGAACTCTGAAGAAGCAGCTTCACTAGCTAAGCTGCTGTGCTGCTCTCTATAGCTGGACCAATAGCATATTTAATTGCTACTGAATCTGTCCCATATTCCTTGAAATTAACACCATCTCTTTCTGATGGAAGGATCCATTCATTTTGTTATTACTTGTGAACGACTGCCGTATTGCTGCAGCATTTTGGAAGTCTAATGTATACAACAGAAGTAGAACAAAAGACAGAACAGTACTGCACAGGAACAGGCCCTTCAGCCCACAATGTTGTGCTGAACTAATTAAATTAGTAATCAAATGGCCAACTAAACAAATCTCTTTTACCTACACTTGTCCATACCTTTCCACTTTTCTCACATTCGTGTGCCTATCTAAACATCTTTTAAAAGTCCCTAATGTATCTGCCTCTATCACCACCCCAGGCAGCATATTCCAAGCAAGATGTAAAAATCTTGCCCCTCAGTTTCACCTTAAATGCTTGCCCCCCTGTTATTAGACCCCTCAACCTTGGGAAAACGATGCTGCTTTTCTAACCTGTCTCTCTGCGCCTCTCATAATCTTATAAACCTCTTTCAGATCTCCCCTCAGCCTCCGCCATTCGAGAGAAAACAACCCGAGTTTGTGCAACCTCTGGTCATTGCACATGCTATAACAAGAGTTTGTCAAGCATATAAACGCAGTCTGATAGCAAGGAAGTGGAGTATGTTCAATGTCAGATCAGACCAGACTGAATGGAATCAGCTGTTCCTACTCCTTTGTTTATTGAAGTTTAGAGATATTTTGAAACAATCATAATCATTAACAACGATGCTCAAGATAATAAATGATTGGTAAAAAATAACTTCTGTGTAATAATTGGAAACCATGACAAAAGGGAAATGTAAATATTCCATGCTCTTTGCTGACAGCTGCACTATTTTCCATTGAAATTGCTTACACCACTGAGTGGAAACCAACAAATGGAAATCTTGGAATCAGGCTGCGAAGACCTGGAAACACTTCTATCAGTTTGAGGCGTGAGGAGGGGAAAGCTGGTGTTTAAGTGAATGTTACCCAAAATGTCTCTAGTTACCTTACACCAGGGGTGTCAAACTCATTTTAGGTCACGGGCCGGATCGAACAAAATGCAGCTTCATGCGGGCCGGATCAGTCGAACACGTGCGAACGCAGCTTTCGTTGCCTCCGTTTTTTCAGCCTGCTCTCATGTGTCTCAGTCTCTGCTATAACTACAAAGTGTTTCACTTTACAAATTCTGTTTCTTATGAAGAAGACTGCTGAGCAAGACTGCCGAATAAACACTAAAAACCCTGAAAACCTGGTACCTGAATTAGCTCAGCGTTAGCCATATCATACGCCATAGGCGCTTCGATTACTGGGGCCAGCTTTAATAGTAATTAGATATTATCTCGCGGGCCAAAGATAATTCCACCGCGGGCCTTGAGTTTGACATATATGCCTTACACAATGGCAAAACTAAGCAAATTCATTGATCAGCTGCATCCAAGTCCATATATTACCCCTCCCTAAGTTGTGCTTTCCTTACTGAAAATCAAGGGACAGAAGCTGGAGTTTGATTTTTCAGGCAATAAGATTCAATGTGTTTTACACAAAGTCACTTAAGGCGTATGTTTGTAATTGTTCCCTTACTAGCCATTTCCTGCATCATCTGTAGTAATAGGAACTCAACAAGTCAAACACATAAATTCAATCCAAGATTTTATTTCTTTGCCCATAAATTCTGCATAGTCCTTTGGTAAGAGACATTATGAAAATATATTAGATTTTGTTGTCCAGTTTTATAATTAGTTTTATGATGTTAATGTCACATTGACCAACTTTAGGAGTTGGGAATTGGATTATAAATAACATTTTATTTTACAAATAGTGTTTATTTTACATTAATTATCATTGAATAGTAATATCAGGGATGATGTTGGATTCTTGAAATTAAGCTAATGTTAAGGATTTGCTATTTTATTGCAAAAATAGATACTGCATATGCCTAGGACAATAATACTCTGTTATACAGCTAGGTCATTAAGGAAATCTATTTAGTTGGTCATTTTTATATTGTTGTTTCTGTACATTTGTTATGCACAACAAGGCCACTTTATTTCTCACATTTTAATAGGTTCTATTCCTCAGAAATGGTTAATTATTCTAAACTGTTTTGAGGCATCATTTTAATTAATTAGTTGCCTGTTACATCCTGGTGTTTTGGGCTGCAGTGAAGGTCCTCCATCTCTGTCTGTCCACATATAATGCTGCTTCTGGAACAATACTTTTAAAAGTCAAGGTTGTTTTCCCTGAGATGAACCCCCAAGCCAGGAGGACCGGCGGACCACTCTTAGTCTGCCCTCTACTTTTTCACCTGCTTGGCATGGGTGACCCTACCAAGAGCCAAAGCATAAGACCTCGACTCCAGCCAACATAGCTCTCCAGGTCATTGATACACGCAAGCCTCCTCCAAGGTCTTGAAGGTTTGAAGTAACATAGAAAAATACAAAACCTGCTACAAAATGCAAGCTTTTTTCCTGTTAACATATGCTATATAGTGTATTGGTACCTGTGACAGCAACACTGATTTGATTTCTTGGTTCTTAGAATTATGAGATACTTTGTATAATATTTGATCACTTAAGCATCATGAATTGTTCCTTTGATAATTTGCATCTGTTCCTTTTCATTCCTCATGTTATGATATGGTTCAAGACTTAAGTTGTGGTGTCTCAACAATATGATATGTTTTATTTTTCTCCAGGGTCTAGTTGAGACTCTATTTTACTATAGAAACTGGCTTTGCCATATCCAACAAATTTCTAAGGTAAGGACATGTTTGGCACAGCTTTGTGGGCTGAAGGGCCTGTATGGTTCTGTAGGTTTTCTATGTTTCTAAATTAATCTGCACAAGTTGGCTGCAGACATACCTAAATTACAACACTGACAAAACTTCAGAAATATTTGAATAATATACCCAGATGAAGAGTCTCAACCCAAAACATTAACTGTCCATTTCTCCCCCCATGGACGCTGCCTGACCTGCTGAGCTTCCGTAGCACTTTGTTAGTCCAAGTTCCACCACCTGCAGTTTCCTATGCGATCAGAAATATTTGATAGATTAATAGGTTGTACATCAATAAGGTGGTACAAAAGCCTTAGGTTTCACACCACCAGGTCCAGGAACAGTTATTACCCTTTGACTAGTAGGCTCCTGAACCAGTGTGGATGACTTCTGTTTAGTTTTTCATTGATTCATTCTATTCTATTTCCTTGTTCTACTGTGAATTTGCACAAGAAAATGAATCTCACAGCAGTATACGGTGACATATACATACTTCGATAACAGAATGCTTTAAGGAAGTTCAAGATCAGACCTGAGGACCTAGAGGATGTTGCTGCTGACCGTGACACTTGGCAACAGCTGTGTAGGTATGGGGTTCGTATTCTGGAGATGGAAAGAACAACCAGAAGACAGCAGAAGTGAGCCAGGAGAAATGCAGCCATGGTTGCCATCACTACCACCACCACTACCACATATACATGTCCCACCTGCAATAGAACTTGTGGGTCCAGGATAGGACTGTATAGTCGTCCAAGATCTCATCGTTAAATGAGTGGACGTCATCATCGGATTTCGATGGACAACCGAAGAAGAAGAAGAAGAACATAATAGATTTATTTTAAACTTTGAAACTGCTTTGGGATATCCTGGAATCCTGAAATGTGCTCTAGGAATTCTTTTTTCCTTTTGATAAAGGATTGTTGAACCAATAAATCAATTGAAAATACTTTCACATCAATTTCTGACCTTTGTTTTTTAATCAATTATTGTGTTACTTTCATAATTCCACAAAAATTAATTTAGAAAAGGATTGAGGTGTCTATGTGAATGCCCGACTCTAATACAGAAGCAAATAATATTTACTCCAATAAAGCCAATAGGACACATAATAAAAAAAACTGGATAGGTATATGGACAGGAAAGGAATGGAGGGTTATGGGCTGAGTGCAGGTCAGTGGGACTAGGTGAGAGTAAGCGTTTGGCACGGACTAGAAGGGCCGAGATGACCTGTTTCCATGCTGTAATTGTTATATGGTTATAATATATCAGAGGTACAATGAAGCCATGGGATATGGCAAGAAAGGAGGCAAGTGGTGTGGAGACAAAGACTAGATCAGCCATAATTTAATTGAATGGCTGAGCAGATTCAAAGGGCCAACTGGCCTACTTCTGCCCCTGCTTTTTATTAAATATATAAGATCATGAGTAATACTCATAGGTAAAGTTTTGCTCACCCACCTACAGGAAAGATATGAATAAGGTTGAAAGAGTGCAGAAAAAATTGCAAGGATGTTGCCAGGTCTTGAGGACCTGGGTAATCAGGAATGGTTGAATAGTTAGAACAATATTCCCTAGAGTGTAGAAGATTGATTGAAGTATGCAGAAGTATGGGGGCTATAGATAGGGTAGATGTATGCAGGCACTGAGGTTGGATGAGACTAGAAGTAGAGGTTATGAGTTAAGGGTGAAAGGTGAAATATTTAAGAGGGAAATGAGGGGGTACCTCTTCTCTCAGAAGGTGCTGAGAGTGTGGAGTGAGCTGCCAGAGGAAGTGATAGATTCCGGTTCGATTTCAACATTGAAGAGAAATGTGGATAAATACATGCAAGAGAGGGGTATGGAGGCCATGGTCCAGGTGCAGGTTGATGGGATGAGGTAGATTAATTGGTCTCTATGGACTAGATGGGCCCTTTTCTGCTGGAGTACCCAATGACTTTATGACCCTTTTGCCACTGACCGAATGCTTCTCAGATTGAAGGCTTGCTGCACAAGCAGGTACCTCCCAGACTCCAGCTAGCTAACAGGAGTCACCTGCAGCCTACTTAAACCCTTTTCTCAGCCACAATCCTTTGTTCACCCATTAAATCAGCCACGCTCAACCAGAGGCCACCAGCCTTCAGTTGCCTTGTTACCTTAAAGCCTTAGGTATCTATTCTCTTTTGTTTTGAGGCCCCTTGTGGCTTGTTATTTGCACTTTATTAGTAAAATGTTGTTTACTGCTAAAGTATTTCCTCTGCTCTGCTTTTGGGTCAAGCTAACTCTACATTTCCTGACGGTTTGAAGCCTGTTTGTCTTTGAATCAACTTGGAATTGAATTTGTAATAAGCCTGTGCTTATTTAACATTTCATCATATCCTTGTTCTAAAGCACCTTACAATCAATGAATTGCTGTTTGGGGGTATAATTGCTGTTGTATAGTGTAATGTGTTTAAATTTAAGGGTTCAGCAAATATTACTATTTCCAGGAATGTAGCTTAACAAGAGAAACAAAAGTTACATTGTTAACTTGTCTTGCCTGAATCCTAACTAACAGAGAAAAAAAAAATTCAAAAAGGTTTTGAATACATGCCATGTAAAAATAACTCTGGAATTACTGAACGTCATTCATATCTTTCTGAGTATCCCATAAGTTAATGGCAAACTTCAGGTTTGCTGTCTGTTGGTGTGTCACAAGATGATCTAGTTTTCCTTTCAAAATTGAGCATCAACACCCTACCCCCATCCACACTCCCTTGCAAGTCAGTGGAAAGGGAAATATATAAAGTTTTGACTGCATGACTGGAGGCAAAAGAATACTCTGAGAAGGAGGCAGTTTCCGGCCGAGCTATTCTTGCCCTCTGTGTACTTGAAAATCGCTATCTCTTAATCAGTGTTTCCATCCTCTTCGTTTTAATGATTGGGCTATTTCAAAAATCCTTTTCACCTTAACTGCAGTAAATCTTTTCCCTCCTTCCTGCTGCGCAGTCATAAATTTTCTTTACAATGGAATCTGCAATTAGAGATGATTATTCTGCAATCTGAAGATTAACGCTCCATTTCCTTTTGATGAGAAGTGGGGTCTCTCTTCAGCGAAAAAAAAAGAGACTGTGGACAAGTTTATTAGGAAATATGAAAATGCTTGCAAATCTCATGGAAGCAGCTCTTCATGATAGACACAAGGGTGAAATGGGAAAAATGTTGACTCCAGTAACTAAAGAAGCAAACTGTCCCGTTAACCCGTTTAAGATTAGAACTTGGTCAACGACAAGCTAGCGCACACAAGCTGAATTTAGATTTTATTCATTCTGTTTGGCTTAGGTCTTGTCCCACTGCGATGAAATGAGGGATCGAATCAATGATTTGCTGAACTATCCTTTTGCAGTGCTATTTCTATGTCTCCTCCCCATCATCATTGATGTTTCACACGATTCAAGATTGTTTAATGTCATTTCCAGTGCACAAGTGTAAAGGAGAACGAAATAATTGTTACTATGGATCTGAAGCAGCACAAGAAAAAAAACGCGAGAAGATAAAGAACACAATAATATGAAACACACTAAATATAAATACTTAAGATAGCTCATATACATTGATTGCATGTATATAAAGTGAACGTAATAGACCTAAGATATCTTTGATTTAAACTGCTGCTCCGTGTATTTGCAATCCATTCGATATTAAACAACTCAAGGTTAGTTGGAGGAAAATCGCGTTCAGTTTGTTATCATCCCCCATCCCCAACCCACAACTCAGTAGTCTGATTGCATGATATATATTGGGGTTCAGGGATGCAACACCTGATACTGCAGAAAACTTTTTTACTTCATCGTTTGTTCAATTTTGATCATCGGCGGGTGATTTTAAAGCGATGGGACAAGTAACACTTCGTCCGTGGAGTCGTTTTTTCCCCCCTTGGTGTCCACACATTAAACCATCACATTATTTTAACTACACTATATATGCTTGCATGCACACATTTCGTGACCTCAGAAGAGGAGTAGTCAGCCCTGCTAGTTAATTGCTTCTATCTGTTCGGTAGAAGCATTATTTTTTAAATAAATATTCAAATTAAAAAAACACACTTTGGTACTGAAACAATTAGCAGACGAATACGTCAAGAAATCCGACAGCGATGAGCTGAACAACAGGTCCTTCTTGTCTTCACTTCACCTAAATACTTCCTCGCACTTCACTCTGGAATACCAGCCATTTCATTTGCACGTCGCCTCGATTTTTCAGCAATTAGAGTACGAAATGTCCAAAAAACACCTTTAAAATGTAGAACAAATGCTCAAGCGTTCGATAGAAAACGCAATTATGCAAAGTACACAACTGAATACTCCTTGTGGTTATGGTAATGATGAATCAAGTAACGAAGCACGTTTGCATATTTTGGGTGATGTTTAATGAATCCGTTAATTTTTTTAAATGGGTGTCGTTTTTGCTTTAAGACTCGATTTCTAATGTATATTGTTAGCTTTTTTAACAACTATGTTTGGAGCCAAATCCCAGGCGGATCGAAGGTGTCTATTTTTGAGTTCTTTTCGACTTTTTCGTCTATCGATGCTGATCTTGCACAGAAGTCGGAGTTGTCAATTCCATCCGAACGAGGCCGGTTAATCGCCTCCGCTGCCTTTCCATTCTAAAGTTCTAAATAATATTCCTAGCCTCCTTTCCACTTCCAGAACTATAATGGTAAATTGAAACAGACTAAACTGTGAACTATCGGTGCAAATTTCCTATCGATTTATCTTTCATCCCACAGCACCATCACATGAATGCATTGCTTTATATTACTAATATTTAAAGTAAACTTAGTTGGGCAATTATTTTTCCGCTCAATTTCAGATTTTAAAGGTTGCATGCAGCTAAGTGTTAGTAATGTTAATTCAAGCCGTCTACATTATATACGAATTGAAATAAAATTAAGCTAACAATTTTAAATTACTATAGCCAACGAAAAATAATTACAAAGTAGCAAATAAATTGTTCTATTTATGCTAATCAATTCAGATAAAGGTATATATACAGTATATATGGAAATATTCTTTTGAATATGAACATTGGAGAATTTGCATCAACAAATGTCATCACTAGAGGGCAGCAATAAATAGAGAATGAAACGACCACTACAAACAAATAGGCATAACCAGTTTGCGTTCTCGTTAAACCTTTCTTGCAGTTTGGACCGGCGACGGATAAAGCATTGACTTGCACCGAGTTAGATTGTCGACTTAGTTCAGTGCAAAACTCAGGAGATAACGCCTCAGTAGAAATCAATGTAATCGCCCAAAAACAATCCCAGTGATTCTCGACGTCATTGACAATTTATTGAAGTTTTAGTCACGAATATTGTTTCACAATATCTGCAATTTCTAATAAGAAATTCTATCCTTTGAAAATGCGGAATCCTTGAGCAGAACATTAAATTCTGCCAATGGAATCTTCACTTTTATAGGTACGTTAATTCGTGTAGAAAACGATTTAAAGATTATATCTGCATTGGGAAAGTTACCGCTCCTGTGAATATTCAGTAGCATTCCTCTATTAAGGAGGATAGATCCGTAATTTCAGCTATTATTGGCTTGGCAAAGAGTCTAGACTCAATAGAACAGCCAGGGTCCCATTCAAGGGAAAATCTGACCTTATCTACACGTAGCTCACTGCTACCGAAGACTTTTGCAACACATTGCTGTTTACTGCCACCGAACCATGCATCTCTCAGTTGGTATTGACATTAAAAGCAGCACAGCCATAATAAAACGCGGAGACATAATACTTGTTGATGGATTTCAAGGTGTTAGTTCTATTCAGACTGCAGTGACAGATCAAAACAAAAATTAAAGAGGGAGTCCCGTCTAGGAGTGAGGTAAGCGATTCACCGTTGAAGCCTTGTTCAGATAAATTGTTAAGTATATTCCATGCAGGCGGTCACCGAAATATAACCTCAGCACTCAAGCAAAATAATGTGTCCATTGGTATCCTTCATCGTCTCAGTTACGTAGGTTTATATTCATGCTATCTTTGGTAGAATGATTCCCAGGACTATATCAATGCAGACGTTTACAGCATGCCTTTGACAACAATCTACGTGTTTTAGTAACTTTATTTCTCTCCTTTAATAATGACTGAAGACAAACACATCTCTTTCTCATCGTTCAATTTATTCTAAGCAAACTTTTGTTTTCTTTGGGTTAGTCTTTTCTCCGGTTCCTCAGTTTCTTACCGAAATTTTTAACACAAAGCTGTAAGACTACATACAATGCTATAGGTTCACTTATGACAATGACACTAGCAAATAAAATAGTGAGATCCTTTCCTTACAAAGGAGTATCATTGAACCAAATTCCGGCATTTCCTCAAGCATTCGAACAATTTCTTAACCTCACCAGCCACTAATCACTCTCGCACATAATTATTTTATTCTAATTGTTAATTAAACTTTAATTGTCACAATTCTTATTAAACCAGTATGTTTCCAGGCTGCTGGTATTCGACTTCCACTTGTTTCTGGTTTACTTGTTTTAGGTTTTTTTTTTGGTATGAAATTAACTAAGGAGAAAGTTAACGGAAAATAATGTTTATAATAGTTTCAACGATGCATGTTTGGGGAAAAAGCTATCTGTAGATGAAAGCAATAAAAATAACAGGACAGTATATAAAATAATCTGTTATCAGACTCCGCCAGACGTGATGGGGACCATAGGATGTTTGTCAATTATCTGTGTGATTACTACCCGGTTGGAAACTCTGATTTGTGCAAGCTAAATCTGTTAGATCATATAATGAAATGGCAAATAAAAATGCTTAGCGACGGACACATGAAAGTGACTCCGTCCTCGCACTGCGGTATTAATGACCACTGGCGTTTATAATTACCCTTTAAATTTGAACGCTTAATGTAGCAATGCTTAATATTTCATAGAGTGCGCACAGTATGCTTATGGACCAGCGGGAAACACGTACTTTGTCTTAATAACAGTGTGTAGATTTCAATGCAATGAAGATTTTGGACTGGCGTTCTGATTTATCCTGTTGTCTTGATTAACAATTACGTTGGAATTGACAGTTATAATGAAACCGTATCTGTTCTATTTTAAAATGCAATATCGTGCTTCAGTAAATATGTGCTCGTGTTCCTGATTTAAATATAAAAGTTATCAAAATATAGAGATCACGCCTTTGTAATTAGATCAGCTTTTCGCGCATTCCTTTGTTTACCCGTTTGGTGACAAAGTCACACCACGAGCTTCTTTCAGTGTGTTGCTACGAATTGTTCAAGACAAGTTTACTGTGTAAAGAAAGGTAGATCCCTCAAGGATTTCCTTTGTCACCATTTTGTACATATTTTTGCACATTTGATTCGATCGTCCTCAGAATAAATAACATAGCCTTACAATAAAAGGTAAACCATGGCAAAGCTTTGACTTCGCAGTTTGAGGAGGGATCACAGAATCTGCACCTTGTCGGATCGCGGCCTTTATTAATTAACCAAATCGGAATTAATTTCGAATAAAAATAATGAGAACGATGTAAACTCTTTACAGAATCCACTGGCCAAAGGCCTAGTTAATACATGGTTTTAGAGTTAGGGAACATAACATTACATATATATATATATACAAAGTTAAATAAAATCGCAGCTGGCTATACTCTTGCGGAGTGCAACCTGTGTGATTTCGTTGGAAATTGTCAATGCCATGTGCCAGGTACGAGTGGAAAGACAATACATTAAATTACATTTAATCCAAAATCTTTGTCACTTATTACTTTCCGATTAAGATTCAAATGCATGTGCGAAAAATTCTATTCCAGACTAATACATAAACTATTTACAATGTTTAACTTTGTTCTTTTTTATTTCAGTGAAACCTGTTTCGATTTAAATTACGCCACCTACGTGCATGGACATGTAGTAACTCTCCCCAACTCCTATTTTGATTGGTTTAAAGTTTCCTGAATGGGCGGAGTCTGCCTGCCGTAAAAGCCTCACTCGCTTGAAAGTTTTTGAAACTTCCCCAAACCTTTAGGACTATCTACGGGCGCGCTCTTAATCAAGGACTAAAATTGGATCCACGCCTTCAACCAATAAAGATTATTACTAAAATCTAGTTGCAAGCAGAAATTTGTGTCGAACCCGTTTAACATCGACGATGCAGGCGCGTTACCCAGTGTCAGACCCTAATGCTCTAGGAGTGGTGCCTTATCTGAACGACCAAAATTATTATCGAGCCGCCGGCAGTTATGGCAGCATGCCCACCCCGATGAGCGTGTACACGGGGCACGATCAGTATTCTTCAGGTATGGCGAGAACTTACGGACCCTACCATCACCACCAACAGCCGGCTCCCAAAGACCTGGTAAAGCCTCCTTACAGCTACATCGCCCTGATAACCATGGCAATCCAGAACGCGCCTGATAAGAAAATTACTCTCAATGGGATCTATCAGTTTATCATGGATCGCTTTCCATTTTACCGTGAAAATAAACAGGGCTGGCAGAATAGCATCCGCCACAACTTATCTCTGAACGAGTGTTTTGTTAAAGTGCCACGGGATGATAAAAAACCCGGTAAAGGGAGCTACTGGACGCTGGATCCAGATTCTTACAACATGTTTGAGAACGGCAGCTTTTTGCGGAGAAGGAGGAGATTTAAGAAAAAAGACGCGATCAAGGATAAGGAAGAACGAGACCGCCAGCAGAAAGACCAGAAAGGCATTCCAACCCCCGTTTCACAGACCGACACCTCTAAGGACAATATGGAAAAAAAAGTAGTGGTCAAAAAAGAAGCCGTATCCCCCGGCATGCCTGTCATCACCAAAGTCGAGAGTTTAGAGAGCCCGGACAACAACAGTATGATGCAAGACAGTCCCAGAAGTGTTGCCTCCACGCCGTCTGTTTCCACAGAAAGTTCCATCCCTGACCACAACCCCCCAAACAACAGCCTATCCGGCTTCAGTGTGGAAAATATTATGACATTAAGGACATCTCCTCAAGGAGAACTTAACCCAGTAGCTGTGCCCACCAGCAGAACTGGCATGGTTTCCACGTTGCCGGTAAATTACGCTCAAACGCCACAATCTATCTACAGTCAAACGTGCAGTCAAAATATAGACTCGAGTGGAAGTTACCATTGCAGTATGAGAACCATGAGTCTGTACGCGGGGGACAGGAACAATCATATGTTGGTGCCCACCAGCCTGGATGATGCCATATCAGATCATTCCGTGAGCACCAGTACCTCGCTGAACGCCATGAATCTCAGCACGGCGCAGGAAGGAGTCTTAACCTCCAGCCACCATCAGCAAGCCGGGGGCGCAGGGCAAGCCGCTTCCTGGTACATGAACCACGGAGCAGATCTCAATCACCTCCCCGGCCACACGTTCGGCGGCCAGCAACAGACTTTCCCTAATGTGCGGGAAATGTTCAACTCCCACCGACTCGGCATTGAGAGCTCAGCCCTCAGTGACCATCAGGTGAGCGGGAACACGAGCTGTCAAATTCCTTATCGATCAACACCGTCAGTATACCGTCATTCAGGTCCATACGCCTACGACTGCAATAAGTATTGATTTAGAAACCAACCTATCTTTTAAAAAATATATATGTAGGGAAATGAAAACAAAGCAGCATTCTCAACTTAAAGCTGCGTATAAAGTATTGACTGAGACTTTCCAAACAGCGGTGCAAGTGGCCAAAGATGTTGTCAATTTGTAGTTAGTGTGAATGAGGATTTTGAGACCTCTAAAGACAGTCGTTGCTTTAAAAAAAATCTTTAAATAAGTGAAGCCTACTTGAATAATTAAAGGTTAGCAAAATGGCAAGTGCGAAGTGTAGGGTTTAAACTGTTTAATGGACCAATATTCTAGTGATACATTTTCTGTTCTGTTTGTGCAGTATATGTTTAATAACATCACGTTCCATTTTCAAATGCTTAAAAAGTTTTTTTTTCTCTCTCCTGACGTTTTGTCTGGTGTTGACGCAAGTTTATATTTGATGTAAATTGTACGATTTTCTATGGAGGCTACGTTACAGAGCCATTTAATATATTTTAGTTCCGTTCACTGGATGTCGATTTATTAATGTCCCCAGCCTTTGTAAAGTGCCAAAGCGTAACTGTTACTCAACCTCAGTTTTATAGCCGTGTGCTTTGTACAGTGTAATTTTTATTACGTTATTATCAACGATATATTTGCTCCGTTTCAAACCAAAGAACTAATTTATTGGATGCATAGTATTTTTCTAAACCTCGAAAAGTTCTCTTTTTTTTAAAGAAAGAAGTGATTGTTCTGTATTGGTGACCCAGGCCCTGATGCCGTGAGCACTCCTTCAGAGAGAGGATTGTAGTGGTTGCTTTTAAGAACACTTCCTTTTCCGAGTTCAGTTGATCTAATTGCTGTATTTATCTGAAAAAAAAACCCCACAATAAATCAGCATTGTTTTTTTTTGCCTTATGTTAGAGTGGCGTGGTGGACATTTTTTGACCTATTGCATGCTGTTTTGCTATTGGTAAAAACACAGCGTTCTCAATTTCTCTGCAACTTTTTATCAACGCTAACTCTGATTGCTGGCGGATTAGCCTCCCGTAGGAATAAACTGCGTGAGTTTAAGACAAAGTTATTACCTACGGAAAATCATCCCTATATTGAGAACTGTTAAGCTTTAAAGTTGACAAATAACTTCCTTTAGATACAGAACACTAAATATACATAATTATAATTTACTGAAAATTCAAAAGGCGCAACTGAGGACCAACAAGTCTAAACAAACAAGGAGCTGAGGTTATTTTGGCTCTCATCCTCAGTTTAAATGACAGCTTCTTGCCCTCTTGATTGAATTTTGAAATTTGAATTCAAGGCGTTTGTTTGTTTTGATAAAATTCAACTTCAGTTATAAGCCTAGTAGGGTATTGTACAGTGCGGGCATTTTCTTATACATTTAACCAATTACGAACATTTGATCTGCTGAATTATTTTCAATCAAGTTATATTTATTGTATCTTTTGCAAGGCATTGAACAAAAATATTAAAAACGTCAAAAATCCATCCGCGGGCAACCAGATTATCATATATTTCATATTTCATGTTCATTTCTTCAGTCAAATTCGTGTATATTTCGTCACCCCCTACAAAACCCCTGTCGTTGTCGATAAAAAGACCCGGACTTGCATAGACTAAAAAGTCGGTTTAATTAATAGGGAAAAGGTGATTATGTTTATCAGGAGCTCACTTGAAAGCTGAAATCTAGATGGTGCATTTTATCTCATAAAAAAGTTTAGTCATTGGGCCTCCAAAAATCGGACAATCTTACCCTGAGACCAAAAATAAGTTTGCGTGGGGAAACTGTTGAAGGTTTGAGGTTAGACATCTACAAAAAATTTTTTGCTACTTTGAAATTTACTATTAATCCCACAAATTGTAGTTTGCTAAAATAGCTCTCGATTGAATAAAACAAACCATTGGTCTGCAGTGCGCGGATTAACTGTCATACAAAAACCCTAAGAAGGCCCGTGGCCAAATTTTCATTCGGCAGGCTCCATTGTAAGCTAACTTTGGCAAGTTTAGACCTGATGAAAGTTATTGGAAAGTGCGTGAAGTAAGCCGGAGGTATAATTGACCAAAAGTCATGTAAGAATGAATGTATGAACTCGTTCCTCAGCAAACATACGGGCGCTGCTTTAAATCGGACCGTTCTATCTCCCCATGCACAGTATCCAGGACCAACTGATGGCCTCGGTAGATAGTTGCACCTGTCATTAACAATATACTTGAAAGTCAGCTGCGAATAGTACGCTCAAACATCTGGCGCGGGGTAATCAAAACGGAAGTCTGTCTGGCGCTCTGGGATCCCATTGATTTGCATGATTCAAATAAACTAAAATGTCCAGTTCAAATTTGGAATAAACGATTCCTCTGTCTGTCTCTCTCTCTCTCTCTCTCTCTCTCTCTCTCTCTCTCTCTCTCTCTCTCTCTCTCTCTCTCTCTCTCTCTCTCTCTCTCTCTCTACATATATATATATGTATGTGTGTGTGTGTGTGTGTGTATATATATATATATATATATATATATATATATATATAATATATATTCAACTCCGCATGCAGTTTGATGCCAAGAACCAGGCATGGAAATAGCCTGCATTTTTTTCGACAATCTGAGATTAATTTTGTGTTGGCATTTTTTTTTTCATATTTTCGCACGCTACTACACTGAACACAGCATAATTGCGTCCAACAGAGTAAGCTACTTGGCAACGTTTAAAATAACCGATTCTTAACAGAACGATCGACTTAAAAGTGCACTGCATTTAATTCTGTATCACGACGAGGTGGATACTTGTACTATACAACACGCCTTAAAATGCCAAAGGTCTTTAGGTAATGTAACTTCAGCCTCCACTAACAATAAGCATTGAACCTGGATTAGTAAACGATCTGTCTACAAATATCACCTAGAGTCAATCTCAAAGGTGGCCCTCTCAGGTATATCCCACTCACCGCTTTCCTATTGTATGGAGCCTAATACCGTATAGTCAATTACGAATGGAGCATACGGTTCAGATTCTACCTTCTTCGGGATTTAATTGTAACATTTCATTATTTCTGGGCATCAATAATTCATTCCCATTTTTGTTTACAGAAAATGAGCACCATCCGACCTTGCATTAAGAATGATTGATGGTCAAATGTGATCTGAATACAGGAATTAGCTTTTTTTTTCCAAGTTTGATATGTAAACTATTAGTAAAAGGTCTGTAATAACATTATACACAGGAGTGCCTACTGTACAAGCATCTGCTCTTAGCATAAGGATATTTTGCAATTTTATTTTCGTTTCAATACAAAGTTCTTTACCTCGTATATGGCAACGACCCCTTCTGAGGTTATAACGTTTTCAGAGAAATTGGTTGACAAACGTCCACTCGGGCAGTGCAAGCGTGTTTGCATTAATGACATCAAAAGTTGTGCAGCAATAAGAGCGCCGAGGATTGGACGTTATTCCCCAGGCACGGTGTTAGCACGGGACAAACAATCCTCGCTTCAACATTGTAATCGCTTGCATTTTCTGCAAGCTCATGATTCCTGTTCTTCACGCAACATTGATTAGATGGCCACCTGCCTTCAAGGGCCGGCATAGTTCATGACCGAGATAACAGCCGAATATGAGCGTCAGTGTAATTTTATACATTGGATTGTATACTTATTTTTACGAGAAGAAACACATGGTAATGCAATTGATACCGTGTATTTCTGAGGTTCATGACAAACCAACTTTAGATTCAAGACTAAATCAAACTTTTATAAATGTTTTATTTTCCTTTGTGATATGTTAAGACTTTTATTGAAGCCTTTTTTTCATCTAAGTCAATCAAATACGCCATAAACTGATCTGCAAATAATAGTGTCAATACTTGGGCGCTGATTATCATCATGTCCTGAAATGAGTGGAAATGGATAGCGTTCTGTTGATAGTTTACTCTTTATTTAATCTGTCAAATACAGAAATAATTTAGAGCAATAAAGTAATTTCTTAACCGCTTTCTTCCAAAAGTCCGCTAGTCCTCCAAAAGGAAAATTGGTACAATCTTCCTCCAGCCCTCCCCCACCTACTCTCCCCCCTTCCCCCCTCCCCCCAAGCCCCGTCCCTTCACTGGAAAGCGACCCGATGTTTCAAAAGATGGGCAAAACCGCAGTGCAGGACTATGACGTCACCAATTTAGGAAAGAACATTTGTCATGGAGAAAGGACGAAAATGGAGTTGTCTTTAGACCAGAGATAGTAAAGGGAGAAGTCATAGAGATATTCAAAGTCACGAAGGGTTTTCATACTGTGCTTCCAGTTGCCAAGCCGTCGGTAAAAAAAAGTTAGCGTCATTGTCTGCAGCATAGGGGGTAACATGACAGAACAAGTTTGTGCTAAGTACAGGCATCATTGTGATTGTAAAACGCGAGGTTAAGTGTGATTGAGGGCGCTTTAATAATAATTTCAGAAGGATTAGTACTTGAAAAAAGAATATTTGAAGATAACTGGAAAAGAGCAGGAGAGAAAGACAAATAAGGCACAGACATACAGGCCGCAGGGGAATGATGGGGTACAGTAAATCTTTCTCTACAACACTATTCAACATTTCGACATCGCCACACACATCACGG